>NC_090892.1:57263677-57271177 GCF_036669925.1 Montipora capricornis | reverse complement strand
TGTTCCACCAAAAACGAGGTTTAAGCAAGTGAACCAGTTCATGGTAGATGCATCAACTTACAGACAAGCTGCCTTTCACAAATTATTAATGAAAGAAACAAAATTGTACAATATTATCATCATACTGAGAGAATTTTATTGACCCCTTTAAATAAATTTGTCCACATAGTCTTATTTTCTTGAGGTGTTTCTTTAGGCAATAATACATCTTATTCCAAAATGACCGCCAGTTTCGTATTCTTTTGTTTCCATGCAAATTGGCACTTATGGCCTCGTTCAAGGTTAAATATTCTACTATTGAATTTTACATTTGAAAGCGAGGCCATAAAGGCCAATTTGCATGGTAACAAAAGAATACTAAAATGGTGGCCATTTTGGAATAAGGTGTATGTCGTTGAGTTTTAAAAATTTTGTTACCAGAGCATCATGAAGATACTGTTCCATCTCCACAGCAGATAGATGTCCATCTCCATCTTTGTCATATTGTGAAAGAACTTTCTTTTTTTCCTAAATTATCACATAATTTTACAAAATTAATTGATAATGATATAAAAGATCAACTGAGGTTAAGACAAATGGAAAAAATTAAAATATCTTTTAAGTAAAAATAAATACAGAAGACCAGAAAATTTGATTTCCACATGTAATGTCCGAATGATGATGATGATGATGATGATGATGATGACTGAGACTAAGACTTTATGATACTGACCATAACAATGTATTACAATAATCTTTACTGCAACAATTAACTGGCGGATGATAGAACAGTTTGTGGTTTACAAGCACAGCCAATGCTTGAACCATGGATTACCCAGGAAATACCTAATTCATTGAATAAAAGCAGGGCTTAAGTCTAGACGCTGTTGCAACCCAAAACTCGTCCACGTTGTTTCCCGAACAACTAGTAAGGTGATAAATTTGCAATACAACCAGCTTGCCCAAATTGACAGAAACTGAATGTTTAATTTACTTGTCCACTTTTCCATCATAAACTACATTGTAATGGGGTATTTCCTTTGTTGGTGCAAGGGGTACAGTCTAAATAATACTTATTATTTTAATAGCCAGGGGACTATTATTTTTCAGTTGTGAGCGCACAGATGGGGTTTTGAGGTCACTTTTTTTCAATTTATCCAGGTGCTCAAAATGGAAAACTTGCAGTCGTCCCAGACATGTCCATAAATACATGGCTAATTAGTTGCATGTTGATTTTGATTAGCAGCACAAAGTCAAGTCCCCTTTCCCTTATTCGCAACCTAAATATCACTCATTCCTAGAAACACAAGCCATTATTTTACTGTCATAAGGTATTCCCTAAAATCTGCTTCTTGGGTAAAGATATATTGTAAAAAGCTGCATTTACCCTGCAAACCTAAAAATAACACTAACCCATTGGCAAACTCTCCTTGCTGGAAATAGAAACCAAAATGTTTAAAATACTAGTTGGGGTACTTTGTGATAAATATCAACATTGCACGTGCTTCTAATGTGCCTTTCTGGACATAAGCACTTATGCCATGAACTCTCTCAGATTATTATTTATTGAAAACAACTTTGAACCTTTCAAAGATCTAGACTTTGCTCCATTATATAGGTTCAAATCGCATTTTCCAAGTTAAAAGATTTTTGATGTTTTCAAACTCGTTTCATTGTTTCTTAACACATTTTTTCCTCTCTGAGTTTCAAACGCTAAACAAAATGGCTTTCTTTATCTTTGTTTGTTCTCTTGGCCATTCACAATGGCGGTAAATTTTTCTCGCATTCTGAAGGAACTGCTGGGCTACAGGGCTACAGGTTGGTGGGTGCAATTCTTTTGGGGGGGGGAGTGGAGGGTTGATCGTGAAGGGAGGGGTCCATAGTGGATGGGTTGACCGTAGGGAGGGGGGATCCACTTTAAAAAAAATTTCCAGAGGTTGGCATCTCTGCATAAGTGAGTCATCATCACACAAGTTTCAAGTTTGCTGTTATAATCACAGTTCATCAAAGAACTTCCTTGTCTTTCTCACCGCATCATTCAGCTGACGACTTTGCTCATCCTCAAGAAGACTTTTATACGCTGGATCTTGAAATTGTATACTACAAAGACAGTGACAACAAAAGTCTTATTCATTAGATTCCAACACTATTTTTCTTATAAAAAGTGCATGATGATGCAAATTAGGTCAGACGTTGCATGACACATGGGCAAGAATTCTCTGTTTTCACAAATCCCATAATACAGTTCATTTGGGGGGATTATTTGCAGTAAAACAATGAATATCCAGGTCACTGAAGCATGATACAGTCCTTAGAGTAAATAGCTTGTATTGCTTTTATGTAAAGAACCCCCAAAATGTATTTTTCATTATGGGATTGGGAAAATAGTCAATAAGTATTTTGTAAAAAATTACTGGTATGTAATGGGATAAGTGAAAATCAAGACTTTTTTCTAAAGAGAGATTTTATGGCTTTGTGGTTTGATTGTAATCATGATAATATTCATGTGGAGTGGAACTGAACTGCTTTTAAGCAGTTCAGTTCTACTTAAATTAAAAAATTCAATTCAGTTCAATTCCCTTTCAAAAAAGAGATCTTACTTAAGATTATTTCGACAGGAAGCTTTGTTCCTAGGCAGGTTTTTCGAGTTTCTTTTGCTATCCACATATTTACAGTATATTAGGATCTGGGTTCGGTCTTTTAAAGTCATAAATGACAAAGCACAAAGAACGATAATAAATTATATTAAATTGCAGCATTCAGTGGTCACTCCATGGATGAAATTACTGAATGCATGCTTTTATTTAAGTTGCTGTGCAAATCTGAAAACTGTGAACACTTTGATTTTGACATTTCCCAATAAGCAGCAACCAATCAGAGACATAAAACCACGAACTAATTACTGTTCTGGTCGCAGTTTAGTTTTCTCAGGCGTGATAATTGGCTTTTTACTCGAAACAAAATAACATTTCCTAACTATTTGTAGTGTTCACAGATCTCAGATTTTCATAGTCAACCAGCACACTCTTCAGATTGTCACAGTCAACCAGCCCACTTCATGACAAAATTGTGAGAAATATTTTTAATTTTTCAAAATAAAGAAAAAAAATAACTCCCCTGGAACTTATTAGGGTAACTACCGATCAACTCCATCATATCAATGCCATTAGTAAAATATTGATATCCATGATCATTTTGCAAATTGACACACAGGGTCCACAGACAGTGAAATGCTGTCTCACACAATCTGAGGTTGGGCATGGGTAGGGAGCTGAAGTCCGAGTGTTATTATTATTATAAGACTGACATGAGCAAATAATAAGATAAATACATCAATACATCATTAAAATAAATAAATAAACAAACAAATAGGATTTTGGGGATTGCTCCAAATGCTAAAACGGTTGGAAATTTGGCGTAAAAATACATGCAGGATTCGCGCCCCGATACCGGCCCATGAATAATAAAAAATATTCACTCTGATGTTTTTGTTGTCAGTTAAAACACCTACAAAAATTACCCAGGTAACACTGACACAATAGAGCATTAATTTAAACGTTGAATAAACACATTCCAGAACAAAAAAACACTTTGGCAGTAAAAAACGAATCTAGCAGAATGCTTAAGCCATTGAATTAAAAAACAACCTTAATTATGGCAACTTCGATCTGAAATAACAAAATCGAAAAATTTAGGTACATACTGGTACACCCTTACGGTTTGTAAAACGAAACACCAACCAAGGATCGAGACGGAAGTCAGTACGGTCCCGCCGAAAAATTCCAGATGAATATCGTGAACATCCCAGACAAGCTAAGACAATAACGTATAACCTCACCTGATGATGGTAAAAAAACTTAGTTGTATAAATATTCCAAGCCAAAGGACGCTGGATTTAGCCATCGTTCAGACTCTAGTGCAAAGAGATACTACTTAGTCATCTTTACGACGTTTATGGTTGATTTAGCAAGAAATAACTGAGTCATGCATGTGCTGAAATATTTTCAGACAAAGAAAGTGAGCCCACGATCAAAACATGTTGGTTATTATGTAACATCCAGCCACGCAGAGCCACGCGTGGTAAATGCACATGGCGGAAAAAAAGATGGCGTCGAATCGAGAAGTTCTTCAACTTTACAGACAAATGTTGCGAATGGGAAAATCTTTTAGCAGCTACAACTACAGGTGACTGCCGTATATCGCCTTATGGCCAAAACCTAACTAATGGAGTCGTGGAACACGATATCCTTGAAACAAGCGCACACCCTGAGTGAGATCAAAGAATGAGCTTGATTTGCGTGTTCATACACATGACAGAAATAAGTTATGTAATGGTCTGGGAAAGGTTTCCTTGTCATGTCACCCTGACCACTTTCGACAAAATTTTGCGAGTCAAAGGCGTCACAACTTTATAATGTACGAAGGGGTCCGAATTGCAAGACACTCGAAATGGGACATTCTACTTTTTATCTGCACCCCCCGTATGGAAGGCACAACTCCGACACTCCTTTGTTCCGACACCACCACACTGGAAAAAGTGATTTCGACACCCCATTGCGTCACTAAAATACTCATCCCGAACCCACGCTGTCTTGACATTTTATGCTACTTTACTGATTCCAGTACTCCTATTTGCAAATATAGAGATTCCAACACCTTCTTGAAAGCCAAATCTGTTTCCAACACCCCTCCAAAACTCTCAATTCCACTTTCCAACAGGTAAGTTTCAGACATAACTAAATTATGCCTTCCACAGGGGGGTGGGGGAAGGTGGGAGGGGATGCAGATAAAAAATGGAATGACCCAATCTAAACAAGGATTTTTCCTTTTTCCTTTTTCATGTAGAGGTTTCTGATAAACTTTTTTTCATTGCTTATTTCACAAAGATATAAGATAACTGTGCCAGATAGGACTGTGTTAGAATTTTTTAAACCAAAAATGAGAAAATATCATTTGGTAGGGATGGGCTGGCAAGAGACTGATGTTTTCAAAATGTGGCTGTGAGAGGTGTTTTGCAGATGGATGTACACAAAACATGGCCCCCAGGTCCATGGACTACCCCTGTGGACCACCCCTCATTTTGTAAAGTTACAAGCGGAAAGATCTTTAGATGAAAGAGACAAGTGATCCTTCGTATTCTCAGTATTGGACTGGAACTATCTTGCAATGGAGGCTAATGCAGGGGAGTTTATTAAAAAGTATTTGCATTTGAAAAGATTTTCCCACATTAGCCTCCACTGCAAGCTATTTCCAGTCCAATACTGAAAATACAAATATGGTCTGTTGTCTCTTATAGACAGCTGGCTTCAATTGGATTCAAAACCAATGACGCTGCTATGCCAGTGCAATACACCTTATTCCAAAATGGCTGCCATTTAAATATTCTTTTGTTTTTATTCAAATAAGCCCTTGATGCCTCGTTTTTAAGCTTAAAATTCAAAAGAATATTTTATCTTGAATGAGGCAACAAGGGCCAATTTGTATCTGCATAAATCAGCGGCCATTTTGGAATAAGGTGTATGCTCTACCAACTGAGCTGTGAAGAGCAGATCCATTATGTTGGGCTCATTTGTTCAGGTGAAGGACTTGATGAATTATTCTTAATCATTCTCGAGTTATCGACAAAGGCTCTTTTCATATTAGAAAAACTCCGGAGGCCTGGCACACCTCTGCTACCAAGCATGCTGACAATAACTCTTAGCCAATTCCTAATCAGTAGAGCATTCTTTTTAAACAATAGCCACCTTTTTTCATACTTTTACTCTGTTCTTTTTATTACTTTTATCTCGCCTTTTTTGTATATATTTCACTAATTTACATTCCATGTTTTATCCGTGGAAGGCTGTAGATCCACAGCCAAAAGCTTATATTTCTTTCTAAAATTTTTAGCCAGAAAACGTTTTTTTTATTGGATTTTAATATGTCTCATCCTGGCTGCGCTTCAATTTTAATAATAATCATAGTGTTTTTAAGAATTGCAATTTTAATGGGGAACTGACAAATGTGCAACAGCCAGTTGACAATCGACGGACAAATGGCAAGCAAACTGCACAGACTCGTAAATTTTTACCCACATTTGGAATCTAAAGCCCACCGCACACGGTGAGGAAAGAGCTGAGCAAACTGCCTCGCGAGGCGGTTTGCTCAGCCGTTTTCTCACCGAGTGCGGGAAACTTTTGGTGAGAAATTGGCCTCGCGAGGCCTTGAGGAAAAAATCAAACATGTTTGATATTTTTCGCCTCGCGAGGCAAATTCCTCATTGTGTGCGGCCATCGTGAGAATCGAGTTGAGCTTGGTCAATGAAGCATCCAATAAAAATACATGGCATTCTCACGTGACTTCAGTGAGGTCGGAATTTCTTCCTCCGACACCATCCTGAACCGCTGGAGTCACGTGAATATGCCATGTATTTTTATTGGCTGCTTGATTAAACCAAGCTCAGCTCGATTCTCACGATGGCCGCACACAATGAGGAATTTGTCTTGCGAGGCCAAAAATATCAAACATGTTTGATTTTATCCTCACGGCCTCGCGAGGCGAATTTCTCACCACAATTTCCCCGCACACGTGAGGAAACGGCTGAGCTAACCGCCTCGCGAGGCAGTTTGCTCAGCTCTTTCCTCAAGTGTGCGGCGGGCTTTAAAAGTTGGAAAGCTGTTGGCCATCAGTTCTTAGTGAACTGTCAGTAAATGTGGGTTATTGATTGGTTATTCAGTTATTGAAGCTGAACGAGGAAAGAATTCTAATAAGTAATTTTTCTAAGAAATACATGATTAGTTCCTCAAGAATACATCTTGCTCAGAAATTTCCTCTCTTAGAAATTTGTTGGCTTATTATTGGTAAACTGTAACAGTTGGTGAAGTAAAATCTATCTTTGGTCAGCATCCTTGTACCTGTAATTTAAAAGCAACGAAAAAGCTTAATTTATTCTTGACTCTGTGCAACCTTATTAATATTCATGTTTTCTGTCTTCCGGACTCTCGATTATCCAGAGTTTTTGCTGTGTCCCAACAAATTCGGATAATCGAGGTTGAACTGTAATATTATAGTTCAGTATACTTATTTGTACTTTGTTGTAATGCAACTTTTGTTATACACAGAATGTATGCCATAAGAAGAATAAAAGATGCTTTTAGGGAAAACAAAGATATCACAGATCCAGAGAAAAGAAAGTCCTTGATTTTAAAAGCACAAGACAATTTAGAAGTTATGAAAAGACAGGTAATATAGCTGTAACTGCCACAGAATTTTTTCATGGCTGAGATTTAGGGTCAAATCTCTATTCATTCAGTGGTTTAAAAATGGTAGGAAATGAATTGTTCATTCTTCCAGGACTCTGCAGCATTTACCCATTGACTCTTAATCCCCCACCCCTTCCTGACGAGAACAAAGGCCTGTAGCAAAGATGTACTCAAGTGGATTAATTCTTAGTTTACTTCCTTTCAAATGTTTGGCCACTATGTTTGATTTGTTATGCAGGGGAAGGTTGGGGGGGAGGGGAGAGAAATCTGGTGCCAAGGG
>NC_090892.1:57243677-57258677 GCF_036669925.1 Montipora capricornis | reverse complement strand
AATGCTAATAAGTTATAGAAGACCATTTAAGTGAGAAGTAACAAAGGATGCTCTTTCAGTGGACAAAACGCCAACGGAAAAGACAGTTTGCCGTGAAAGAAAAGAATCTAGCTGATCTTTATGGCTTTTCCAGTTCTTTGTTGAATAGCAGATGTTTAAATTATTTCAAACTATCTTCTTTTCAAAAATCGTAAGTTCCCAAAGAAGGCAACAAAGTGATCAGCTCGTGATTTAGCTCAGAAAGTATCTACCTCCTTGGATTATAATTAGCTTGACCTGTCACAACAGACGGTTGAAATCTCTGATTGCCTCTGATTGGTTGAGAATGTAGCACGCGTGGATTGTCACTACCTCGGCCAATCGCCGAAGAAGCAGGCTATCACATGAGCCATAAATGACTTAACGTTAATGCATGTGGCCGCCGCAGGGAGCACGAAGAGAAAGTCACACTTGATTGTTCTGCCGCCGCTTGCGGTTGAGAACGCATTGCGAGATTTGTCGCCAAGTATACAAGTCAAACCAATCCCTCGATTACCTTTGACACTTAATGAAAACCTTTCTAACCTTAACAAAGACTGCAAAATTCGTAAAATATCATCCCGTGAGCGATGCTCAGTTTGCGGAACTTGGAATTAAAAGTTCGGCTCTTTAAACCTAACGACGACCATAATAAAAAAAAAGACCATGCGCCATTGCTTGGTATCCCTCCCCCAAAAAAATAGATGATCGTGCGTCAGTTTTATACCGACAACTTTTTTCTTCCTCGTGACATTTGAAATCTTACATACCCATGGATTTTAGAGTAGCTTTTTGTAGAAAGTCCTGCGTCATTTCAATTCAACATAGCTGATTGATGGGCTTTAAAGTATTTTTGGGTAAGGACGATAAGAGGTAGTTCACGTCTGCGCGGAACACTTAATGTTCATAGACTCTGAGAGACGACAAAAACTGAACTAGTACACTCTTCCCACAGGTATTTCTGTTTTTTTTTTAGCAACGACTACAGCAACGCAACAAGACAAAGGAGATACTTAGCATAGCCGTTTGCGGCAAACGTCAGACTTGAATTTGCGACAAAGCTTTGCCAAAAACGGATGAGTCAGACACTTGTTTGATATTAGAGAGACTGAGCATCACTTTTACGGCAAACATCGGAATAAAATGTGGGTCTTTAGAAAATGGAAGAAACTCGTTTGATGTGAGCTCATTTCTTGCCGCTGTTAGCAGCAGGTATCAAGTAACTTTTCAAAAGAGAGACAGTTAGGATAGACTGCAAAACAGTCGTTTTCAGAAGGCGCGAACCGCCGTAAGCGTGATCCTCGCGTGTGAAACGCACACCATCGCGTTGCTTTTCGTTTGAATATTTATCGCGTTGCTTGCGTTTGCAAAAAATACGACTGTTTTGCAGTCTACAGTTAGGATAACATCATTTTCATGCTTTTTTACAAGCAGCAGCCCACCGTTTCGCGTTTGCTGTGTCACTCAAACGAGATGCCTAATCTTTCTTTTAGCTCATTTCTTGCCTGGTAGCACCAGATATCGCCGGATCAACTTCTCAGAAAGGAGCGTGACAAGGAGGAATAAGAGTATGCTAATCTCTTTAGGCCTCGTCCACAGGTATCCGGATATTCTTTAATCCGCTATTTTTTTTTTTTTGCGGATTCGTCTTCTGTTCACACGGATCCGACGAATCCGCATTTTTCTGAATCGGCTCCAGAAAGTTTGAATACGCAAAGATTCAATGACGTTACAAACTCAGATCCAGTCTTTATAATTACCTGAGAAACATTCAACATGGCCGCTGAACGAGAAATGCTATCCCTTTCCATGTAACCAACTTGAAAACGGTGACGAAGTCGCCAACATGCACTCCTGATGGCGCATGCTTTGTTGACAATAGTCATAGAGGACTGGACACTACAACGAATCCGCATAATTCCGGATTCTAACTCAGATCCAGTCTTTACCGGAAAAACATTCAACATGGCCGCTGAAGGAGAAATGCTATCCCTTTCCATGTAACCAACTTGAAAACCGTGACGAAGTCGCCAACTTGCACTCCTGATGGCGCATGCTCTGTTGGCAATAGTTATAGAGGAGTCCTGGACAATACAACGAATCCGGATGATGCCGTTTGAATGCGGTATGTGTGGACGTAAAACTTTTGAATCCCCAGAGAAAAAGTTGTGGATTAAAAAATATCCTGATAAGTGTAGACTGGGCCCTAGTATCAGTTGAGGATTGAAAAATTGTGCAGAATGTATTTTAGTACATTTTCTTTAATTTCCGTAGTCTGTAAAAAAGGTCAAATCACCAGATATATGCTTTTGATGACGATGTGAGCATACACAATGAATCGTTTATCTTTATCGTTATTTCAAGATCGTTCGTGCTAATCCATTTATAGGCTTTTTTTGTCAATATCATGGGTAAAACGTAACGAGATTGACTGGGTAATCCCGCACTTAAGACTTCTCGGAGCACAAAGGTATTAAAACTTTTTCAAACGTTTCGTAATTGCTCCTGTTTATTCAACTTCCACAAATTATCCTAACTCCCAACGAACCAAGTTAATTTGAGGAAACGGTTTTAGAAATCAGACCTAACAAGACATCGACGTTATGTTCTCAGTTTTCCACACTACTTTCACTTTACACAAGTGTTACTGAACTCGCATGCGCCGAATATCTTTCTCGTATATCGTAAGGTTTTCAACAACGTAAGATAGCCGATTCTAAGGGCTGATGTTAAAATCTACTATTCTATTGAACGCGAGGACACAACAGTGCTTGTTTCATTCTTTATATTTACCTCGACATAGTGTCCAACCCGGGCAGTTAGCGGATAATTCTTGCGTATTCAGCGCCCAAGGTTTCTATATTGTCCAAAGTATTTCGAATAATCGCGAAACCCTTACGACAGAGCAGGTTTATGTTTAGAAGCGACGTTTTCGATGACATTGCTTTCAAAACTCTCTAAAAGCGTCCGGCCGGATGTTTAAATGAAGTCCATAGCCCCACCTGGTTGGACTGGGTAAGTTTCGCTCGTTTTTCCTTGTTCATGATATAATTACAGCGGTAAACTTAAGGCTTCCTTTGGACTCATGGAAGTTTTGCCGCTTGGAAAATCAGATATTAGTTTCATATTCCTCTTCCATTTCAATTTGAAGAGTTACAAGGAAATCTAACACAGAATTTGTTTCAAGGTAGTAATAAATCAGTCGTGGAATGCGGCCTGCACACTCTTCGTTTTCAAAAAAGAACGTCGAGGATGAAATCTTCAAATTCAGAATATTCTATGGATTTGCTCATGAAGAATTTCCTTTATTGCGTCTTGTGAAAAATATTGATGCAATACAATAATCTTCATTTCAACTCGAGCTCTTTGAGTCCAGTGTATCAGCTGTCTCCACTCCTCCGCCAGACCTTCTCGTAGTTTTTTTTTTTTCAAATGAGCATGCTCAGAACAATATATTGATCATTTGTTATGTAGCCCATTGTCTGGGGTGTTGCATGGTATGTTGTTGCAATTGCTTCATTACCGGAGGGCTGGTATATATTCTGCATTGCCTTCTTTCGTAATCATTCTCGTTATGAGTACATCTCTGCGGCCTCAAAATTACTCTCCGTTTTTCCAATATTGTATCATTGATATACGAGCATAGTTCAGATTGGTTTGTAGGCTTTCATATCAGTTGTTCAGAGTTCTTGCTGTGTTTTGAGCCTTTCAGAGTTTCTGTAATTTTGCTTGTAAAGACCGTGATAATAAAGAGGGTCGCACACGGCTCGTGTTGACACATCCCAACATGGTTGCTTATTACATGCTAAATGTTTTACATTCGTTTGAGCGAGGTAATAGAATATCAATACCATTAACTTTGTCTTGCATTTAAATAGTTCTGTCGCTATTCCGCGAACAAAACTGACTAAGAAAGCGATACACCGACCTCAATGATGGCGTAAGTTCTGTAATCTAATAATAATAATAATAATAATAATAATAATATGAATTTTTGTCTTCGTGCTAATGGTGGTAAAAAAAAAGCAGCCTGTGCCCGTAAAAAAGGCATTTGTTCCACATTTATAAATAAATTAAAAGAGTCTGGCTATGAGGATAAGCAAGCAGTATGCAGTCGTTTGATGTGGGTGGACAATACTTCTTAAACCAACAGACAAATTGTAGCGTCACTAATCGGTGGGAGAAAGTCCATTCTTCTCTTTGAACTCTCGACCAAATTCTAATCCAATCCCAGTATGCTGGCGCTTTATTTATTTTTTTTTTTACTGAAAATGCTTACTATTTCATCACGGCATGAAAGCCTGAAGCTAAGGTGAAAATTTCGTAGGGAAGTAGCTCTGTCCTTTGTAGTACTTCTGCCAGTCGTATTGTTCCCATATGTTCGTCTGTGGGCTATTTTTCCCGCAAGCAATTTCTGACGTCTTGAACACGTTGCTGGGTAATTTGTCAATGAATACCATCGTTGTGTATTGTCTCCCAGTTTCAAACGCAGGAAGTTGTTTGCAGTATATTCAGTAATTCTATCTTTTCATTTAATTATTTATAAAGGTTTTTCCCCGAGGCAGATTATTCTATTCACGGAAAATTATAATGCTCTTAAAAGAACGCAAAGATGCTTAAATATTTGGCTTTCAATTCATTTTTAAACCAGATAGCGAAGCAAATATACTATACTACTTTGCCTTTTTGTCTTGTTTTTTCCTGAATATTTCTTTTGCCGTCATTCACTTCTTTTCGGGAAAACGTGATCGATAAATTTTTCAACACCGTGAGACTGACAGTAAATGTTCCTTCATAAATTAGCATAAATATTCATACACACGTAGATTTTCTAAAATTCGCAACTCTTAAAGCAACTTTGGCATAAAAAAACTGCGTTGTTTTCTCGTTGAGCATTAACGGATTGTGAAAAAGCCACTGTCGCAATCTGTCGCATATTTTCTCAGTTGTGACTACACCAAAAGCCAATCACGTTCAACTTCCTTTAACTTCAACATCCGGTCCTGATCACAAGGGCTAAGACGAAAAAAGTGGACCCAGCCAGTTGTTTTCAAAATACAGGATGTCGAAACGTGCTTATCAAAGCGATCTCGCTCTAATTCTTACACGCGTTTATGATAGCGAATTCCAGAAGGAATAGATCATTAATTTCCTTACTTTTCTATTGGTAAACACTAGTTTGACACAAACAATCTTGGATGTCAAAAAGTTTGAAACATTTTCGGCCAAAGAAAAAGTTACTTCCGCCGAAATAAAGTGGCAGGCGCGTAAAATTGCTTCAATTAAAGCCATCTCCAGGAAGTTATGCTGAAACGAGATTACGCAAAGTTCGAACACGGTCAACACATTTGCTGTCTCCAGTGTAGAAAATAAGAGGCCCGCTGGTACATTTCTACGAAAAACGAAAGCACCGCCGATTCTTGGAACAATACCGTCGATAAAAGGAAAGCGCAGTATAGTTCATTTCGCTTTTCATCTTACATTTCCGTGATGTAACGGCCCGTGACGGCGTTAGTTTCTTTAGCAGTAGGGATGATGTTTTGTCTGAGGTGATTGTAGGGTACCAGTTCCCTGTTCCTGTATGAATCATCGTGTTCCTTGGGTTGCTGTTCCAGTCAATTAACTGCCACAATTAAACTACAAATAACAAGCTGGTTCATGCGATGGTCATTGCTCTGTTCACTCATGATGCAGTCGCCCTTATCTGCCCTGTTGGTTGCATCTCTTACAATTAACGCTTCAGCTGGGATATTTTTCTTTCTAGCACCAACGATTGTGTTCCTCTTCTCCAAGTCAGGTAGCCAGTTTTCTCGTCGGCTTTGTAAAGTTTATGAGGAAAAATCTTCGGTTGTCCGAAAATTGTGAGTATCATCTTTATTTACCTTATTGTAAACTATACTGGGTACAACTATTTATTGTTCCAATAGCTTTAGTAGTTTAATTTCAGTGATATGACCAACGCAGTGTGCGTCTTAAAGCCGTGTACAATAAGTCCTTGTAAAAGTCGAAAAGTTAGTTTTTTTCGCGAAAACACTACCCTTTGAGTTCGTTTCCGCGAAAATTTGTCTTAACATGATGTCACGCGTGAGAAGATATGACTACGCGCGCGTCCGCGCGCGTTAAACGAATGGGTAAAATATTTGCATTGTCACGATTCTTGAAAACGGCACAGAGAAGTTAAGCACCCAGATTGAATCATTGTGTTTTCACTTTCTAAAGTTCTTCCGTATTTAGATTGTTTCCATTTCTAATTTTGGTTTGAGGTTGGTATTGACACGCATTTACTGGTTCCGCAAGTATCATATATTTACGCCTTCGAGCGTTTATACATTTGGTTAATAACCATTTCAGGAATAAAGTTATATTAGCTTTTGATTTCGAAAGAAACACTTAATTCATTTGCCTAGTGAAAATAATCTATGATGTGAAGCCCAGTACGAGAATCTGGTATTATTTAGACTTGAGTACGGAGGAAGTGCACGTTTGTGTATGCGTGTAAGATCGCCTTTAAATTACCACATTATAAAGTTTGGGAAACTCTCAGACTTTATGGAAAGTAGGAACTTCCGAAACACTCGAGTCACTTAAAGCCTCGATAAATGTTTTTAATTCTCCGCTTAGTGTTGTATCAATATCAATACATTTTGCCGAGATGTCGCGACTTTATTGGTCTTCTTCTTTTCTAATCCCGGCTAAAACCTTGAAGCTCAGTTTCCTTTCTTGGTTATTTTCAGAAATTAAAAGGATAAAATGGTAACACGAATACCGCATTCAATAATTGTGGAGTCTATGAAACCACGATGCAATATTTAAGGGGGGCACCCAACGAGAATATAGTTCCATACCACTGAAACATAGCATTGTTAAACGTATTTTAGTATTTACACGGCACATATAGGCACATTTTTATCCCCTAAAATGTTTTCATCTGTTCGGATATCCTAGCTGAAAGTCTTGTGATCCGAAAATTATAGGGATCAGAACTTACCTTTTCAAAAATTTCAGCCAGAAAAAAGGCTCCCGAAAATTCTAGGTGATTTTTTTAGGGTCAAAAACCGTTAAAAACGGGCTACAATACCAATTTTTAGATGTTCGAAAATCCTAGGACAGGCAGGCAAGCAAGGAATTTTAAAACAAATGTTCCGAAAATTCTAGATCTCAAATCGTCCGAAAATAGACGTTGGGTGCCCCTGATATTAATACGAATATTTAGACGAATATTTAGATATTCCTGTTGCCAGCTATGCGTGGATGTTTGACTTCCCGTGGCGCTGAAGTCTTAAACGGATGTTCAACTTATTCTTCTTCTTCTGAGTGCTTACCCACTAAACGTTGTTAACTGAACCGTATAATTTAAATTGAAACATCCAGATTCGGTGATGGTTAAACGACTGAAGACTGCCTGGTTAGCCTGCGGATTCAGCCTCCTTTCATCGCTCACCGCCACTCCGAAAACCGGAAAGCGACGGAGTAGCGGTGAGCATCATATTTTAGTGAAGGGCGGCTGTATTCACAGGCTACTTCCAGGTTGTCTTGGTATGACAAACTCCTTCGTTATAAAGCTTTACTGCTCTCTTTATTTTGATCGAACGCAGAATAAACGAGCGAACACTTTTTTTTCGTAAGTTATTGACTAACCTTGTCCCACAATTTCTAACTTTGATGTCAAGTTTGTCCTTTTATTGGACGACCGAGAAATCTAAAAGCCGCGGAAACGATGCAATTTTAGTTGCGTGGCCTAATTACTGTAATTAGACATCATTTACATTTTTATCCCCAAGCTTTTTTCACAATTCTTTTGTATACAAGTTTTATAACATTTTTCGCACCCTTTTCGTATATATTTCCATTCATCCTCAACTTTTTCATTCGTTAATGGCTATTGACGAATAGCCGAAAACTTATGTTTTAATCTTTTAACCAGAGAAAGGTTTTTTCCACTTTTTAAATAGTAATAATTTATTTTACTGTCCTTCTGCGTCGTCTTGGGCTGTACATGTGTAGCCGCGAGAAGAATTAACAGCGACGCACCCCAAATAATACGCCATTCTTCTCGCCACTACTGCAAACAATACAACTTGCGCGCGTCTTTAGATGTCGCCCACAACCTACATCCTGAACAGAAACATTTTTTTTTCTACCCGCAGGTGCAGGGACCTGACTTTTTCTTTTCTTCTCTTCTGTTGTGGCTTATACTGCATTTCTTCCAAGATCACCTTTGACGAACCTCTTCGCGATACGTCTTCAAGTTTCCTCTTCATCTTCTGCGTTTATCTTGGAAACTACATGTTCAAGTTTTGCCAGGATTTATTGTTGAAAAGCAAGCTCCCTTTGTTCAAGATCCAGCTGCTTCATCATTTTGTAACAGCGTCAACATTTAGTGTATTAGTGTCCTACCGACAAAACGCGATTTTGGGAGTCATTAGCCTTCTCTTCGAAGGGAGTGTTTTCCTCTTCGATTCATGCTCCTTAATTCGTTTGCTTGGCGGAAATAAAAACGGTCTTCTTTTCTTGTGTATTTCTATTTTTAGATTTGTTGTTACTATTTTAGTCAGAGCCATAAGTCCAGTTGTCTTACTGAGCCTGACGCTATCAAGGAACAGCCCTCTGTCACTAGGGTACGTTCCACTTGGATTTTTTTTCATGAACGTTGTGTTTTTCTCCATGATCAACGGATGGCACATAAAGGCCTCTTTTGAAAGCTTAAAGAAACGTTTACTGGCGTGGCGTCTTTCGTATTACTACAGTCGACCAGAAGAGAACCGCGATAATAGCTTTTCTAACGGCACAGAACTCAACAACGTGGTGACTCCCGCTCAGGCAATCGCCCGAACAGCATTACCCATCATAATTCCAACAGACACGAATTTCAGACTTAGCTCGCCGGTGTCGAATGTCAATATGAACAGTGAAGAGATATCAAACATTGCTGTGTCACGGAGGGAAAGAACTGTGCCTCATATTAGTGCTCTTATTGATGACACTTTTGTGACAGATGGACCAATAGAACAGGTTTAACGAGATCGACCTGGTTACATTAGGCGCTGCGACGTACTGGCGAAGCATTTCTCCCAAAGGTGTGGATAATCCGGCTGTCAGGAAAGCTTTCTTCCCTCATTTTGGAACATAAACAACTTCCTTAAGGCTGAAGAGCGAACTCTGGAAAATCCTCGAAGAATACAATATTAACCGTGACACGTTCATCACTGAGTCTTATTGAAGGATGGACTTTCGCCGGACGACGGTTGTTTGGGAGTATCAATCAATAGAACAAATTATGAGAGATAACTGACACACAGAGCTGAAAATGTCAACGTAATGCAAATAAATAACATTATTTTATAAACAGAGCGGTTTTATTTGAGTGTCGTAAAAGCAATAGTCTAACTCTGACTAATCCAGTGCGACGAACCAATCGAAATTCCAAGTGACTACATGTAATTTGCTCGAAGCGCGGTGAAATGTGCAACTAAACGTCACGCTTGGCCTGGTTTTCTCAGCTCCCTCATTGGTTGAAGAAGCAACGCGAGATTTTTTCGTTTTGATCACCAATCGCAGCAAAACCAAACCAATAATGCCTGTGCAATTGCTTTCGACACTCAAAATAAAAACCACAGTATTAAATGTACCACGCGTTTTTGGCATGGATTAACGAAAGAAGAAGATATTAAAAGCTCGCGTTGTATTTTACGAAGAAAGATGTAATGTCGCATACGGCATTTTCAACAGTAGGCAGATATATTTATTTTATATTGTAAGTTCTGTTGACAAAACTGTGGCCTATTTGACAAACATTAAATTAATGAACATATTTGACAACGACTTTCTTTTCAGAGTCTAGGGTCCAGCAACGATAAATAGCCTGAATTACAGCTCTATTTTACGCGTCTCATTCGCTCAGAAACCCTTGGCTAGAGGCAAATTCATGAGCGGCGAAGCCGCGCGGCGAATGGGGAGCAAATTCACCACCACGCTCCCCATTTTGTCTCCGCCATCAGCTACGCAGGCTAAGAAACCTCCAAGCTAACGCAGCCAGATTGACCTCGTGTAGGCAGAGGTAGACCACAACGCCGGGAACTCTATACCCTACTCCATATGACTAACGTCCCAAAGAGTTAACAGCGAACGCGAGGCGAGGTAAATGTAGGCCGGAATAATAAGCGCGAATTCGTCTCGGTTTTTATTTAGCTATATTTACCTCGCCTTCGGCATAGTTAACTATGCCTTCGGCGAATAATTGCTAAATACAAGGGTATACATATATCTCATTAGATGTTTTGGTGTGTAGTATCGCGGAGTATTTGTACGAATTGTGCTGTATTTTGACGAGCCCGCTAGGGCCAGTCAAAATACAAACAACTAGTAGAAATACTCAGCGATACTACAAATCAAACTATCTAATAAGCTATTTATTATCCAACTTTTTTTTGCACTAAATTCTTAGCAAATGAATAGTAAACAACCGAGAACGCGTGAGAAATTTTTGCGTGCGGGGTAACGTCAGCAACTAAACTAATCAAACCGGTTCTCCACTGTACAATAACCACGTGTACAAATGACTAACTGTACAATATCGTGGAATATTTGTACTCGTTTCGTGCGTTTTTTGTACAATAACTAAAACAGCTGGATAATAATTGGGTATATTTAACAGCTATTCCGTGATGAGCGCGCGTTGGGTATGATATGGTAAGTAGTTGCGAATTGTCAATAGGACGTTCGCGCTAATTGTTTGTGCGCAACGTTACTGCGCAGGTAACGCGACTGTAATATGTCACGCAGCCCTGTCACGCATTACTTCGAGTATTAGTGAAGTTGAGGTTTTAAAACCTTTGCAGAAACCGTGGACGATAAGTCTAGCACAGCGCGGTTGGATCAGAGAAGAAATTGATTAAAAATATTTAGGAAAGTCAAGTAGACTACTGCACGACTGATGTTCGCCTTGTTTTATCACTGGTGCACTAGTCTACGTCTACTTGACTTTCATAAATATTTTTCAAGCATTAGTTAATATAACATGGCGACAAAAACGCCGGGGAAAAAATTCCAGGCAAAAGAATGGCACATTTATTTCCGAATCATCATGAAACGTTAAAGAGAAGTGAGCGGGAGGATGGAAAAGCTCTGGAAAAGGAAGCTGCTGATCGAGTATTGGCTGAAAGTTTGGAAAACTCGAAGACGAACCGTTGCGTAAATTTAATGGGGCTGTTTTTTTAAATGTTTTTATTACCCTACGAACTTAAGTTCAAAATGAATGCATGTTTTTGAAGTTCTTTTCCTTTACTTTCGTGAAAATAGAGCAGTATTTTCATACTCGTCGACTTGAATAGTGCGGACCTGCATGGAAACAGCCAGCGATTATATTTCACAAAAACCACACTCCAGAAGACGAGCATAACGGCAATGGAGAGATATTATACAAAACACCAACCAAATGAAGATGACGACTGCTTAAAACTTCGTTGCTATGCTCGAGAAAGTTTTTTTGGGTAAAAACCTTTCATCCACTCTATTGGGTTCCAGTCCTTCCCCGACAGGTCACGCAAAAACGTGGCAATCGAGAATTTCCAAGAGCTTTGCAAAATTACATCGATTTTACTCGTTTAGATCATCGGTGAACCCTATTTTTTAAATCATGAATCACTTACTTTACTTACTATCTACAAAATACGATGAAATGAAAAAATTCCCACCGTAAGAAGTGATCTTTTTTTAACATTTTCTTTCCTCGTGCCATTCCGGTAGTGGTTGCAACGGATAGAGCTTACGAAAACGCTCGTCGAGGATGAACTCTACTGTTTACGACATCCCTAGCGGCATGCAATTATCTAAAAATCTCACCCGTAAAAAAATATGCACAGAAACCTTCACTCTAACCGTTTATTTTTATGATTTTCGATGGATGAGCAGATCAGGCTACATCTCGCTATTATGACAGATTTCTCGAAATTAAGGCATTTTTCCACTGCCATTTTCTCCGAAACAAAGTCGGCGACCTCCAATTTTTTCTTCATTTTTGGAGTAATTACTTTATGGCCTAACTCTAGGCGAGAAATGAAGAAAATCTCACCGTAGGAAGATTTTGGCGCGAACGTCCTTAAACCGACAGGCTTTTCGACCGTTTGTTTTTGTTATGGAAATTTGCATTGCTTATCACAGCGATTTGATTGGATAAATTTCAGCTTTGGCTAGATTTTCATATATGAAAATTGTTCTACGGCACGCAAAGCCTGTCGGTTGAAGATGGGCCTTTAAATTGGAACAGAAACCCATAAGGGTTGAAACGTGTAACGCGCGTTCACAGCTTCCGAATATTCAGTGCGAACTGATTGGTTGAATGTTTCAGTGCTAAGTACCATATTTGGAAACCCCTCGCTCTTGTTGTTCCAAACATGGTACTTAGCAAATTGAATATTCAGAAGCTTGTTTCCCAGCACACAAGGGGCCGTTACACGTTTCAAACCTTATGGGTTTCTGATTGGAAATTAAGCCAAACACTTGAGAACACTTGACGCAATCAGTTTCCCTATTAGGTCATACGATAGCGAGATTAGGTCATAACCGAGATTGAGTGAACCAATCAGAATGCTGGAAACGCAAGAAAAGGGGAATATATGGGTACACATCGGTACACATGGGTATCTATAGGTGTACAGGTGTATTCCTTCATAATTCTGGATACAATGCAAAAAG
This sequence comes from Montipora capricornis, assembly GCF_036669925.1. Lineage (NCBI taxonomy): Eukaryota > Metazoa > Cnidaria > Anthozoa > Scleractinia > Acroporidae > Montipora > Montipora capricornis. The sequence goes on along the minus strand of NC_090892.1, from coordinate 57,245,966 downwards.
GGATACATGAAGTACCTAGGCTTCTATCGATTCACGGTAATAGACACAGTTTGGCCATTCGGAGGTTCTTTTCGAATTACGCGCCTGGGAATCCGCTCGCTTCAAAGGGGCGCTCTTGTCACCTAAACTTTTCTCAGTACTATAGCCAATACGTGGAAAACGCTGAAAATTTACAATTTGTACCTGCTAGAAGTAAAAACTTCAACTGACCGCTTGGCTCAGCTGGAGGTCGTTGGTTGATCTCCGGCCGATAAACACACTGGGCCTGAAGACAATTGAGCAAGCAGGGCCATCTTTTTTTATTTCACTTCTAACCGACGCCCGCGGTGTTTGAGACCCGTTGCTTCAGTCATTGAAAGTTCAACGTACGAGTCCGTACGCGTTCGTTTCAACGATTCTAGAGCAGAAGGAAGACTGCTCGCAGTCTAAGCCCGGATCAGACGCCGTACTTCACATCAGCCGAATCGTTTTAATTGAATTAAGTTCCTGAAAAGTACGGCGTCTGAATCAATTCAAAACGACCGGTCTAAGCAATTTTTCCCACCTTGCTTAGCCGGGAATCACGGCTGTGGAGCGACTTTGATCCAGACGCCGTACTTCACATGAGCCGAATCACATACAGAAATTATTACAATTTTGCAATTTTCTTCAGTCGTAGTGTGCTTCTGTGAATTAATTTCGGCGCAATTAAGTTCGGCCTCTGAATCAATTAAGCCGGAATTAATTAATTTGGGGGCGGTCTAAATTCGAATTCTATTCGGCTCATGTGAAGTTCGGCGTCTGAACCGGGCTTAAGACAACTTGGCAGTAGTCTGCGAATAGAGCCGCCCTTCAACGCCACTCCGTCGCTTCCCGTTCTGAGTGGCGGTGAGCAATGAAGGGCGGCAGTCTCCAGTCATTTAACCATAACCGAGTCTGAATTAGCCTGTTCCAGGCTCTCAGATAGTGGAGGCGAGGGAACGAGAACGAGCTCCCCAGACTCCGCTCGATTTCTTTGCTCGTTCTCGTTCCCTCGCCTCCACTATCTGAGAGCTTGGAGCAGGCTAAATCTGAATGTTTCAATGTAAATTATAGGGTTCACTTAACAATGTTTAGTGGGTAAGCACTCAGAAGAAGAAGAAGTCGAACATCCGTTTAAGAATACCGAACGTGGTCTATTGGCCAAAGCAACGCTGTTCTCAGGATGGAAAACCTCGGGTGCTTTCCATTAAACCAAATTTTCCGAAAATTTCGTGCTGAAGTCAAATGGAAAGGTCCGTTTCTGTTCGCTCCGACCCGAATATTTGGGACCACCTCTGTAGGTGGTCCTCTTTGACCGGTCGGTCTGGTCTGACCGAGACGTGCTGTTCCATTTATAAAAATTCTCGTTTCCAGTAGAAACGTTAATGGAACGCTTCGGTCCGGTTGGAAATTGATTTTTGATGAAAATTGTTATTCCATTTTTCCTTGGTTAGTTCCACTGGTCCCCGACCTGATGGTCAGGCATAATGGAAAGCACACCTCGCCTCCATGGCCTCTCTTCGCATAGGAAATCGAAATGCCCTGTCCATTGTTTTAAAACAAAGCTTCGAACAAACAACCAATCAAGTAGAGTTAGACTAATTCATTTTTGACAATTTCACTGACGCGTACGTGTCCTCGCGTCCACGAAAACATTTCTTGAGCTGTCAAAGAACAGAAATGAGTTGATGGTTTTTATACCAGTGATCAGCAATCGTGTTCACCGAACCAAAAGTGTGCAACGACTACAGCGCAGTTCGCGCCAATTTCCACCCTCATCAAAAACAATCTTTGCTGGCGTCATTGTTTGCATTTTGTTCATTAACAGACGAGTTTGCACACAGAAGCAATCATGAATTGACTTCCAAAAGGTAAAACAACACGATAAACTTAGTTAAATCTCCAGTTTTAAGCACTAATGACAAAAGCACTAATGATCCCACGCATTCTTTGTAAAATATCGAATTTTCAAAGCAGCATTGCTCAGAGATAATCTGGTGAATCGCGTTCAAAATTTCAGCGATAGCTTATCATACAATGCACTTTCAATATTCAGCACTTTATTCTTGGCTGACTTCCCTATTTGATCTGATTAGCAATCTCCCTCGCCTGCGCGGAAAGCGCTTTAAGGGAGGTGAGGTGCGAGGAGCAAAGGAGAACTACCCTCACCCCCTCCTAAGAGAGCCTGCTGCGCAGGATGCAGTCTTCCCAATTAGTAGAGCACTTGGACTCTGTTATACAAGCCTTGGGGTGCTTTCCATTATGCAAAGATTCCGGAAATTTCGGTCG
>NC_090892.1:57236177-57238677 GCF_036669925.1 Montipora capricornis | reverse complement strand
GAATTAGTCGCACTATTGAGTGTTATCCAGGTGATCTGGTGACGTAATTCGGAGGACTGGGGAGAAAAATTTTAAGGCCGTATCCCACAACCGCGCGCAGCCTTGAATGTTATTTCCGAATTCAACATGGCAGAGGCTAGGATAGATCTCTGCAGTTTCCACTTGAATGTTCATTCAGTAACAGGAAATGTGGGAGACCCGGAATGATCTGTTGAGTTTTGGCGATGGAAATACTGCAGGAAATTCTTGAAAACAAAACCTAAGGCCGCGAGCGGTTGTGGGATACGGCGTTAAAATTTGTCTTCCCATTCCTCCAAATTACGTCACCAGATAACCTGGATGTTATGTTAAGCAACGTTATACATACTCTGCAGTCCCTGATCCGGTATTAAGATCCATTCCTCCATCTATAAGAGCTCCAGATTCAGAATATGTTGGTTTGGCCATTGACTCCATGAATTTATAACATCCAAAGTAGAGTGCCGTGACCATTACCAGCAACACCTAGAAAAAAAGAGGAAATTTGTGATTGAGTACAGCACTTCATATGGCACATTTTGTATGTATACATGTATATACTATACAACTGAGTACAATGAAATATTCCTTTGCAACTCTTGGTGCATTTCAATGTTCTTTCCAGCACCAGGATCTATACCAAAAGCTGGAATGATCTGTAATAGCTTCTTGAAGGTAATGGAGGGGACATTTTTTTACTGGTTAACTCATTGACCCCTCAGGAGCCACAGGGATGCTCCCAGTTGAAGAGTAAAATTGTCTGGCGTTAGACAGAGTAAAATCTGTTGTTAAGTCTCACTCCCAGAAGTCAATGGGTTAAACACAGCAGGAATATGCTACTATAAAAATACATGAACAGTAACCATTTTTAATAAACTCAGTGCCCCTAACCATTAATTAATATTATTTTGGCTGAAGATGATGTTCGAAACATCGAAACATGTTGGACCGTAAATTCAATGTTACAAAGGCATCTGCATTTCCCCCTCCACCCCCCCCCCCCCCCTTTCCCACCCACTTACTTACTTTGAGGCCCTATGTGTTGGCCTGGTCAAAGTTTTAAGCAGGATGTACCCGAATGCTAAGTAACAAACAACTTTGCGTCGATGCATTTAAATTATCATTGACACAAACTTTGTTCTATGAAGGATGGAATTAACCTATTGAATCCTGAACTACCCACACTGACGAGTAAAATTGTGTGCCGTTAGACACAGTAAAATCTCACTCCTAGACAGAGTAAAGTCTCACTCCAAGGGGTCAATTTAGAAAAATCAAAATTCCATATTAAACAAGACAGAAATCTACCCTTCAATGCAGTGAACTAACTTACCCATGTGAACCAACTTGAGTTATAATTGAAAAATGTGAATCTAAAAATAATATATGTCACCTGAAACATCAAGAAAATTATTCCATAATTATTATTAGTAGTACATACTAATTTGAAATAATCATCATATGTGTCATCATGATTATGATAGAAGCAATATTTAAAAAACTAGAAGCAAAGTCACATATACTTTGTTTCAAAGCAAACAAGCAGATTTGGGTCCAATATTACAGTGCTTCAAGGCAGTATACTTAACTGTCAAATAACAGACAAACACCTCTTACACTAAGTTAGATTGTGTTTAAAGACCATTGAACCTTTCACACAAAATTTTGGGGCTAAAATAGACAAAATGAAAAATATTTCAGTTTAGGAGAACACCAGCTTCAAAAGGAAATGCATTCTCTGTGACCTTGAAGAAAAACCTTCTAGGTAAAGAGGGTACACTTTTATTAATAACCACAATTTAATGACTGTAGCAAGAACAAACATGAATATAATACCTCGACACTTATCATGACTTTTGCATAAAAATCCAATGTTGAATTGTTTTCTTCTAGAATTTGCTTCTGTCCCTTTGTAGCTTGCTTTTTGGGCTTTAAGGGGCAATTAAATTCATAAATTAGAAATAAAATATATTGTTTTAATCATTCCTTTCTGTAATAAATTGTGATCACTTAAAATGCAGTAAAAACTATTTAAGAAATTTAATTAAAATTATACAATTATTAACTAGAACTTAATGAATTTTAGTTGAAAAGCATATTGGCCATTTTTGCTACAAAGCAATTTAAAGTATTTAGTCACTTTTGACCAAAGTTGTCTTCTTATGCTGGTATTGATTTAAAAAGAAGACAACTAAATGCTGCTCATATGCCCATTGATTTCCAGTTTCTCTTGGGACTTACTATGGTCCGAAGAGAAAACAAAAACAATACATATGCAAAATGTGGGGGGACAAAAACCCGGGGGGGTACTCGATGTATCCCTGGTTGGGGAGGTGCGGCGCGGCCCCTCATACCCTGACCCTGTTTAAGACAGAATTCCGATTTTTGATACCCTGTTTAAGAAATTTAACCCAGTTTAAGACAAAATTTGATAAATCGATACCCTGATTAAGACAAAAAATGCTAAATTCGATACCCTGTT
>NC_090892.1:57228677-57231177 GCF_036669925.1 Montipora capricornis | reverse complement strand
TAGAGACACTATCTTGATTGGAAAACTTGACGGGTTGCTTTTTGGAGCCCTTTTGTGGCATATTTAGATAGGCAGGAAATGTTCCACATTTTATGGTAAATAGTTCTGCATGGTTTTAAGGAATGTATTGCAGCCAAATCTAATTTAATATGAGACTAAAATATGCTGTTTCACATTTTGTGAATTTAAAGACTATTAATATTGTTTGCGCTTGTTTTAAAAGGTTTAAGGTTAGCGTTCAAAAGTGTTCCTTCAATAATCTTATTCTGTAAAGATTACCTTGGGAGAATTGGATTAAGGCCAGTTTTTTCTCCTAGCTTCTTTCCCCATTGCCCTCTGAGAATGGAGTTGATTTGGTTTTGCCCAATGTTGAAAGATGAAACAATGCCTAAACCAGCCACAAGGAATATTTCAAAGTGCTTTTTTCCAAACATGGGCATGAGGGTGCTTGTAAGCATCTGACCATGTCAGGCTCTTATGTAGCCTTTAATTTACTCCCGTCGGACCCGTTTGACCTTTTAGCATCCTGTATAGTGTCCCTCACTCAAAGGATTAATAAATATGTATATGTATGTGTGTACCATTGTTTCGCATGCTAAAGTGTTATTATAAATAATTTATTTCCCTAAGAGAGTCTTCTTTTCGTGTCGGTCATTCAAAAATTGTTGGAATTGCTTGTTTGAGCTGTTGGATGAAAGAGGAAGAACATTTGATGAGGCCCTCCTGTGGGGAGGGGTCCTTGTTTCCATTAAATATTTGCTTGTGTTTCCATGTTGTTCCTCAAATTACTTTCAAACTTGTTCCTAGCTTTTTGATCCCTAAAATTTAAATTGGTTTTCTTCCCTTCCCTAAAATATTTTGATATTGTTACTCTGTTCCCCAGTTCAAATTAGCCATGTTTTCTTCTTCCCCAAAACCCCTGGGAGTGCCTCTTTGATGTTGATTCTCTTATTGGCCTCATAGTAATTCACTGTAGAATTGCAAGACACAGCAAGTTCTTATTTGGGAGTGAGGGAAAAGTTTTGAATGAATTTTCACACAATACAAGAAACACAATTTTGACTGCCCCTTCTAGTCTATTCTGGATCTTGCTCTTTTCGGACATGAATCAGCTTGTTTGCACCTTTCTGGCGACCTGCATGAGGGCAAGCTCTAGAAGCTCTTCCTTAGTGAGCCTTTGCTGAAAAGCTTTCCAAGTCTGGCTTTCCCGTGTTAGGGGCCGAGGTTTTTGTGCAAAATTCATCAGCGACTTCCTTGCAGCTTATAAACGGTGTTCCTTCGAGCAATGGTCAATAAAAGTTTTGTAGTGCTTATACAAATTTTCGCTACTTAAAAATGTATATTTACACGAAACAAATATCAACTTGGCAATTTTTCTTTCCCGATTCTCCATTTAAAATTCATGTGAGCGCTATTAATAAAGGGCCAGAAAACCATTTAATGGCAATTTTTTTGTCAACAAACATGAGTTGTCCGCGAGCAGAATTCGAACGTAAGCTGTTGTGCTTTGGCTGTTATTTATATTTTTTCTTACTATTTTAAGACGAATTCAGGCTGATATTTTCGAATCAAGTGTAAGAAGACGGCAAAACCGCATTGATAATGTAATATTTATTTGTGTTCACCTCGCAAATAAAGACTGGTCGCATCTTTTCCACGGGGTAGATCGACAGCAAGGCCATTTGCGCACAACCGAAATGCACTGTTACCGGTGAAAGGCCAAATAATTGACAGGATATCACGGTTTTGACTACCGCGCGCACTGCGGGCGCGGGTTCCGTATGCAAGGTTTATTTGGCGGGTCCACATCAGCTTTTAAGGTTGCCTTTTCCGATCCGCCTTAACAAATAAATTTATGTATGTATGTATGTATGTATGTATGTATGTATGTATGTATGTATGTATGTATGTATGTGTGTATGTGTGTATGTATGTATGTATGTATGTATGTATGTATGTATGTATGTATGTATGTATGTATGTATGTATGTATGTATGTATGTATGTATGTAATAATAATGATTTTGAGCAATCACGTTCGGTTCCAAAACAACTGTCTAACCACTTTCCATTGTCCCTTTTCCTTCTTTAATAACTCATCCGATCTGGTCTCCAAAATAGCTTCCTTTTCTTTCAACATTGCTATCCATCTTTTTTCCTGCAAGATATCTTTTAAACGGAACCACAAAAAGGACACACTTAATTCACCAGCAGTATCGACAATGTGTGTTTCAACTAAGGGACCGTTCACTTTCTATGAGGGAGGGGGAGCTTTCCTCAGCTAAACAACTTTTTTCACATGCTCCCCCCCCCCCCCCTTGTAGCGGTAATTTTTTTAGATGATGGATGACCCTCCCCCTCCGAACAAAAAACCCTCTCTCAATTTATTCCCCTACTTCAAGTTCTTGTGCTCACTATGAAGACAATATTTACAATCCCTATACTACAGAGAGCTGTTTATTAAAAAAAAAACGCAAATCAAAAGAAAGAGAAATCAAGT
>NC_090892.1:57221177-57223677 GCF_036669925.1 Montipora capricornis | reverse complement strand
GGATATCGAATCAGAGGTTCGGATTTTCAAATTAATCTCAAAACAGTTGCAATATAGACTGTGGGTCGTCATTTGTCATTGCAGTCAGTTAATTTTCTATCACGTTATGGGCGACGTAAAACCCCTTAATTCCGATCGCTTGGTACCTCTAATCAGATTTAATATTAGAGACAAGTTTTTTTCTCTTGGGATCATTGCTTGGGCTCAAGGATAATAACGACTAATACTATATATACATAAATTCCTTCCCCGGTTGTTCGACTTACATGAAAAGTGCTACTGAATAAAAAATCAATTCTTCTTTTCCTTTAGATTTCAAAACACTAAGTGACCCAAGTGTTAAGCCTTGGTTCAAATAACACACCTGTTTAATCATAGTAGCACCTTACATCGACCACTGATCACAATCACACCTTTATCCATTACTAACAACCTTTTAGCCAAGAAGAGAGGCAAAGGTACTTGATTGTGTAGTTATAACTTTGCTCATTCTTTCACTAATGCTCTCTTTATGTTTTCCTTGCAGTGTACAAAGCCCAATTTGTTACGACTATACCAGAGTCTAAATTACAAGAACCATATGCAAAGAAATTGGTTGGACTAATTTCTGGTTTCTTGGCAGTTTCAGTGATATTATTTGCTTTCCTCAGGAAATACAGTAAGTTTTTTGCTTGACAGAACAGTCCTAGTCATCTTAAACAGAATAGAATTCAAACTCTGCTAGTGTCCCCAAAAGCTGCTACAACAACGACAAGCAAAAACAGTTCATTTGCACTACACATAAATACAACCTTTGAAAGGTACAATTGGCAAGTAAGAAAATAACTTCATTAAAACCCTAAATGCCTTTGGTCTACCAAAAATAATGACTTCTGGTCAATTTTGCAGTGGGAATCTGTTGTATTCATTAGCAAACTGAATTTCTTAACCTTCACAGAAAAGCCGGAGGTCTTTGGTTTAAAGTACAGCAAGTAAATAATTGCTTTGATCTGTATTTCTACATAATCATGCACATGCTGAAGCACTCTCACTTAAGAAATCCTTCCACTGGCTAAAAACATTTCATGTTACAATGTTCAGAAAAATAATCAGCCAAACATCCGTCCTGAGCAAATCGATATTTTGGATGCATGCAAGAATGGTGCCTCTGCTCTTGCAAACAAGACTTTTTCCTGTCATTTCTCCACCATTTCTGAATAATAATTTTTATTCTCCACATATTAAATATTTATATCTTTGTTGACATATTATTTTTTTTAGTTGGTCCCGAGAAGCCTCGCACACTCACTCCAGAATGGGAAGCAGATTCCATTAAGAAGGCAAAGCGACTGAGGGCGAACCCCATTACTGGCATAGGCTCTAGGGCTTAAGATTATGATGTCAAGAGTCTTCTTGTTCAGCTTTGTTATAATGTCTCACAAGGGAGCAATTTAAAATGTTGGAAATTTTGTGTGTTCATGTTTGTACCGATTTAATGTAAATATCAATAAAGAAGGTTCTAACTGTTAATAATAGCAATGCTGTAATTTATCTGAGGTTGAAGAATCCCCTGTAATATCAAGTTCAAGGCATAATAGCACATCACAATATAGAGATTCCCTCAATGTCTCTCTGGCAGCTTTTGTGCTGATATACCCTCAACCTTTATTAATAGCTGAGTGCCTATCTTAGTTGGTTGAACATTGCACAACATGCAGGAACCCACAAGCGACCAACATTCATCTTGAAATAACTGGAGAGAAAGAGCTGCCCTTGTGATTTTGTGAGTATCAATACTTTCAAGCCTTCGTACAGCTGTAGATGGTTACCATAATCAGTTTGATCCACCATGGACTTATTGGATCTCACGACTGCCTGAGCCCCCGTTACCGTACATAGACTATTGCCCTGCATTTCCACTTCTGCACATCACTGGCATAGGTGGCCTTGTCTCACAACCTGAACACTGTGGGATGTTAAAGAAACCACATTTCGTGAAGAGTAGGGCACAGAGTTCTGGTGTTGTGTCTATCTCTGCAAGCATGCCTTGTTGTCAGCCCAACTTGATTAGCTAAAATGACTTCTGAGCAAGTGAGGCCACAAAAAATACAGCCTTAAGTTGGGCTATTTGTGTGGTGATGGAGCTTCACTAAGACCAAGACTTTGAATGGTTTTGGTTTAAGAGAAAATTTCATTTAATGTTTCCCACTATTCCCTTGATTGTGCTTTACACAGAGCACCACTTCATTTTGTGATGTGTGAGAAAAATGCACTTGAAAGTCTCTTGTTCAATCTGGTCTCAAAACCGAGGTATCATCTTAAAACTCTTCACAATGCAATTATTTTAAATTCAGCTAATGATGATATTGTTGTAAGATGGGAGACTATATATATGGGTGTGTGTGTATTGCTATGTGCATTTCAATAGAAATAACTACAGAACCGTCAGTGGCTAATATTGAAAGTTCCTGTGCAATACTATGACAATGAACAATTATGGCGCTTGTAGGAATTTGCAGGA
>NC_090892.1:57206177-57213677 GCF_036669925.1 Montipora capricornis | reverse complement strand
CAAAGGAACATTGGGCCAGCAGGGACAGGATATGAGTAAAGGAACCAAGCTTCCATAGAACTAATGTTTCAGAGGCTTTGCTCTTTGAATTGATTTAAGACCTATATTGAGTTAAGGTCGGGACATTTGCTATTCTGCTTCAGTGGATGCTTTTTTTAGCTTCCCTGTCTTAAAAATATTAGATTTAACTAGTCTATAAGCATTCACTCTCATAAAAATGTAGCGTACATACACTTCACCATTACCCTTGCTGTTTACTTAGTTGCTATTGTCTACAAAAAATTACAGTATTACATTTAAAGGTGTTTTCTCTTACTTAATACCAGTCACTCTTTTTAACCAAGTTCTCACTATTTAGAATGCAAGTAAGGAAAGGAAGGGTTTCTTGGGGTAAAAGGAAAAGAAATCATTGTTCAAATAAAAAGTAAAAAAATGTAGCAAGATTAAAGTGCCCCTGTGATAAAATCTCTTCCTTTTTTCCCTCAGATTTTGAAAGTGTGTTTGTTTAACACCTGACTGACAAAAATTTGAACTTTAATTTTTATCCAAAGGCTGTTTACTTTGAGTATGCTACGCCGTACGTGACAAAATATCAAGTCCGCTAAAAAATAAAACAACTTGCACAATTAACACTCAAGTTGACAACAATTAGCATCAGTTTGTTTGTTGACCAAATCAAATTCCTCGCATTTTATGTCACTTCTCTTGTTGTGCAATTCATGTATTCAAGGCCCGCGCATCGAATGTCAAGCTCGATAATTTCAATTCAAGATGCTTCTTTTATAAATCAAGAAGGGAGAGAATAGCTTTTGATCAATTCTATCTTCGAGGGGAACTGCACCAGTAATGGCGGGCAACCCGTTTATCGTCCCAATAGGGAGTTTAAGAAATGACGACTGCTACGGCAACGACAACACCAAAAAACAGTAATATCACCTGTTTTAATATATGAGGCGGGCCAGTCCGGCTAGGCCCCCTTCGCCAAGATCTCGGCTCATGCCTGTTTTTATTTAGTAAAATTTCGGTTCGTTTATATCAGAAGGCGGGCTGGCCCACTTGCCGAGATCCCGGTCTGAGCTACGGAGATCTCGGCAAGCCAGGCTGAAAAATTTTCATATAAACGGTCCAGCCCGGTTTGCTGGGATGAAAAATTCTCATGACATGTGGGTTGCCTTGAAAACGTAGTCGGATTTGCATAATCACAGGATTATTTTTGCATCTTTTGTTTAAAATGCCATTCCGTACTTGCTAGCGCTAAAATGAACCTTTCGTTTCGAACGTCAAAGCAAGAAAATTCACCAGGTACCCCATGCATGACTTTGACGGTTACAAGACACGTAAACAAATTCCTAAAATTCATCCTGGTAAACCTGGCTGAAACCGTCCATATAAACACTTTATCCCTTTTACCGGGCCAGCCCGTCTAACTCACCTTTATCACGCGGCGGCCATTTTGGAGTCCGTGGGGAATAAAGGCTTTGTCTTTGCATTGTCTTTGCCCGTCCAGCCTCACACTGAATGAGAGGTTCGACAGGCAAAATCTTTTGTTTGGGTCTACAGGGCCTAAAAGAGGAAGAAATTATCATGCTGCACGTGCGGCACGTATTTTTGTAAGGCATTTCTCCCTCGTACTCATCAAAACAACAACACGAAATGACCAATTTTTGGGTTTTGACGACAACATGGACAACAAACAGTGAATCTTTTTTTCTTTCTCTTTTTTTCAAATCCGTTCGTACGATTCTCGACTGGTTATCGAATACTTCGCCTATCTTATACGACATAAACAAGATGGAAACGCCTTGAAACACTGAGCACTTAGGATAGCTCAAGCTAATAGTTTGAAGTAACGTTTTCGTCGCCGTAGCCTTCTTGGTTTCTTAAACTCCCTAATGTCTCCTGTTGTCAGTTTTTGTAGCCATCATTTTCTGGTGGATTATATTGGTTACTCAAACTGCTTGTTGTAGATGTGCTTCATTTTGCTGATCATTCGCAATTGGGTCTCTGAGCGAGTTACTCTTCACAACTTCGGGAACTGGGTGAAGTTATAGCGACATGCGAGGAACGAGTATTCCTGTGCTTGGGCTGAGTGAAAGATTCGCCTGTAGACCAAGATCCTCGATACTTTCAGCGGCCACTGTCTCGCTCAGATTTACTCGCGTTTAATCATTTTGCCACAGGTGTTCAGGCCCCCTCGAAAATAGAATTGATCAAAAGCTATTCTCTCCCTTCTTGATTTATAAAACAAGCATCTTGAATTGAAATTATCGAGCTTGACATTCGATGCGCGTGCCTTGAATACATGAATTGCACAACAAGAGAAGTGACATAAATTGCGAGGAATTTGATTTGGTCAACAAACAAATTGATGCTAATTGTTGGCAACTTGATTATAAATGGTGTGACTTGTTTTATTTTTAGCGGACTTGATATTTTGTCACATTCGGCGTAGCATACTTTGAGTGTAAGTTTTAGATTTCATGGTCCACCATTACTCATGTTCAAAACTGACCAATTGGACCTCAGAGGGTTGGATCCAGGGAAAAGTGACGTCGAAGTCTCACTAGCTTAAAATTTCAGTGTGTGAATGCAGCTTAATTAATACATAATTATGCAAAATGGGAGTTTAAAAGTCTGAAAGCCCAAAACTCCCATGCTGCATATTAATTCTGTGGCGTACACACGCATTGCATTCTTAAACTAGTGAGCCTTTGACGTCATTTTCTCCTTGATCCAGCTCTCTCAAGAACTTAAAGTTAGTAATGGTGGACCATCAAACAGGAAAATCCCAGTTAAAATAAACAGGTGTCTTTTTGAAATCAAGGCTTAAAACTTTGGTCATTTAGTGTTTAGTTAACATAGTTTTGAAATCCAAAACAAAATTTTTGATCACAGGAGCACTATAAATAGAGATTAATTATTAAGGAACAATATAATATTATTTATGTAATAATTTTTTTTTGACTTACAAGTTTAGTGAGAAGGACGAACATAAAACATGTACGGGTCCCCTTTTATATATTTGCACTTTATTTTATGTACTTTTCAATTCACCTTCACAGGGGAGGTCTTTTCTAAAATTTCAATACATTACAGGGGTATATAAGCATTGCACAGGACTTTCCTTTTCTTCCTAAACAGGCAATTCTGTGTTTAAAGGACTTTGCACAATATACCTTTCTGTGATTTTATCAGTCGTTTTGCAATATCTAGAGTAACAAACGCTGTTCCATTCAGCACAATGTCAATCACTGTTTTCCATGCATTTGGAGATAGTCTTTCAGTTGGTGACACAAAGTTCCCTGCAGCATTGTTGATTACAATATCGGGAAGACCACATTGTTTTTCACAAAAGTCCACCGCAGCAGTCACTTGTGAAGGATCCCGCACATCTGCTGCTACTGCCAATACCTACCGGTAAAAACTGAACCTAGGTCAATCAATAATATTACTGTATGTTAAGTGCTACTATGACTAAAATATCAATCTTAATTCTTCTTTTTCTTCGGATTTCAAAACTATGTTACTTAAACACTAAGTCACCTGAGTTTTAAGTCCTGATTTTAAAAAGTTACCTGTTTATTTTAACTGGAATTTTCATATTTAATGGTCCCCCATTACTAACTTTAATTCTTGAAAGAGCTGAATTGAGGAGAAAATTATGTCAAAGACTCAATAGCTTAAGAATGCAAAGCATGTGTATGCGGCTGAATTAATATGCAGCACGGGAGTTTCACGCTTTCAGAGTTTTAAACTCGTGTTTTGCATACATCATAAGTTGCGTTTGCATGCTGAGATTTTAATCTAGATCCAACCCTCTAAAGTCCAATCGGTCAGTTTTGAATGTGAGCAATGGCGGACGGGGGAAATCCAGAACTTAAAACAACACAAAATAAACAGCCTTTGGATAAAAATCAAAGCTCAAAATTTTGCCGGTAAGGTGTTAAGCATCACACTTTCAAAATCTGAAGAAACAGAGGAAGTGATATTTATCATGGCAGTACTTTAATAAGGAATTAGCATTTGTGGTGCTGTACACAGTGTGATTGGTTGAGGGAATATAATCTACATCAACATGTACCATCTGTCTCAAATACCCCCCAGGTATATCTTAGATCTCTCTTCTTTTTGACACCTCACAGCCACGCCAGGCAGATTTTCTGCAAGAATTTATGGCCCTTAAGGCCGGAACACACTATAGCTAGGCGATAAGTTGCTGTGACACGTTGCGAGGACAAGTTGCCACAACAATTCGCCTTGTTTGACACGGTTAATTTTATGAAAATCATTGTTGCTGCAGCAGAATTTTACCACGGTGACCGCAATCAGTCGCACAAATTCAAACCAGTTTGAATTTGTGCAACTAATTGCAGCGACAAAATTAGCCAAAGCAGCGTTGTTGCACTGTGTGTACACTTCCGGCAACAAGTCACTGCGACAAAATATAAATGAACCAATGAGAATGTCATATGGTCAGCCATAATTTGAATTAGAAAACTAGTTCACATTCCTCTTCATAAGAGATCACTGCGTGGGCACCAAGCAGGAGTTGTGTCACAGCGACTTGTTTTGCAAGAAGTACACATGGAGCAACTTGTAGCAGAGACCTGTCGCTGCAACTTGTGGCCTAGTGTGTCACGGCCTTTAGAGGTCACAAAACTAGGAACTCTGTGTCTTGCTTTTTGTGAAGAATGAGTGGTTGTTTTAAGTGGGTCTCACAAAGCTTTTGAGAAGAAGAATAATATTGCAAGTTAGACAGACTTTACAGTTGATACTGTCCTTATTACTGCCAGATTTAATAATAGTTTTTCATGACTGGCCAGCAATGGCACAAGGAGGAACTACAACAGGTTTAACACAATAAACTTTATTCCAAGAGTCGGTCATGCTTTTTAAGCCCACTCACACTATCACACTATTTCCCATGTGCAACAGTGCTGACCTAAAGTTACTGATACAGCAGTCCGAAAAACATAATATAAACATCTCCTCATTTACTTTTACGACATTGAGATTAGAACAACAATAAAAGCAAGGTGACACATGCTAACACCAACCCGGTGTGGTTGTTTTTAATTACCTGACACACCAATCTCTTAATGTGATCCACCTTCCCACAATCTCATGCTTGCCGTGGGAGAACAGTTTTGCTGTTTCCAACCCAGCTTACCACATGTATGGCATGTGAAGCTGCCACTCAAAGGGGTACTAAAAACACCCACTTGGTATGTTAGCTACGCCATGCTGATGAGGCACAAAAGGCTGAATTAGCTGTCCATGGCTGCTAATTGACTGGGTGAAATTGTTGTGCGCATGCGTGATGTGTTGGCCATACCGGGTAGGTGTTAGCGTGTGTCACCTTGCTTTCATTGTTGTTAATAAGATTAGGTCCACTGAGCCAAGGTTCAAACCAGCCTCCTGCTCAGATGAAAACCATTAATTTGTGCCTTGATTTTTTCAGGATCCTAATCTTAAAATCACTGCACATCAGCAGTAACTTCATACATCTCCCTTCACATTATTACTACTACTACAGGCTTACTTGGTTGCCTGTTTCTTTTTTTATTTCTTCTGCAGTATTTTGAAGAACTTCCAGCTTCCTGTAACATAAACAAAAGAATAGGTCCTTGCATTGCAGTAGGAGGTTATTGTGTAGTTAATTGTTTATGCAAAGTAATTTTCTTTTACTGCTAATTGTTGTTGTCATTTTTGCGTTCTGATTACAAACAGTTTGATGTTTTCACTTATAAGTAAGCCCTATCAGATAGCGTTGGTACCTGGAAGGGAGACCATTGGGAAATCTTCATGACAAAGATATCTTATCTTTTTTTTTACTTGATTTCTGTTTTAAATTTGGTTGTGAAAGTCTTATATGTAACCTTCTTTTCACGTTTTTGACAAATAGCGATGGAGTCCCCAAACAGTGCCGTTACCAAGTGGGTGTCTGTGAGGCCTCATTACCCGGTTAATTTTTTTTCCTTCATTTATTTTGTTGTCCAATGTTGCTGTCATTTTCATATAAGCATTTACATAACCCCTTACGTATAAATTTATGTAATAGTATCCGCTAAAGGTCAGGTGGAGTTATTACTTGGACGGGAGACCACTGCAAAATCCCCTTGGCGAAGACACCTTATCTTTTTTTCAACTTCTTTTTCTTTTTACTTGACTTCTTTTTTGTATTTGGCTGTTTAAGGCTTTTTTCCGAATCTTCTTTTATTCCTGTATTGGAAGGAATCTTAGGGATGGAATTCCCAAACGTGCACCGTTTGGCCAAGCGGGTGTTCACTCACGAAGCCCAAAAGCGCTCTAAGCAAGAATGCCACCAATGTTAACGCCACTGTTGAGGTTGACCATTGTTCTTGCAAAGTAAAAAGGGCGACAAGTGGGCCGCAAACAAAATAACTGTACAATGGGCATCAATTATTGTTGAAATTCAACAAAACCCTACATTAGTTTCATAATTCATGCACGCACTGCAGGCCTACAATCTTACCTCACTCACTCACTCACTCACTCACCCACCCACTCACTCACTCACTCAGCCCCAATGATACAGTAATATGGATATTGCACTTACAGTGCAGTACCCACAAAAACAATAATTATTATTGAAACTGTTACGTAATACCCTGGGTGGAAGTCCACCTTTCTTTTTGTGACAGAAGCTTTCAGAGTTAAGGGCATAGGTTGCTCAAACAACATAGGTTGCTTGACCTCACCCTCACTCTTGACTTCACCCTCAACCTCGCTTTAGTGCCTTGAAGCAAATCTTGGGAAAAAGGAAATTCTTCACTCAAGAGTATCAAAATGCAATCTTAGACCCAGTACTGTATAAGGCTCAAGGTCAGCATCTGAGGAGAAAGTGCTGCCTTTGTAATCACATCTCCAAATGGTTAGACTTTCAAGTCTTCTCAGATAAGGAATATAAACCGTTGGCCTCGTCTCACAAATATCTTCTATGTTCATAAGTTCCCCATGGGATGTTAAAGAACCCACACACTATTCAAGAATAGTAGGGTATGAAGTCTCCGGTATTGTGGCTGTCTGTCCAGCAGAAGTGGTCGGCTAGGCAGTGATGTCTCTAAAAAGGTTTACCCTAGTGTATCAGACCAACTAAGCAGACAGCCATATATAAGTCAAAAAGCGGCAGGTCTAATTTTAACCTTAGGCCTAATTAGGCCAAAACAAAAGTTTTTAGGCCTAAGGTTAGCTTTTAAGAATGTTTAGGATACTTTCTGTATTGGTGAAACAATGACCTGCAACCCGCGACCTGCAAATTAGACCCGCCGGTCAAAAAGGGACTTTGCCGAGTGCTGGAATATGTAGATGTACATCTGTACAGTGTTATAAAACAAGGCTTTTCTCTAAGATAAAAACTCGGGCTGATGCAAAAAATGTAAACATACCATTGATCTGACCTGGAAAAATCTACCTGCTCTGACATATGGAGCGTAATAATAAATCTAATTTATACAATGCGGCCACAAAGTCGCATAC
>NC_090892.1:57191177-57193677 GCF_036669925.1 Montipora capricornis | reverse complement strand
GTTTGACGAGAGAAAACAAGATTGACTAGTCCAGAAGCTTGGGCTGCGGCGACTTCAAAGAGTTGACACGATTCGGGCAGAGCCTCCTTTTCTCCTCAGTAAAGAAAAAGACAAAAGGAGGCTCTACTTGCAGGGTGTCATTGGGGCTACTAATGAAATAAATGAAGTAAACTCAAATCAAATGAAATGCAGCTGATCTGTGATATATAACTGTCCTTGTCCTTGACATCTTGTTGCACACTCCTAACCAAATGCCTTGTTGCTTGTAGGCAAACCAAAAGAGGGGAACATCTCATCACCCCAGATTCTATTCCAACAAACTCTGTGTGATTTCTACAAAGACGTAATTGGATGGCTGCAGCCTCTTGCATGGAACAAATCATTCTTGATTCATGTCAAGCACATCTACACCAACCTGCAGATGATCACAAAATCTCAAAAAGGACGAGTTACAAAGAAAGAGCCTTTGGAATCATATGTTGACATTTTTGAGCCCCAAAGAGGTTCTTCCAAGTCGAAGCGTATCCTTATAGAGGGACAAGCAGGTGTTGGGAAGAGCACATTTGCTTCTCTCATTGTTTATGACTGGGCTTGTGGAAATCCAAAGCTGCAGCATTTCAAACTTGTTCTGTTTATGGAAGTTAAGCAAATGACTGGAAACTTGAAGATGGACATCTTTGAGTTGCTTTTCCCAAGAGACTTTTATTATTCTTCTGAAAACCTCTTCCAGTTTGTCATTGCAAACCAGGATAGTGTTCTTTTCATTCTTGATGGCTACGATGAAGTGAATCCTTCACAGCTGGGAGATGTGGAAGATCTAATCATGGGCAAGATGCTAAGGGGTGCTACTGTGCTTGTTACATCAAGGCCTGGCAAAGGATCAAGGGTTCACTGGTTTATGGATTCCCGCATTGAGATAAGTGGTTTTACCAATGAGAATATTCATGAGTTTGTTTTCAAGTACTTCCAGGATGATCTTCCCAAGGCAGAGAGCTTAATAACTCAACTTGAACTGCACCCTGTTGCAGAAAACATTGCTAGACTTCCATTAACAGCAATGCTTATTTGTGCAATGTGGGAAGAAATGCCTCAAGCTTCCTTGCTCAGTTCCATAACTTCCCTTTTCAGTGAGCTTACACTATTACTTGTGAAGCGCCACTATGCAAGACAGTCTGGGAATGGTTTTGATCCTGAAAACCTCTGCTCTTTGGATGATATTCCAGATGATCTGTTCCAAAGTCTCCTTTCATTGGGAGAAATTTCACTCATTGGACTGTTGAATGATCAGTTACTCTTTGATGCTCACAAACTTGAAAAGGCATGTGCATCGAACAAAGGTGTACTTGATATAGGTTTGTTGTCAAAGGAATCGGGAGCCTCTCGACTAAAACCAGTCCAGAAGTATCGTTTTTCACACAGGTCATACCAGGAATTTCTTGCAGCACTTTGGTTGAGCCGCAGAATTAAAGCAGCTTTCGCAAACCAATCAGTCTTTGATGATGTCAGCATTTACATTATGAATTGCTTGTCATCAGAATTGACTTCTGTTCTTTTCCTATTTACGCCCGGACTTCTTGGTGATGCATTTCAACCTTTCTTTGAGCTTCTGCTGCAAGAAGGAAGTACAGAGGTGGAGGCATGTATGAGCTTGAAGCAATCCTTCTTTGAAGTTTGTGTTCTTTCTTTATACGAATCACACCAGGGACACTTGGCCTACAAATTGGAACCTCAAATACCCCAAGGTGTTGTTAAGCTTCATCATTTTCATGCAACCCCTTACAAACTCAGGGCTCTAGTGCACTTTTTGTGCAACTGCCGATCAGTGGAGTCCTTGATTCTGGAAGAAGGTCGAGTTGACAAGAAAGCTCTTCAAATACTTGCAAGATTTCTTCCAGAAGTGATGTCGCTTAGAGATTTACACTTGAAATCAGCCATGGTCAATGATGACAGTTTGTCTGCATTTGCAAACTCGCTTTCTTCTGTTGTACAGTTAGAGAATCTGGTACTTGCACATAACTTCATCACTGACGATGGTTTGGCAATCCTAATTTTGTCCTTCAAGGAGCTTCCAAACTTGAAACTCTTAGATATCCAAGGGAACAAGATTTCTGAAGCAGGTTTTAAGGATTTAGCTTCAGCAATGCCACTCTTGCCCAAGCTTGAAGAGTTGTCCATTGGAGGCCCTGTGATTAGCATTTCTGCTGAAGGTACATGTAAATCCATCTTTTTTGTTTTCCTTAGGGACGATTAGTTTCCTTCACAGTGATTATTAATTGGGGCGTCACACTATTCTGACCCCACTTTGTGTGGGAAGAGCACTGGGTGATGACACAAAGAATATAGTTGAACTTTGAGTCCTGCACTTGATCCTGGGCAATAAAAGTCGGAGGTGAGTGCTCTCTGTATTGCTCTATCCCTGCTCCCTTGAATTTGTTATTTATACATGCAGTGCGCAAAATTGGGGGTCATCCAGTTGTCCCAGAGGACCAGAAAGTTTACA
>NC_090892.1:57161177-57183677 GCF_036669925.1 Montipora capricornis | reverse complement strand
TTACGGATACAGAAGAGAGCTGCGCGCATTATATTGGACGCCGAAAGAACAACACACACATTAACTATGTTTAATGAACTTAACTGGATTCCATTCTTTATCCAGGTATATATAAATAGATGTTCTGTAGCCTTCAACAGACTCGGGGGCACAACTCCAGATTATATCAATTCTCTATTGAAGACAAATTCTGAGATTCATAACCGATCCACTCGTTGTGCAAATTTAAATTTTCATTGTCCTGTTTTTAAGAAAAAACACACTATTACGAACTATTAGAAATTGAAACGAACTGTCTTCTGACCTAAAGAAGGTGAAAGTTGTTAAATCTTTTAAAAGGAAAATGTGTATGAATGTAATCGCGAAGCAAAGAGAGACAGGAAATTTTTGACTATATTTTAGTAGTTAAGTAGCTTTTTTTATCAAGTCTGTAAAATAACTTGTTTTATATAGTGAATAGTTTTTAAATGAGATTCTAGATAGTTTTTAAATACTACTTTTTGCCTATTGTTATAACAACAGTGTAAAACGTTTTAATATTAGTTTTTGATTTTATGTTTTATAGAGGGCCACAAGTTTATCAGTTTCAGTAATAACTGTCAAGTGTTTACCCTCTTTAAATAAAGGCGTTGCTTGCTTGCTTGCTTGCTTGCTTGGAAGGTCCCCAATAGGGTTTTCAGGATCCGGGATTTAGGCTTTTTGGAGCCCGAGATTCGGGATTCTAAAGAAATATGGGAGCGGGATTCGGGATTGCATTTATGGACGGTACGCGAGATTTAGCGTTATTACGAGGCGGGATCCGGGAAATCGTCACTTTGAAGCCCTGAGATCCGGGTCTTCTGACGGCCAAAAATGTAAAATAAACCCAACTTTCGCCATCGGCAACGACGGAAACGACCGGAATGTACGAGAGTGACAGGCCTACACAACTCCCTTACGCGTGTTTTAGCCTTTCAGTTTCACGACTGTAGGCTTTTATAAATTGTGCTAGTAAAAGCAGCATATTGTGCTACTATCAGTGCCCATTTTTTGCCCAAATTATGCTCAAATTATGCTGGTTTTTCCAAATTATGCCACTTATTCTTAAAATTATTTCTTTTGCAAAATGAGCGAAACAAGGCCGAAAAACTTTTCGCGATCGTGAAGAAATAAAGTTTTGATTTCACAAGCTCCTCTTCTATTGTATTTTGCTTTCTTTGTCTTATGCAACTGTATCTGGCTATATTTGCTGGATCTAGTATGGTCTCTAGCTGCAACTTTTCGTGCGGCGTGGCTGACGCCATTAGTAAACGTACTGTGACCAACATCATCTGGCAACTTCCGGTCACGTCATCTCGTGCCAGACTGCCAGCCTTCTAGGAAGGCTCTCTCTCCGTTACCAAACCGCAAATGCGGCTAAAACATTGAACAAAAATGGTCTCAGGTTTAGAAACATATACCGATTATGCTAGCAGTGCTACTTTTTAAAAATCAGCAAAAATTATGCAAGTTTCAAATTATGCCAAAAATTGTCCTAGCACAATATATAAAAGCCTATCCACAAGTATATCTTTGATTGACCACCCTCTTTTGTAACTTATGAGGGGCGGGTTTTTGTACATTTCTTTGAGCAATGGTTGTCTATTAAATATCAGTCTTTCATGAGGATTTGTTTTAAGTTCGTCACTGCTTGGTGTTATGGGCCTTAATGAAATGGCGGCCATGTTGAGTACCGAGGGCTTGAAAACTTTTCTTTGGCCCACCGAAACTCGTTCCCGAACATTTCAAATCGAGGCTCTGGGTACGAAATCTATTGTCTACAGCCAATATGGCCGACGCACGAATAAGGCCCATTGTGTTACGAAAGGCAAGATTCGCTTACTCTCCTGTGGTTTTTGAAGGAAAGCCAGTTTCCTGATTTTAAATTGCACCTCTGAGACGGTCCTTTGAACAAGATCCTCGGATACCCTCTTCCACGTAGGGGTCATTTAAAATTTTGGATGAGGTCTTCAAATAAGTTTTTAGAAGAGTTTGTTCTGAGACATCTCAGAGCCTTGTCTTTGATGAAGCCTTTTTTGACTCCTGGTGGGTGGCACGAGCAGAAGTGGGTGTGTTGAAACGTTTCAGTAGGTTTTTCATAACAAAACTCCGTTACGTAGAGAACTGGAGTGTCAGTGGGAAATTACAGAGGCAAAACGGCTAGAAAATTGCGCATTTCAAATCGCAACTACCACCTCTCCATTGCCACCACATTCTCACCTCCAAGTACGATTGGAGATCTTGTCTCCTTAACCCTTTCCTCCTATTGCGACCAAGTTTTAGTTGCCTCAAGATGATTCCACTTCCTGGGTATGAACGCCAGTGCGTGGATCAACAAAAATATGAGAATGGAAAACAATTTCATGTGATCTAACGTTTTGCAGCCCCATCAATCGATTTTAGGCAGAGACGAGTCGT
This sequence comes from Montipora capricornis, assembly GCF_036669925.1. Classification (NCBI taxonomy): domain Eukaryota; kingdom Metazoa; phylum Cnidaria; class Anthozoa; order Scleractinia; family Acroporidae; genus Montipora; species Montipora capricornis. The sequence goes on along the minus strand of NC_090892.1, from coordinate 57,181,241 downwards.
CTGTGTGCACTGTAGTGCCTAAAAGAAGGCATCTCTGTTTAAAGTATGTGAAGAATGTATGTGAAGAATGCATGTGAAGGCGCCAACGGCTGCCGCCATACGATCCATGTGTGGTCCGGAGATCCAACTGGAGAGTTACTCTCGACTTGGCCAACTGGAGAGTTACTCTCGACTTGGCCAACTGGAGAGTTACTCTCGACTTGGCCAACTGGAGACTTACTCTCGACTTGGCCAACTGGAGACGTACGCTCGACTCTGCCAACTTGAGAGTTACTCTGGACTCGGCCAACTGGAGACTTACTCTCGACTTGGCCAACTGGAGACTTACTCTCGACTTGGCCAACTGGAGACTTACTCTCGACTTGGCCAACTGGAGAGTTACTCTCGACTTGGCCAACAGGAGACTTACTCTCGACTTGGCCAACTGGAGACTTACTCTCGACTTGTCCAACTGGAGACTTACTCTCGACTTGGCCAACTGGAGAGTTACTCTCGACTTGGCCAACTGGAGAGTTACTCTCGACTTGGCCAACTGGAGAGTTACTCTCGACTTGGCCAACTGGAGAGTTACTCTCGACTTGGCCAACTGGAGAGTTACTCTCGACTTGGCCAACTGGAGACTTACTCTCGACTTGGCCAACTGGAGAGTTACTCTCGACTTGGCCAACTGGAGAGTTACTCTCGACTTGGCCAACTGGAGAGTTAGGCTAGACATGGACAACTGGATAATTACTCTCGACTTGGCCCACTGGAGACTTACTCTAGACTTGGCCAACTGGAGAGTTACTCTCGACTTGGCCAACTGGAGAGTTACTCTCGACTTGGCCAACTGGAGACTTACTCTCGACTTGGCCAACTGGAGACTTACTCTCGACTTGGCCAACTGGAGACTTACTCTCGACTTGGCCAACTGGAGACTTACTCTCGACTTGGCCAACTGGAGAGTTACTCTCGACTTGGCCAACTGGAGACTTACTCTCGACTTGGCCAACTGGAGACTTACTCTCGACTTGGCCAACTGGAGAGTTACTCTCGACTTGGCCAACTGGAGAGTTACTCTCGACTTGGCCAACTGGAGACTTACTCTCGACTTGGCCAACTGGAGACTTACTCTCGACTTGGCCAACTGGAGACTTACTCTCGACTTGGCCAACTGGAGACTTACTCTCGACTTGGCCAACTGGAGACTTACTCTCGACTTGGCCAACTGGAGACTTACTCTCGACTTGGCCAACTGGAGACTTACTCTCGACTTGGCCAACTGGAGACTTACTCTCGACTTGGCCAACTGGAGACTTACTCTCGACTTGGCCAACTGGAGACTTACTCTCGACTTGGCCAACTGGAGACTTACTCTCGACTTGGCCAACTGGAGACTTACTCTCGACTTGGCCAACTGGAGACTTACTCTCGACTTGGCCAACTGGAGACTTACTCTCGACTTGGCCAACTGGAGACTTACTCTCGACTTGGCCAACTGGAGACTTACTCTCGACTTGGCCAACTGGAGACTTACTCTCGACTTGGCCAACTGGAGACTTACTCTCGACTTGGCCAACTGGAGACTTACTCTCGACTTGGCCAACTGGAGACTTACTCTCGACTTGGCCAACTGGAGACTTACTCTCGACTTGGCCAACTGGAGACTTACTCTCGACTTGGCCAACTGGAGACTTACTCTCGACTTGGCCAACTGGAGACTTACTCTCGACTTGGCCAACTGGAGACTTACTCTCGACTTGGCCAACTGGAGACTTACTCTCGACTTGGCCAACTGGAGACTTACTCTCGACTTGGCCAACTGGAGACTTACTCTCGACTTGGCCAACTGGAGACTTACTCTCGACTTGGCCAACTGGAGACTTACTCTCGACTTGGCCAACTGGAGACTTACTCTCGACTTGGCCAACTGGAGACTTACTCTCGACTTGGCCAACTGGAGACTTACTCTCGACTTGGCCAACTGGAGACTTACTCTCGACTTGGCCAACTGGAGACTTACTCTCGACTTGGCCAACTGGAGACTTACTCTCGACTTGGCCAACTGGAGACTTACTCTCGACTTGGCCAACTGGAGACTTACTCTCGACTTGGCCAACTGGAGACTTACTCTCGACTTGGCCAACTGGAGACTTACTCTCGACTTGGCCAACTGGAGACTTACTCTCGACTTGGCCAACTGGAGACTTACTCTCGACTTGGCCAACTGGAGACTTACTCTCGACTTGGCCAACTGGAGACTTACTCTCGACTTGGCCAACTGGAGACTTACTCTCGACTTGGCCAACTGGAGACTTACTCTCGACTTGGCCAACTGGAGACTTACTCTCGACTTGGCCAACTGGAGACTTACTCTCGACTTGGCCAACTGGAGACTTACTCTCGACTTGGCCAACTGGAGACTTACTCTCGACTTGGCCAACTGGAGACTTACTCTCGACTTGGCCAACTGGAGACTTACTCTCGACTTGGCCAACTGGAGACTTACTCTCGACTTGGCCAACTGGAGACTTACTCTCGACTTGGCCAACTGGAGACTTACTCTCGACTTGGCCAACTGGAGACTTACTCTCGACTTGGCCAACTGGAGACTTACTCTCGACTTGGCCAACTGGAGACTTACTCTCGACTTGGCCAACTGGAGACTTACTCTCGACTTGGCCAACTGGAGACTTACTCTCGACTTGGCCAACTGGAGACTTACTCTCGACTTGGCCAACTGGAGACTTACTCTCGACTTGGCCAACTGGAGACTTACTCTCGACTTGGCCAACTGGAGACTTACTCTCGACTTGGCCAACTGGAGACTTACTCTCGACTTGGCCAACTGGAGACTTACTCTCGACTTGGCCAACTGGAGACTTACTCTCGACTTGGCCAACTGGAGACTTACTCTCGACTTGGCCAACTGGAGACTTACTCTCGACTTGGCCAACTGGAGACTTACTCTCGACTTGGCCAACTGGAGACTTACTCTCGACTTGGCCAACTGGAGACTTACTCTCGACTTGGCCAACTGGAGACTTACTCTCGACTTGGCCAACTGGAGACTTACTCTCGACTTGGCCAACTGGAGACTTACTCTCGACTTGGCCAACTGGAGACTTACTCTCGACTTGGCCAACTGGAGACTTACTCTCGACTTGGCCAACTGGAGACTTACTCTCGACTTGGCCAACTGGAGACTTACTCTCGACTTGGCCAACTGGAGACTTACTCTCGACTTGGCCAACTGGAGACTTACTCTCGACTTGGCCAACTGGAGACTTACTCTCGACTTGGCCAACTGGAGACTTACTCTCGACTTGGCCAACTGGAGACTTACTCTCGACTTGGCCAACTGGAGACTTACTCTCGACTTGGCCAACTGGAGACTTACTCTCGACTTGGCCAACTGGAGACTTACTCTCGACTTGGCCAACTGGAGACTTACTCTCGACTTGGCCAACTGGAGACTTACTCTCGACTTGGCCAACTGGAGACTTACTCTCGACTTGGCCAACTGGAGACTTACTCTCGACTTGGCCAACTGGAGACTTACTCTCGACTTGGCCAACTGGAGACTTACTCTCGACTTGGCCAACTGGAGACTTACTCTCGACTTGGCCAACTGGAGACTTACTCTCGACTTGGCCAACTGGAGACTTACTCTCGACTTGGCCAACTGGAGACTTACTCTCGACTTGGCCAACTGGAGACTTACTCTCGACTTGGCCAACTGGAGACTTACTCTCGACTTGGCCAACTGGAGACTTACTCTCGACTTGGCCAACTGGAGACTTACTCTCGACTTGGCCAACTGGAGACTTACTCTCGACTTGGCCAACTGGAGACTTACTCTCGACTTGGCCAACTGGAGACTTACTCTCGACTTGGCCAACTGGAGACTTACTCTCGACTTGGCCAACTGGAGACTTACTCTCGACTTGGCCAACTGGAGACTTACTCTCGACTTGGCCAACTGGAGACTTACTCTCGACTTGGCCAACTGGAGACTTACTCTCGACTTGGCCAACTGGAGACTTACTCTCGACTTGGCCAACTGGAGACTTACTCTCGACTTGGCCAACTGGAGACTTACTCTCGACTTGGCCAACTGGAGACTTACTCTCGACTTGGCCAACTGGAGACTTACTCTCGACTTGGCCAACTGGAGACTTACTCTCGACTTGGCCAACTGGAGACTTACTCTCGACTTGGCCAACTGGAGACTTACTCTCGACTTGGCCAACTGGAGACTTACTCTCGACTTGGCCAACTGGAGACTTACTCTCGACTTGGCCAACTGGAGACTTACTCTCGACTTGGCCAACTGGAGACTTACTCTCGACTTGGCCAACTGGAGACTTACTCTCGACTTGGCCAACTGGAGACTTACTCTCGACTTGGCCAACTGGAGACTTACTCTCGACTTGGCCAACTGGAGACTTACTCTCGACTTGGCCAACTGGAGACTTACTCTCGACTTGGCCAACTGGAGACTTACTCTCGACTTGGCCAACTGGAGACTTACTCTCGACTTGGCCAACTGGAGACTTACTCTCGACTTGGCCAACTGGAGACTTACTCTCGACTTGGCCAACTGGAGACTTACTCTCGACTTGGCCAACTGGAGACTTACTCTCGACTTGGCCAACTGGAGACTTACTCTCGACTTGGCCAACTGGAGACTTACTCTCGACTTGGCCAACTGGAGACTTACTCTCGACTTGGCCAACTGGAGACTTACTCTCGACTTGGCCAACTGGAGACTTACTCTCGACTTGGCCAACTGGAGACTTACTCTCGACTTGGCCAACTGGAGACTTACTCTCGACTTGGCCAACTGGAGACTTACTCTCGACTTGGCCAACTGGAGACTTACTCTCGACTTGGCCAACTGGAGACTTACTCTCGACTTGGCCAACTGGAGACTTACTCTCGACTTGGCCAACTGGAGACTTACTCTCGACTTGGCCAACTGGAGACTTACTCTCGACTTGGCCAACTGGAGACTTACTCTCGACTTGACTTGGCCAACTGGAGAGTTACTCTCGACTTGGCCAACTGGAGACTTACTCTCGACTTGGCCAACTGGAGACTTACTCTCGACTTGGCCAACTGGAGACTTACTCTCGACTTGGCCAACTGGAGACTTACTCTCGACTTGGCCAACTGGAGACTTACTCTCGACTTGGCCAACTGGAGACTTACTCTCGACTTGGCCAACTGGAGACTTACTCTCGACTTGGCCAACTGGAGACTTACTCTCGACTTGGCCAACTGGAGACTTACTCTCGACTTGGCCAACTGGAGACTTACTCTCGACTTGGCCAACTGGAGACTTACTCTCGACTGTGGCCAACTGGAGACTTACTCTCGACTTGGCCAACTGGAGACTTACTCTCGACTTGGCCAACTGGAGACTTACTCTCGACTTGGCCAACTGGAGACTTACTCTCGACTTGGCCAACTGGAGACTTACTCTCGACTTGGCCAACTGGAGACTTACTCTCGACTTGGCCAACTGGAGACTTACTCTCGACTTGGCCAACTGGAGACTTACTCTCGACTTGGCCAACTGGAGACTTACTCTCGACTTGGCCAACTGGAGACTTACTCTCGACTTGGCCAACTGGAGACTTACTCTCGACTTGGCCAACTGGAGACTTACTCTCGACTTGGCCAACTGGAGACTTACTCTCGACTTGGCCAACTGGAGACTTACTCTCGACTTGGCCAACTGGAGACTTACTCTCGACTTGGCCAACTGGAGACTTACTCTCGACTTGGCCAACTGGAGACTTACTCTCGACTTGGCCAACTGGAGACTTACTCTCGACTTGGCCAACTGGAGACTTACTCTCGACTTGGCCAACTGGAGACTTACTCTCGACTTGGCCAACTGGAGACTTACTCTCGACTTGGCCAACTGGAGACTTACTCTCGACTTGGCCAACTGGAGACTTACTCTCGACTTGGCCAACTGGAGACTTACTCTCGACTTGGCCAACTGGAGACTTACTCTCGACTTGGCCAACTGGAGACTTACTCTCGACTTGGCCAACTGGAGACTTACTCTCGACTTGGCCAACTGGAGACTTACTCTCGACTTGGCCAACTGGAGACTTACTCTCGACTTGGCCAACTGGAGACTTACTCTCGACTTGGCCAACTGGAGACTTACTCTCGACTTGGCCAACTGGAGACTTACTCTCGACTTGGCCAACTGGAGACTTACTCTCGACTTGGCCAACTGGAGACTTACTCTCGACTTGGCCAACTGGAGACTTACTCTCGACTTGGCCAACTGGAGACTTACTCTCGACTTGGCCAACTGGAGACTTACTCTCGACTTGGCCAACTGGAGACTTACTCTCGACTTGGCCAACTGGAGACTTACTCTCGACTTGGCCAACTGGAGACTTACTCTCGACTTGGCCAACTGGAGACTTACTCTCGACTTGGCCAACTGGAGACTTACTCTCGACTTGGCCAACTGGAGACTTACTCTCGACTTGGCCAACTGGAGACTTACTCTCGACTTGGCCAACTGGAGACTTACTCTCGACTTGGCCAACTGGAGACTTACTCTCGACTTGGCCAACTGGAGACTTACTCTCGACTTGGCCAACTGGAGACTTACTCTCGACTTGGCCAACTGGAGACTTACTCTCGACTTGGCCAACTGGAGACTTACTCTCGACTTGGCCAACTGGAGACTTACTCTCGACTTGGCCAACTGGAGACTTACTCTCGACTTGGCCAACTGGAGACTTACTCTCGACTTGGCCAACTGGAGACTTACTCTCGACTTGGCCAACTGGAGACTTACTCTCGACTTGGCCAACTGGAGACTTACTCTCGACTTGGCCAACTGGAGACTTACTCTCGACTTGGCCAACTGGAGACTTACTCTCGACTTGGCCAACTGGAGACTTACTCTCGACTTGGCCAACTGGAGACTTACTCTCGACTTGGCCAACTGGAGACTTACTCTCGACTTGGCCAACTGGAGACTTACTCTCGACTTGGCCAACTGGAGACTTACTCTCGACTTGGCCAACTGGAGACTTACTCTCGACTTGGCCAACTGGAGACTTACTCTCGACTTGGCCAACTGGAGACTTACTCTCGACTTGGCCAACTGGAGACTTACTCTCGACTTGGCCAACTGGAGACTTACTCTCGACTTGGCCAACTGGAGACTTACTCTCGACTTGGCCAACTGGAGACTTACTCTCGACTTGGCCAACTGGAGACTTACTCTCGACTTGGCCAACTGGAGACTTACTCTCGACTTGGCCAACTGGAGACTTACTCTCGACTTGGCCAACTGGAGACTTACTCTCGACTTGGCCAACTGGAGACTTACTCTCGACTTGGCCAACTGGAGACTTACTCTCGACTTGGCCAACTGGAGACTTACTCTCGACTTGGCCAACTGGAGACTTACTCTCGACTTGGCCAACTGGAGACTTACTCTCGACTTGGCCAACTGGAGACTTACTCTCGACTTGGCCAACTGGAGACTTACTCTCGACTTGGCCAACTGGAGACTTACTCTCGACTTGGCCAACTGGAGACTTACTCTCGACTTGGCCAACTGGAGACTTACTCTCGACTTGGCCAACTGGAGACTTACTCTCGACTTGGCCAACTGGAGACTTACTCTCGACTTGGCCAACTGGAGACTTACTCTCGACTTGGCCAACTGGAGACTTACTCTCGACTTGGCCAACTGGAGACTTACTCTCGACTTGGCCAACTGGAGACTTACTCTCGACTTGGCCAACTGGAGAGTTACTCTCGACTTGGCCAACTGGAGAGTTACTCTCGACTTGGCCAACTGGAGAGTTACTCTCGACTTGGCCAACTGGAGAGTTGAAAAAAATAACCCGTTTGGACAAGGAATTTCTTGCTTGGGGCTTCCTGTCATTTGATATATTTCGTGCCTTGTTGATGTAATCGGTCATGCGTGGCCAAACAACACGAAACCGAATTGTGTCTTTTAATTTTCAATGAATACTGTTATTTTACAGATTGAACTTTAAGGACCTGGAGATCATTTGCAAAACCGACCAACGGGAAGACTGTTAAATTATTTAACTTAGTGGTCTTGTATAAAACAAAATAAAAAGGTCTCGGTTCAGGGCGAGTTATTTGTAGACGATCGGCGGTTCTAAAACACAGGTCTCTCGTTGCAGGTTATTGTTTTACCTTTTTAAAAGTGACCCAAAACCTCAATTTGGCTAACTCCAGGCCTAAGAACTCTAATTAGGCATAGGTTTAGCCAAGTTGAGGGTTGGGGTTACTTTCCAAAAGGTAAAACAATGACCTTCAAAGAATGACATCTGGAATGTGACCTGTGTTTTAGACTAGCCGCTAGATTAGGGTTTACAAGGCAATGAGCGTTACCCTTTTACAAGGGTAACCCTTGCTCTTAGATAAGGTGCCAGGGTAACCTTATCTGCCTTATAAACGCGCCGCTTGAAAAAAAACAGCCCCTTAAAATGCTGCTGTGTAGTCGATACCCTTCAGTGAATTGAAAAGAATTCTTGCTTTAAAATGTGGCTTGGTAGGCTAAGTTTCACATTAGCCAAAGAACAAAACAGGTGCCATTTATGAATAAGGTCTATAGCGCCTTAAACGATCTTTACAAGGTGGCGTACTGAGAATCGTTTTACACCAAACCCACAGAAATGTGAAATCGTGCTTCTTTCTAGTCGCTATGTGAACAAGAGAGCAAACTTCTAAGAGCAACAATTTACCCAAGAGAATAGTTGTCTATTCTTATCCTTTTCCCTCACACCTATAGCTGAGTATGGGCAGCAACAGTCTCGTGTCGAAAATAACCCTAAAATACTACGGAGGAGACCATAAAACCCACGCAAGAAAAAGGCTCATCCTCAAAAAAGCGAGAACCCCAAACTAAAAAACCCATCCTAACAAAACAGAAATTAGGAAAGAGGAAAGGCCGAAACGACGTCTTTTAAGCGATTAAGATCCGCGTATAAAGTTGTGGAGCTGGATGCTACCAAATCGTTTGAAGACAATAAGTCAGAAGGAGAGCCTTCACGAAGAACTTCAGCTAACTTCATGTAGTAAAGGGCAGTAACCTTGTTGGACCAACCCACATGGGACATCACATCAGCCAGCTGGGACCCAGACAACACGAGAGCAATATCAGATCCCGAGCGGAAGCTGTGCAGAGTCTAGCCTTTATCAAATTTCGCTTCTTTTAAATCATATTTCAAGCGTGCTTCCGCGGAAGAACTGTAATATGGGCGTTGTCTGCCATTTCCTGGGCCTCAGCGAGGAGTGACCTCTGATAATTTACCCAACGTGGACAGTTAACAGAAACCTTGGTAGGATCAAAATTAGGAGTCTTCTCCCAGTCATGAAAAGGCGTCTTGGAAAACTAAAACAAACTAAACGGTACGTAAGGCCCAGGGAATGGCAAACTCAGCCCCGGTAATCCGAGAGGGAACATACATGTAAGTTTCCCTTAGAGAACGCCACCCGAGGGAAGACGAAAACGGGAATGAGAAAAATAGACAATACAAAATATATAAAATAAAAAATCGGTAAAAGTGGAGACTAAAAGAAAGGAGAAAACGCAAGATGAAAAGGAACGAAAAGCCAACAAACATATTTTGAATAACACAGGCAAAATAAACTGGTCCCAGCTGAATTGATGGAGCAGGCACATAGCGGTAAATATGTAAATGAATAAACAAGCCAAACAAATAAAGGAGCAAACGACTGGACAAAGTAGTCCGAGCAAAAAGACAAAAGGACAAAAATAAGAACACAACTTAATGTAACAACTCTGACTAGGATTGCAAGCCAAGAAAACGATTACGACCGAGAGGCAGGCTTGCAAAAGCAGGACTACAAGCTCGCGAACGATAACGCAGGGCCGGCAGAAATTAAAATCTAGGACAAAACAATAGCTAGAAGGCATAGCGTACCACCTGTGACATTAAAAAATATAAATGAAACGAAAAAAGCAGGGCAACAAAGCTAACAAATGAGAAACCGCCTGCATAACCCAAATAAAGGGCAAGGTGAAAAACATGACGGATAAGTTGAAAATAAACAAAAATGCCACAGGGAAAAACGAAAGGCGTAGCAAACCAAAATGCAAATTAGAAAATAGGTTAATGAAGCACAAGTAAGGCGAATAGCATATGAAAACAAGAATAAAGTGACAAAAACTAAAAAGGTAAACAAAATCAAAACAAAATAGCGCGCAAGCCCAAAAACGCTGACGTAGCCGATGAATGGCGAAGAATGTTAACAGTAAACCAAATGACATACGTAATAAGAATTACCCGCAAAGCCCCCATTAAAAGAAGGCAGAGGTTTAGAAGCAGGACGAGTAACAAACCAAAGGAAATTTTAGCCCGCAAGGCCCACAAAAAGGGGAAACCGTTAACAGCAGGGCAAAGAACATACGAAGATAAAATTGTTCGCAAAGCCCACACGAAAAGAGGGCAAACGTTAAGAAGCAGGCCGAATAACATACTAAACCAAAATATAACCCGCAACGGCAAATAAAATAACATATGAAATTAGAATTGCCCGTAAAGCCCACGTGAAAAGAGGGCAGACGTTAGAAACAAGGCAAATAACAAACCAAACCAAATTATCGCCCGCAAGGCCCACAAAAAGCGGCAGGTACTTTTTGCAGGTTGCAGGTTGAAATTTAATTATAACTGGAAAACCACTGGCACTTAAACGAAAGGTAAGGCGATAGACTTACCGTGACTGTTACACCCTAACCTTAGGCCTAAAAACTTTTCTTTAGGCCTAAGGTTAGCTATTCGTGTAACAGTCACGGTAAGTCTATCGCTTTACCTTTCTTTCCAGTGCAGGCGGTTTTCCAGTTATAATTAAATTTCAACCTGCAACCTGCAAAAAATACCTGCCGCACAAAAAGGGCAAAACGTTAACAGCAAAGCAAAGAACATACGAAATAAAACGAGGGCAAACGTTACAAAGCCGTGCGAGTAATATACCAAACCAAAAATAGCCCGCAAAGCCAAAAACTTTAAGAGCAGGGCAAACAACATATGAATTTAAAAAATAGCCCGCAAAGCCCACAAATGAAAAGGGCAAAACGTTCAAAGCAGGAAAAACCAGCAAAGCGGAAAAAGTAAAACAGGGCGGACAAAAACAAATAGAAGCGTAGAACCGAAACAGAAACAAAACACTTGAGAACCAGAACGAAACACGAGACAAAGGACAGAAAATAGAGTTTCACAATCCTCCAAAGAGACTTCATCAGCTTGAGCCGGCGCGTGGGCTTGCACTGCTTGGCGCTTGGGCTTCGTCAGGAGCTGGGTTTTGCAAAACAGCCTGGGCTTCTTGAATAGCATTAGCTGGAACCTGAGGGTCACGCATGGTGAAACTATCTGCACGCAGCTTCGAAAGAATAGCGGCATTCCTTTGTTTACTCCCCCTTTTATACGTGCGAGGTTAGACCGCTGAGAATAGTAATTGTCTCTCATAGTCACTTTGAAAACTTAAAAGGGTGGCTTCACTGGTAGATAAGAGAAAGACAAAATTTCTTAAGTCGTCTAGATAAGCCGCAAGAATGACCCCTATCTTTCATCCATAAACCGCAATTCAAATATACATTTGTTTCATTCAGAGACTTTAAATTGTTCAACATTCGGAAAATCGAATAGGGTGCGTTTCCTCACCCTATTTTTTACTTTAGTACTTCAGTAAAATGTTTCAGATTGTACGTATTTTCTTCCAATTAATCTGTACGACCGCACAAGCTTCGCGCTTCATCATCGTGTCTAATTTAATGCCTTGCGTTCAGAGATCTAGACTTAATCAAAAACTGTTCTCCTTTTCTAGAACTGGTCCGAGAATTTGAAATATGATTCCTCTTAAACTACGAGACTAAAGTAAACCTCTTTCAAACAAACTTCAAATACCACTCCTTCCTTCCTTTCCTTATTTCTAGATTCAGATTAAATTGATTCACTTTAGTTTTGTAATAATTAACGTTTACTTATTGCTTTCTTTGAGCCTTTTCTGTTATGTTTTATTGTTGCCCATCTTAACAGCTATGCTAGTTGTGGGTAACAAATATAGTAAATCTGCCTTATTAGTATAAAATGTTGATAGTCTTAAATGGTTATAGGACTACTGAAAACTTCGTTTTTGAGTTATAATCCGTCTTGTCTTTTTCTATCTCGAATCCTGGATGGGTGTCCTATCCGGGGCGTCGTAATCAGGCTAATGTATAATAATAACTTTATTGAATTGTCAAAATACTTTAGCATAAAATACTAACTGGTAACTCAACAAAATATTAAATTAAAAAATAATATTAAGTATATACATTTGTTTATAATTTTAAAAAGACTATAAACTTTTCTTAAAATATCCTAATTATAAACTGACTAAAACTGCTATTAAAATGACTTAAACTAAGAGGATAATTTAGAGATCTGCATAAAAACAGTCCGACCCACAGGTAAGGTCATTCATAATTGAAGATGAATTCAATTTTTTTGTACGATTCTTAAAATTATTCAAGTTAATTACATTCAGCCTTCACACTCTTAGGGAGCTGCGCCATAGGAAGGCCCAAAATAGTTGATGGAATGCTCTCCGTCACTGTATTAAAACGTGGAATTATTAAGTCAGCATTTCTCAAACTATGGTGTCCATCATGTTTCTTAAATAGATTAGCTAAATCGGACAGGTGCCCTGCTTGCTTTGAACATCAGTATAGCCATGTCCTGAAGTCTACGATACATGAAGTTTACGATGTATGTATCTTCTCTTGAGATTGTGATTTATTTCAGAGAGTTAGTGTCAACGGCATGCTTTTTTCATCTATTTTTTCTTCAGTGCCACCGAACAGGTAATGATATGAACAAATATCTAATGTCCGCTGCGTTCTCCGACATTAAACTCCCCCCCCCCCCCCCCTTGTGCATCTAGACGTTTTCAGTCCAAGGACTGACGAATAGACCAATTTCGATATATTACAATTCAGTCCAAAACAAAAGACATCATCACGAGGCTCTGGTGAATAATCTCATACAAATCATTGTATTTATTCCCCAGATCCTCGGGATGATGTCTTTTGTTTTGGACTGAATTTTAATGTATCGAGATTGGTCTATTAATTCGTCTGATGACGTATAGGGAGAAAATGATTGTGTATTTTTTTTTTCAAATGTTTTTAAATTCATTATTTGTTATGTAACATCAGATGAAAAAGCTGGATCAACTTGGTTTCCCATCAGTTTGGTTGGGATACAGCAAAAGCTACATCGACCACAGTCAGTCCCACGGCCATCGACCTTATATTTTAAGCAAGAGCCGATACAACGTAGATTTGATTTTAGTGGTGTCTACGTTGTATCGGCTCTTGCTTAAAATATTTAGTTTCTCAACTTGAAATAACGCCGATCAGATCAAGGCACTGATCCAACGTACACCGACAGGAAAATTGTCCACGGTTGCTTGCTTCAAAACTATCGACCTTATGTTCAGATGTTCTGAGCCTGCAATATTTTGTTCACTACTTTACGCACATGCACTTATTACAGGTCATTAATCGTCATCGCTAACCAAATTATTTTAACGTTCTAATTCACTTCGTTGAAACGAGCGTACATTTTACACTTTCTGTTTCCTATTAACTAGACAACAAAATACAATACATTTAGAATGGATACTCTTGCAGAGTAGCACGCGAAATCCAAGTATCACTTTACATGTTAAAGTGAGTTACTGAGACTTACCACGAAAAATCTGATCATCACCGTTTCTCATCGGCAAGGTTGAAGTCTTTTTCCCGCTTTCTTTCCTTGCTGGCCGTTTCTGTTGCCTGTTGTTCGCGGACGCAAACTCCGACGTTCTGATTTGTATTGTTCGACGTCTCTGTACCAATCGACGATCTTTGCTTCCGCTTGTGAATGAGATTTTCTGTCCTCAGTAACGAGCGAGGTTGTGCTGCTGCTGCCGCTGCTGTTGGTGGTTTCTCCAGTTCGATGCTTGTATCTGTACTTCCTCGATGTATCGGTGCTTGTATTTCGTCTTCCTCCATGTCGGACATCACCAACGGTTTCGAAATAAGCTTTAAACTACTCAGCGCGTAGCTCGTAGACTTGACGACTTTCCGATAAAGAAAACGAATGCTCTACAAAACTCCTTATAAATAGGCAATTATCTATGGGTCGTTTGCAAACAATCCCTAGAGACACATATAACAATGTTGCAATGTAGAATTTCTGATGGACGAACAAAAGGAGCTAATGAGAGAACTTTTTGTCCACTAACATCATGGCGATGACGTAACTTGAAAACCTCCCATAGGCAATTCTTAGGGGAACAGCCTTAATCATGTAAATTCAGTGGGCGTTGCACAGACATTAGTCGCGGTCACACCTTGAGAGAAACACAGTGTAACACTACTTGTGACACAGTACTCTAGTGTCAACTAACTGGTGTTGAATCCCTAAGGGAACACTGAACAATAGAACTTGATTAGGTACGGTGGAACGTATTTTGTATTGTGGGGGTTAACAAGCAAGCGCCGGAGACGAGTGTTAAAGCCGCAAACATTATCCTTATTCTCAATACCTTTCATACCAATGGAAAATACATACCTTATTCGATCATAGCATAGTTAATAGACAGGAATGGTTATGAAACCCGACAACTTTCTTTGTTGTAGGTTTTTGTTCTCTTTTTTTGGCCTTGACCGTGCACAAAACACAATAGTTGTTTACTCCGTACTCAGGAACTAACCAATAGAAAGGTGTTGGTTACGTAATTCATGCATAGTGTATCAACGCAAAACAAAAAATTGTGCACGGTCGTGGACTTTCCAACCTAAATCTTGGCGTCTTTGTTTGCTCCTTTGATGTTTGCCGATCTTCCAAACCAGTCCCCTCTATTAACTATGATCATAGTGAGGGACAACAGCCCTTATGCGCGATAACGTCTGACTACCTAATTTCACCACCAAGCCTCGACTTGTAAATTTTAACATGCGCTAAATGCCAAAGGAGCAAACTTGTAAAGAAAACCCACCGGCGGACAGTATTCCATGTCCAGATGACAAGAATAATTTTGTGCAATCGAGGCTAGGTGGTGAATTTTTGAGCATATTTCGTAATCATGCATAAGGCCCATTATTACCCACAAATTACTGGATTGTAACGAATGACAATGGTAACCCACAAATTATTGGAGGCGGGTAATGAGTATAACAATTGTCGTCCATTACAAACCGATACTTTCTGGGTTACAATTCTTGGTTTGCATCCACGTTATGAGACGGCCATTTTGGTGTACAAAACAACAGAAAATGGCCCCACAAGTTTTGCATAAGAATAGAGTCAAATTCCCAAAGGACATTTTACTGCATTGTTCTGTACACCAACATGGCAGCCGTGACGTCAAATGCAAACCATCAATACGTTATTGTCCCTTATTACAATCCAATAACTTGTGGGTGACAATAAAGGGAGGCTCCCTAAACTGCTAATTTTCTCGCGTTCCTTAGGTAAATTTCTTTGAAAATTGGCTCAGTTCTAACCGAGAACGCATGTTTTATGAGTCAAATGAGTCAATGAGTCAATGAGTCAGGAGTCATGAGTCAATGGACTCACAGTCAATATAGCAATAATTTGTTGATTAAGCCTAAGCCCTCGTTTCAGTGATTAGGCCTAAGCACTCTCTGAAATTTTAGCTTTCATTTTATGGTTTAAATAGCTGCACTAACTCGTTGACTCATTGACTCATAAATACTTGACACTCGTTCTAACCACATACAGTTCCTATCCAATACCCTATATTTGTTAAAATCTGTCAGAGCTAATCAAATATATTTTTTAAAATAATAAATTACAGAACATTGGCAAAACCTTCTGAAAGACCTTGACTTTTTACCACATCAAAATGTCAGGCAATATCATTTCCATAATGTTGCAAAGAATAAAAAAAAATCTCCGACGGAAAGTATAAATATTAAGGAATTTGAGCGAAAGATAGGAATACAACCATCTGCCTGATGTTGCCATGGTAACGGCCTTCCTCCAAAATTTCACACCCAAAAAATAAGCCTTATCATATGGTCTTATATCGGTACCCATACTAGTAAATCTCTACAGGGAAAATTTTAAGAGAAATTAACTGGGTTTCCTTTTGTAACTCGTGCCCTGTAGTGAGGGTATTCGCAAATACTATGGGGAGCCACCTTCATTAATTAAATCTCTATCAATGTATACCAATCAAGACAACATGCAATTGTATTCTCTTGTATTTTCATCTTCTAGAATATTTCCTGATGGCCATGGAGTAATTTGTGGGCTTTTTAGTGATGTTTTGAAAGTTTATCGAGCCGTGAGGCAAGTGCAATAGTCCATTTTACAGTTATGTGCTTAGTTACCTGGCCTATGAATGAAAGTGAGGCTGGAGTTGACCTTGTTTTGATTGAAACCTAACTGCCTTTCTTATGTAAATTCTTACTGATTAGCATGAAAACAACATCATTAACATTAGAAAAGGATGGAGGTCTGTATCATAACATGGTCAACACCAGCCTCCCTTTCATTTAAAAGCCAGGGCCCGGTTGTGCAAAAGTCGATTAGCACTAATCCTAGATTAAATATTAGTCAAGGAATCTATTTCTCTACCCCCAAATGCTGTTCCACGCTGATATTCGGCGGAACTTTACATTAGAAGAAGTCAATCTTGAAAAACAAAAATTGGCAAAAGAAACTTTCACCAAAAAGGTGGAACCATGAAGCAAGAGTTTACGCTAATCCTGGATTAAGTTAATCGGCTTTCGAACAACCGGGCCCGGGTAACTAAGCACACAACGGTAAAGAAGTCTATTTGAGAATTTTTAAAAGATAATAAATAAACATAAATCATGAAATGCACGAACGATATTTTATTTATCCTATATACTCAAAATTACTCCACAGATACTGTGTCCTTAACAACTTAAAGCCTATTTGTGCAGTCGCCAATGACCATTCAGAGACGCGATGATCTTTTGAGTATATAATAAACAAATAAATAAATATTGCATGTATGTATACGTAAAATATGAAGTACAGTCGAACCTGTATAGAACGGAAACCCTCGGGACACCCTCGGGACTTGAGGAACTGGTCGCTTAATACAGATTACTAAAAATACTGACTGGGCGTGGTCTAACGTCAATTTTAAAGGCGCATCATACAAAAACACATCATGCTGGAAAACACTCGGACAATCAACACTCTTTCAAGCGATTAATACTTTAAACAAAATTGCCACCTTGTTGACAGTATAATATGTGTAACGTGTGTGTACATCGATCTGGAAAGCGTTAACGATACTAAGCGGCCGACTAGCAGCTTACAATAGCTTTATATGTGCTATTTCTTTGAAGTGAGGATGGATCGCATTTTAAACTAAAATAAAGCAGAAAATGACATGTGGCTTAGTTGCTGTTCAAAGGTGGCCGCTTAATACAGGTCACAAATACAGCGTTTGCATGAGCAAGAAATCGGGACTTTAACTGGCTGCTTAACAGAGGGTGGCCATTTAATAAAGGGCCGTTATGCACAGGTTATTTATCGTTTGTCTCACGATGGGTAGCGCTATCATTATCCAGTGGATAAGTCATTGTGAAACCAATAGCGCCATGCAACGGATAGTGATTTATCCGGTGGATAGCTTTTTCCACCTTTTCAACAACTCAGGGGCACCCAACGAATCTGTTCCTCACATTATCTGTTCCCCAGAGGAATCTTGCTGGCTGGCAAAAATACAGGTGTTTCGATGAGCTGGCTGGGAAATTTAGTTATTGATAGAGGTTTTGCCTGGGAATTACTGACTTTTTCTAGCATTTCAACCCGAGCTGGCTGTAGAAACTCTGAAGACTGAGGACTTCCCTCTCCCAGAGTGTAGTCACAAACACACGACGGCTGGTCAGAGTGATTGCGCTTGCGGAAAAAACCTGTTTTGTCCCGGTTTTGTCGCTTTTGTTCGGTCGTTTTGGATCGAGGGATTTGAAAGCGCGCGGAATTCCTGGCTGGGAAATAAATTTGATCAGCTGGCTGGGAAACCAACCAATTTTATCTAGCTGGCTGGGAAATTTCTTGTGTGTCTTGCTGGGAACAGATAATGTTTTCCCAGCAACCCTGAAAAACACCTGAAAATGCCTTAATAACATTTATTTTCATTAACTGGGGTATAATAATACAATTTACAACAAATTGGTCGTTGGATGCCCATGACAACTGGGGCCAGATTTTAATTTCACTTTCAACTTCAACCCCAAAGTAGACGTGACAATCGCTTTCTACCCGGGTGGGAGGAAAATATGTGTTCGCCTAGTTTCCATTCGTCACTCTTGTTTTTTTTTTTACATTGCTCCTGTTCAACGATAAACAACAAATTAAAAAGGAACTGCATGGTTTTAAGGAGAAGTGGGCATATTTGCACATGTCACTGCAACGTAAAATAAAAAGGAAACTGTCACAAAATTCCTTCTTGTTTCGTTCTTGTTCTTTGTTTCCTTAGCTGTATAGTTTACTCCGTTAGTGTTAATTATTTAGTGTTAATTTAGTATCGTAGTCAACCGTAATTAGTACCTTACAGAACAGTTTGTAAGCTTATTTGTTCTTAAAAGTCGCCATTTTGAAAATACTATTGTAACTGTAAGATTGGAAATGTCGTGTTTAAACAATAAGTTTGTCAGTAAGTGTTAATTGTAGAATAAATCATTATATCAAGATATAAATGTAAGTAACGTGTTGTTGGTTAAAGTAGCGAACAATTGGATGACGGAAAGGACGGCGACCTAGAGAGAAGACTTAAGAAGAGGAGTTGAACGGCCTGAGGGCAGAGAATACATTTCCCTTGCTAAAAGTCATTAGCAGACACCGACCAATGCAAGGCTCAAGGGCAAAAACCCATTTGTCAAAGGCGGTGTTCGTAAGGGGGTTAACGAAGAGTTGGAGGAGTACGTTGGTGGAGACGATTGTGAGAAGCTTTACTCTGAGAAACGGCGAGTCGCGTTGACTGTAGACCTACAGTAGCTGCAAAAGGAAAGAAACAGCGAGAAAGCAAGAGCATCATTGATAGCCGAAAAGGTAACAATGGGGAATCTTATAGGACAACGAAATTATGTTTACAAACAAATTTGTTCGAAATTTGTTTTTAAAAAAGTGTTTATATCAGGAAAGGTGAATTTTAAAATCGCCTATTTTCACTTTCAAATTTTGCAGGCTCCCGCTATCTTGAATAATTGTGACAATTCCCTTAGTGTTCTGACACAAAGTGCTTTTGTCTAATATATAACAATAGCCTAAGGGCAACCGTAACACGTCACAATTATTCAAGATGACGGCTCCTGCGAAATTTGAAACAAAAATACGCGATTCTAAAACTTATTTCTTTCGGATACAAACGCTTTCTTTGAAAATATTTTAGATTGACTTGACTGTAACAGTTATTTCCTGTGATTTAAAGTTGTTTTTTTTTTTTTGTTGAAGCGGAGGTTTCCTTTAAGGATGACGCCAGCAACGGTTTCATTGCAAATATCATCGACTTTTTCTGCAATGACAACAAGAAATTCAGTGTCTTGTGAGTGCTTTCCTTGTCTTTTACAGTTGGTGTTGAAGCCACATTTTTCGACTTCGATGTTGTGAGTGACTCTTTGTGATCATTTGATGAGTTGAACAGAATTATTGGTTTGATAGACCACTGTTCCTGACACCATGTTGGTTGAGGGGCAAACACGGCTAACAATGAATGTATGGGAATTTTGCCGACTATGAAATTGTAAAAAAATTATAAATCCTTTAATGCCGGACAGTTGTGGATAGCGAGAACACCTCTCAAAAAGCATATCTATTGAGATTATTTTCGTGAAGTATGGCGATCAGAATCAAGCTATAACGAACGTAAACGAAATTTGTAAATTTCATATAAACCCTTACAATCAAAACTATACAAATTCCCACGAAATTTGAAGTGACATGAGGAGATTTCTAATATCAATTGTTCAGACTTTGCGCCATGTACGATGATCTAACTTTC
>NC_090892.1:57133677-57156177 GCF_036669925.1 Montipora capricornis | reverse complement strand
TCAGACATTGAATAGTGGGGTAGACCTCAGAAAATTTCATGCCTATTGCTATATCTTTCGGAACAATGGATGGGACCTACAAATTATAATATTTTTTCCCTTACCCATAGAGAAAGTTTGACCCTTTTATTATTATCACAGGAGAGACAACACTTTCTCCCAAGTTTTCTTATGACCCTAAGTGTTGGTAATCAGCCAGAGAATCCAACCTACATGTATGACCTCCAGATCTGTACTGACGCCATTCCAACTTGGCCATTCAGGCACTGAATGGATCTCTACCACTTTGAAATCTCATACTATTTTGACAATACACATGTACACAACAGTTACCAATTGAAAATGAGAAATCACTGGAAGGTGCCCCAAGCTCCATATAAGGATTTGTTTGGGTGTCCTGATAAAAAGCTTAAGAAGATAATGATATAAAAAAATTCTCTCTTGAGCCATTTCTCAATTTCGTGGTTGTCAGCAGTATAATAAGATCCCAAGGCTGGAGACTCAATTCTCAGGTACCACCAATTTGAATCAAATATTCCTGGATAAGATGTTCCCACAGTCACAATTCCACATCACAATCGATTGACAAAGATTGAACTTTGATCTCAACCCACCATCAACGCAATAGTAGTCCTGGGAGCGACCTCAAGCAGTAATATTGCAGGAGAACAGCTTTCTAAAGATACGCTTCCACACCAAAGTGGTCACGGCTTCGACCGTTGATAACAAACTGAGCCTTACCGGGGTGGCAGACTGTAATTTTGTCAATAATAATCATAGTGATCTGATGATACCAACAATGATTAATTTTTATAAACTTGACTATTAGGTTGGTCATGTTCAGAATATTACCTTGCATGAGGGTAAAATACTTCAATTGATTACTAGAAGCTTAAAACCTCTTGTCTTTGGTGAGTGAATGACTGGATTCTGCATGTTTTGTGGCTTTTATTGTGGTAAAAGGATCCTTTGCAAGGGCGTAGCAAGAGGGGTCCTTGGGTGCCCGTGACACCCCCCATCCCTTTGGAAGCCTTTTTTCACCAAACAATCTACAATATCCAGGTGGCAAAAACACCACAATCTGGTGATTACCTTCTGTTTGACCCCCCCCCCCCCCATTTGAAATATCCTGGCTATACCCCAGGCTCTCTGTCTTTTGATTTGTTCTATAAAAAATAATTCTCTCCAGTGTTATCATTTCCCATTTATCTTTGAGTCCATACCATAATTAATGGAGCAGTGCTTTTAAAATGCTTAAGCAGTTTAACTTTGCTAATCTTGTAAGTTGAAACTTGTAAGTTGAAATAAGTATAATTATACTTTAAATTTTTGTTTTAGAAATACCTGATGTTTTGAATACAGAGGAATGTGAGCATATTATAAAACTTGCTAATGATGCAGGTTTAGTTAAAAGTGAAACACTGCCCGATGTTGAAGATGAAGAACGTGAGTTGTCCAGCTGTTCGTTAGGCTTGGTATTATTATTTATCATGCTTCGATTCTCCTTGGTTTAGAAATACTGAAGTGACTGCTCCCTTCAGGAACTCTTCAAGGCCAAATGAAAGATAGAAATGAACGTGCAGTATTAAACAAAATTAATTTTACGTTTTCTTTTTGCAAGTTCAGGTGATATTATTAAAGTTGAATCAGGGATTCACCCAGAAAAAACTGTAACTTGTTGTTAGAGTGAGACTTGGAAGTAAGTGGCACCGAAACACCCACCCATAGCCATCTCAACTTTGCAAGCAAGATACCAGAAAACTTCTAGCCATAATCCCAGAATCCACATGATGCACTCTTTTTTAAGAAAAATATCAAATGAATTTTTAAGGCAAAGATCATCATGTGAGCATGAAAATGGTGTAATTATTAGTGACTTTCTTGCATTATTGCAGCTTTCACTTATGAGGAAAAGAAAGAAGCATGCAATGAATTACATTCCAGTGACAGAAATGAGGATGGAAAGGTCTCAGCTATGGAGGTGAATTTAACAGGCAGGAACAAAAGTCGGACCAGATCAACTTGGATTGCTTACCTGGGATTGGTGTCAAAAAAAAAGATAAGGCCTCAAGAAATCACCCTAGGGCTTCCTAAACTTTAAGCTAATTAACCTTCAGTTGGTGAAAATTATCGGCACAAATGTCGCATAGTTTTGGATTGGAAAACCGTTTTACGCTCAATCCGAGGGTGTGTTCCTTTTAGCAAATCCAGATTCGGATTCACACAATCCGATTTTTGTTTGACCGTTCCATTTATCCGAATCTGAAATGCGTTTTGAATCCAAGGAATCCACCCCAATAGTGGATTTTTTGGATTCAATTTCAATCCGGATTCGGATTTCTCCATTCCTTTATCCTTTTCATCGCGCTCACGTGCAGTGCTCCTTGTTTTCAAAATCCGCGGAAGACTAGAGACAAGGCAGGGGGACTAGGGACGAGGCGGGAATCGGCAGGAAAAATCGTATTTTGGATTTCGTGTTTCATTTTGTACACTGAATCTCTAAAATCTCGATTTTGTAATCCGAATCCGGATTTGCTAAAGGGAACGCACCCCGAGTTGAGCGATCCGTGTTGATCTGGTCCAACTTTTGTACCTGCCCAGATTTAACCCTTTCTGAGTCTTGAGAGTGAGACTTATAGTCTACTCTGCATGTCTATCACCAGACTAATTACACTCATCAATGGGGGCTTAACTTCAGGAACGAATGCAATAGGCCATTTCCGAGTTCATGTCTGCCTCCTCTTCAAAGCGAGTCTAAGTGCGAAGTTTTTCTTATGAAAATTAGTTTTCATTCACATGTAAAGTAGAACTAATTACCATCACAAAAACTTTGCACTTAGACTTGCTTTGAAGAGGAGGCGGATATGAACTCGGAAATGGCCTATTGCATGCAGGGTCAACAACATCTACAATTTAGGTCCATTCTTGAAAACGCTTTCAGTCCTTGTGTGCGGAAAAAAAGTCCTGGAAAACGAATACTGAAGAGCCCCTAGGAAAAAAAGAACATGATACCAAACAGCAAATGACTAAACAAATCATTCACGATATCATGAATTACAAAAGGGTCTTTCTTTTCCACACACCCAGGCTGATATGTGGATAATATGTAGAAAATGAAGACCCTGCGGTAATTTGCCAGATTGAAATGACTCATCTGCAACTGCAACCAAAGGGAATGTTGTGTTTGGCTATTCTCTGTTTGTCATTTTATTTTTTTTTGTGGGGTCTTGGTTTTTGGTCTTTTCTGCGTATCAGCCTGGGAAGGAAAGGAACTTTTAATTATTTAAGTGTCTAGTAGATTTAGCGCTGGAGCACTAATTGGGGACACTGTAAAGTGAAATTGACAATTAACACAACAAGTCAAATGTTGGTTTTTGAGGAGAGGGGATTCCGGAGTACCCGGAGAAAACCTCTCGGTGCAGAGTAGAGAACCAACAAACTCAACCCACATATGACGCCGAGTCGAGGAATCAAACCTGGGCCACATTTGTGGGAGGTGAGTGCTCTCACCACTGCACCATCCCTGTGGATGGTGTGTGGAAAACCATGACTCCACTGTAATTTACCAGAGATATCTTATTGATGGCTTTACATGCATTTTGTCATTAGCTCTTTGTTATCATTGTGTTATTAAACAAAATTAATTTTACGTTTTCTTTTTGCAAGTTCAGGTGATATTATTAAAGTTGAATCAGGGATTCACCCAGAAAAAACTGTAACTTGTTGTTAGAGTGAGACTTGGAAGTAAGTGGCACCGAAACACCCACCCATAGCCATCTCAACTTTGCAAGCAAGATACCAGAAAACTTCTAGCCATAATCCCAGAATCCACATGATGCACTCTTTTTTAAGAAAAATATCAAGTCGAGGAATCAAACCTGGGCCACATTTGTGGGAGGTGAGTGCTCTCACCACTGCACCATCCCTGTGGATGGTGTGTGGAAAACCATGACTCCACTGTAATTTACCAGAGATATCTTATTGATGGCTTTACATGCATTTTGTCATTAGCTCTTTGTTATCATTGTGTTATTTTTCCTCAGGGGTCTTCGCTTTCTGGGTCTTTGGTCTCTGATCTTTGTTTTCTGCACACCTCTTTCAGTCCTGAGAGTGATACTTATAGTCACGTTGCTCTGTTTAACGACAGAAAATTTTACTCATCAATGAGGGCAGCTTGAGGGATGAATGGGTTAAAAGTTATATCCTGCACAATGTTAGACTTGAAAAAATTAAGTTAACAGAAAGCAATCTTCCTTTTCAGTTGATTACATTTATAAATGAAACACATGACATTATACTTGATATTGCTGAAGTTAATACATTGTGAGTATCTTCTTTTAAGCCTTTGAATGTATAACTTAGTGTTTGACGTATAATTATTATCCTTTTAACCAAGCACGAGGCCTGCATACTCTGCAAGGCTGCTGCCTAAGAAAATTTTACCGGAGCCCTTCGGGCTTCCAACATTAAAAGTTAGTAGCCTAATGAAGTCATTTTTTCAAGAGCCCATAATTAATTGATTAAAAGTGAGGATGAATCACCTTGTGATAAGTTGGACGCCCATTAAGGCTACTCGTTTTGAAATTTAGTTGCCCGCACTCGAAAGTAAGGCACCCCCAGGCGACCGGGTGACCGTTAGGGAGCAGCCTATAAATGCTCTGGAAGAATATCTGTCGGAGTTCTTGAGTGAGTGCAAACTTAAGTCCAGCTACAAAAAAATTAATCTTTAACATTAAAGACCAATTGCCAACATTCTTCTGGTATGGTCCCAATGTAGGTTTTATTATTCTGACTAAGAAAAGCTTTTGAAAGATTCTGTAAACTTGTTTTTGTTCACCATTTTAATTTCCGGTTCAAAGGCACACAAATGCAGGATAATCAGGACAGTCAAGACATATACCTTTTAAATATAAGAGCGGCAATGTCACAATTATTACCGGTACTTGGTTGATTTAAATCATCAGCCTTCTGACTATCTGAATTGTGTGATCTTACCACCCTGCATAAAAATTGTATCTGGTTATAAATAATAATAATTATATTTAACCTAGGGGAGGTCTAATCCCAAAATCCCTTGGAAAAACCAAAAAACGACTATAAATGTAGATGTAATTTTAAAATGTTTTCTTTGATTTTATAAGGTTAAAGACAAGTAATTTTGATAAAGATGGTGATGGTAAGTTATGAGAACGGGTATTTAATTTTATATTATTAATTAATTGAATTATTTTTGTGACTGAGTGTTTAGATTGTTTTGGAGATAAAGAGTAATCTATTGACCGGATGCAAAAATGACAGCTCATATAATTATGTCATTCTTTTACCTTAAATTTTGGGCTATTTAGCTGACACCAACCTGACATTAAGCAGGGAGTTCTCTTCAGTTTTGTACGTGGTAATGAGGCTAGTTAAGTCCAAATAACATAACTTATTATTATGTCCAAATATGGTCATAGCGCGCTCAATATTAATCGTATTCAATGTATATCCTGTGATACACGTTATTTTGTGTGTCACGGAGAAAAACGTTGAATAATAAAACAATTATCCTGCTCAATCTTGCAGAATATCGCCTGATAATAGCCCACTCGACCTGGTTGGCTAAGTATCAGGCGATATTCCGTGCGATTTCGCAGGATACCCTAATTGTCAACCTACATGGAATAAAATCAGAAAGAGTGTTGAGCTGGTTTGCATATTAAGTGTTATTTAACTCTGTGACTTTTTTTTTTAAACCCCATGCCACCTAAGAGCTACACAACTCGTTTAAATGTCAATGTGAATTCATTCAAATCAAGCATTGGGTTTTCTAGGGAAGGGGAAAATCGGACTGCCAAGAGAAAACCTTTCAGAGCAGAGTAGAGAACATGTGACACCGAGTCTGGGAATCAAACCCATGGCCACATTGGTGGGAGGCGAGTGCTCTCACTACTGCGCCACGTACCCCTGCTCCTCTGATTCTGCAGCAATAGAGCCGTTTTCAATTGAGTGTCGAAAGTAATTGGCGAATTGCTTTGGTTTTGCATTACTTCACTCGGTGATTGGTTCAAAGTTCTCGTGCCACTTTTTCAACCAATCAGAAGTGAAACCAAAACCAATTGTGGCTCACGCGTGCACATTTTTCGCTTTGTGCTGACTACTATTATTACTTCCGATTGAGTTTTGATTGGTTTACTGAATTGTCTTTGTCCTTTTTAGCTGGCCAGAGTAATTGGTTTTGGTTTTATGACACTCAATTGAAACTCGCTCTATGCTTTTCCCCAATCAGGAATGGTTTTCTTTTCACATTGATTTCTAAGAGGTTGGCTTCAAGGTTAGTAAGATATTTAGCGGTATTATTTTATTATCTCCGAGGTAATCATTTGTTTACCAGGGTTAATGTCTATTCTTTCCTTTAAGGTAATCACATGCTTGGTTGTGACATGTTACAGTGTATTGTATGCTATGTACTATTTTTAAGGTGCCATCAGTCTGAATGAATGCATGGATGGTGATCATTTACTAGTTGACCAGTACATGAAGAAAGTAGAGAATAATCATTCAAAGGACAGAACAAGAGTGAGCCAGCAAACATGGCTACAACTCAGAGGAAGCGAAGATCCAGTGCTCAGACATTTGCAAGAAAGGCAAGAGTAAAACATCTGTTTTTAGACTTTTTTTTGTTCCTGACCGTATTTGGGTTTTGTATTGTTATGCCTGACTCTGCCAGGAGTTCAAACATAATTAAGTTAATTTTGAATTTTTTAGAGTTGCTGAGTTAACAGAGCTACCAAGAGAGATTCTTGAGCACAGTGAAGATTTGCAGGTAAAACACAACTGTGACATCAAACTTTACCCCTCTTTCTTTACTACTTCTGAGAAACTGTTTCAAATGCCGCAGTCATACTCTACAGGAAAGTGGTGGGCCAAGTGGTCATGCAGAGTCGTGGATGTTGTTTACAGATTCTTTAATTGGGTGCAATCATATCTGGCAAGGACCATTGACTCTATTTTTCTTTGTAAATTTAGGTCCTACCATGAAAGGAAGTGTGTGTTTGGGTGTGTTAGTGGGGGGGAGGGAGATTATATTCCTATAGGAAGATGAATTTGTACTACTCATGAATTAAGTTCTTCTGTCATTTTTTTGCTTAAATGTAACTTGCCAAATGTTGACTGATTTTATCCCAATGCATGCACTTCTTAAAAGATAACCACATCGAAAAAAGGATCTTGGTCCTCTTGTTCCCATTCATCAACTTTTGAACATAATTTGCATTTCTTTTATGTTGTTTACATTTTTACTTCTGATATCATTATTGTGTAGGCCGCATCCGACCAACCTCGTTCCAAGGGTGTCCATTGTCCTTGAGACAGAGAGACCCTGGGAATGAGGTTGACATTTGACATGCCATTAAATTGCCTGAAATTGTGTGGCATAGCCTCTTTTAAAAGAAGGTGACTTTGCCTGTTATTTTTCAGGTTGTTCAGTATGGAGTCAAGGGTCATTACCATGCACACTATGACTCGTCAGTAGATGATAATACAACCATGACGTGCTGTAGAAAGGCAAAAAATTTGACAAAATGTAGTCTGTGCAGGTAAGAAAGTATACTGTTAGTGAACATGATCTCATCAATGTGTTTAGCAAGGCATATCTCCAACAAATTACTGAGGCATTGGCCCATAGCACATGACCACCAGTGCATCCATGTAAGGGGAGGAGGGGGGGGGGGGGGTTATATGGGAAGACTCCCATGTAAAAAGGGGAGGGATGCTTGTTGGGAATTTTAAATTAAACCCTAAAGAAGACCAATCTGGGCGTAACTCAGGCTTTTTTGACCCCTAAAAGAGACCATATTAAAACACAGGGAAATTAAAAAATACAGTGACTTTTAATGATGGCAAAGACCTGTATCATCTAATACTTTCACCTAAATGAAGAAATGTAAAAGTGTAAAAAAACACTTTTATATTTCCTTGTGCTCAACCCTAAAGGAGACCTTCACGGCTACATATGATTGTGTTCCCCCCCCCCACCTTCCCGGCTACATATGATTGTGTTCCACCCCCCTCGGGAAGCACTGTCAAGCCAAGGTTTTTTCCATTGCACCCCACTCGTCAATGGGGAACCCCTGGGAGTCAATGGGTTAATCACTCACTTTCCATTAACCCTTTGACCTCCAAACCAGCCTAATTAAACCGGCCAGACTGGGAAACCCCTGGGAGTCAATGTGTTAAGGCCAACTATTGGTCCAGTGTCAGCCAATCTGTGAATGGAACTGGACTCATTACAACTGACGCACTCTGCTTGTTAATTTGTGTTTACTTAAATGTTGAAACTGCAATTAACTACACTAGTCCACATTAAAAGTCTATGGGACACTAGAGCCTCTTTTACCCTTCATAACATCACTGATTTACTGCACCTTCTGAGTTCTAAAACGACATTCCACTACCTCTATTCAGTGTTCACTTTCAGTCTGTTGCACCCTAAATTGAAACTGACAAATCCATCCAACAACCTATGATTATATTACCGCAACAATATTACTTTAAATTTTATTAGGGTTGTTGAGATATTATTATAATAATTAATTCTTATTCTAGTGCAGTGCATGCCAATTCCCCATTCACCACAAGAGTTGTGGTACACATACTCTTTTACTGTTGTACAGTCCCATTGTATGGCAATGTGGAACAAAGGCATTTTTTTAAACATTGATTTCAAGATTCCTGACCATACTGTATTATCTCAATGATGTACCTCAAGGTGGAGAAACTGCATTCCCAGTTGCTGATGAATCCAATTTCAATAAGACAGTAAGGATAGGGAGGAGGGGGCAGTCAGGGACACTAAACAACGAAATACTGAAACAGCGAAACAACAAAAAGGCAAAATGAAGCACCAAAACACCATGTATGACCCCACCATACATTTCAATACTAACTGACAAAGGTTGGATATGAGATTAAACATCATTTTAGGCCTAATTAGGCATAGAAAATTATTGCTCCTAATCTCAGTCTTAATCTGAATCCTAATATTAACCTCAATGAATTAGGAGCAAAACCCAAAAGCCAAACCCAATTAGGCCTACAACCGTTATGATATTTAATCTCAAATCCAACCTTTGTCGGTTAGTATTTAAATAATGTATTGTGGGGTCATACATGCTGTTTTAATGTGTCGTTTCGGTGTTTCACGGTTTGGTAATGCTCGGCAGTCGGGGAATCCAAAAGCCTTTTAATTGTTAAAACTAGGTAGATGGAGGGTGCTTGATACTTTAGTGACACATACATAATTTTAAAAGAGCAATAATATTATTATTAATTATAATTTCTTCATTTTTTTTTCTCTTCACTAGGTATTTGCTATCTTACTGGCATAGCAAACACAGAGAAATAGACTGAGATTATAACCAAAATAACATTCTACCTTGCCTTTTTGAACAGTGTAATATGTGACTGAATATGAATGTCATCTTATTTTGTGGAAATATGTTCTATTGTTGCCTTCTTCACCTTGTCATTTTAGGACTCCAAGATTTTTTTTTTTGTACGTTTAATGTTTTTTGTAAATTATTAGTGTATGGTTGTAAATCCATTATGTAAATACTTTTTTTCCTTCTCTAAATTTTTCAAAAATGTGAGGAATGTATGTTGCAAGTTATGTCAGATTGTAAATTTGTTATAAATGTTTTTGTAAGTTATAGTAATTAATTTTTGTAAATGATGTAAGTATGGTAATGTACAGAAAGTAATAAAGCTATAAAATAAAAATAAACAGTATAACAAAGCATTTATTTTTAAAGTGCTCAGCTATGATAAATTATAACAATCTTGTTGCTTTTATATTTAAAATTTCAATTGGTTTTCTGAACACCTAAGTAGTAAAACTAAGTACTAAACAGATGTGAAAAACTTGAATTATTTCCTTGTGAGCAACAGCCCTAAATAACAATATTATTTTTCGTTTACAGATGTTTGATGAATCAGACTTTTCCAATTTAAGCTCTCACTGTCATGATGCAAACTTGGTGATTCGACCCAGGAGAGGCAAAGCAATCATGTGGTACAACCATATGATCAGTAACGAGACTGGCTTGTTGGGAAAGCAGGACGAATATTCTTTACATGGAGGATGTGATGTTTTGGAGGGTCAGAAATGGATTGCAAACAACTGGATTTATGCACCATTTGACTGGGCAAACTTATAAAGTACTATTAAAACAAAAATTGCAATTTGGTAAAAATCTGCACCCCCTGCACTCTCCCTCTAGATCTGTCCCTGTTTCAGAAGTTAGAAATACTGTAAATATTGTCATAATATTTATAATAGTTGCTTTTTAAGATGATTATGACAAAGGCTAAAAGTTATTAAAAACTTTTAAGGAACCAAAACGTTTTCGTCCATACAGTCATCATCAGTGGTACATGGTGGAAATTTACATAGAACTTGGTTTTGTTCGATTAAATTATTCCCAAGGGAAACAGTTTCGCAAGAGAAGAAAGTACTTGTTTGTGTAGGATTGGTTTCTCGCAAGCAATTAGGAGGCCCTCCATTATTTTCCTCCAAAAAGTGGTTTTCTCAGTGCACACAATGTTCCATGTGTATGCGTGGGTTGGATGTTTTGCGAGGTGACGGGCTGGCTCGGAGTTATGAGACATGTTCTTGTGTTCTGCCTTTCACATTGTGAAGTTTCTTTTTGTATCCCCAATGTAGGTTTCGCCTCATGTGCACTTGGCATGATAAATGACATTTGATTTGTGCTGGAAACCTACATGCTAGTTGCTTGCGAGAAACCAACCTCAAACAAACAAGTCCATTCTTTTATTGCGAAAAGGTTCCCCTTATGAATTGAACAAAACCAAGTTGTATGTAAATTTCCACCATGTACCACTGATGATGACCGTACGGTCGAAAAAGTTTTGGTTCCTGAAAATTTTTTAGTAACTTTTAGCCTTTTTTACAATCACTGTAAATATTGGTTTTCAACAACTTTAAATTAATAAAATGAGTGTAAATTATATGAATTATGTTTGTGTATTGCAAAATAAAAGCACTGTAGAGACTGTAACTTGCATTTGCCTTACATTTAATAGTTGTATGCATGAGAACGTCAGTTTAATTACCCCTTTCATGCCCAAGAGTTATCAATGGGCACCCCATACCCTCAGACACGAAAGAGTTTCAACTCAGTGTCTTTATAAATTGTGAAGGGCTGAATGACCTGAAACTTGGTTCAGAAACTGTGCTTAAAAAGTTTAAAGTAACTTACGTCCGAAGAATGCACCCTCTTCTTCAGTAATTTTTAATTAAAAAAATCACCATAAGGTTGCGAATCACTGATGAAGGGCAAAATGTTGAAACGTCAACTTACTAATCTCCCTAACGCCTTTATTCCAATTCCAGTGATCAATGCATGTCAACCAACTCATTTTATGCAACTTCTTGCAAGGCCAGTTTTCAAACAAGATTTGTTTTCCAATACTGTACATTCATTGTGATCATGCAGTTAGTAACTCTCCCATGTCTTGTAGATTTGATGAGGTACCAAAATTAGTGAAGAGGATTTTATTAATGAAGAGAGCAACTAAAAGGTTAAGATCGTTGCTTCAATTCTGGGATTTCAACCCATCGTTACTGGATGTGGCTATGTTTATCGTATGCAGATTGAAGGTATTATTTTCTGAGGTCAATTAGGCCAAGTGATAGAGGGAGTACTTTTGCATGTTACAAGTCAAAGAGTGTATGGTGGTAAAGGGATAAGGTGTAATGTGATGTTGTTCCTCTCACTGGCACAATAGAGGCACTGTTTCGTGGGCTTGCTAAAATTATGTGGGAGAGCTGAGCTAGAAAAAGCTGAATAAGGATTTAAATGTTTATTTTCAGAATGGAAAATGCAACTTTGCAATACAATGTTATTACAACAACAGATACTTCCCATTGTTACTAAAATGCATGTACAACAATAATTTCATAATTAAATATTTCACTGTGAAAGTTGTATGCACACCATTTTGAGCATACAATCACTGTCACGAGATACTCAAACTTAAACTGTAAACACCGGTAGATACGTTTCATCCAAAACTAGGGGTGCAGTTTATCTAGTTCACGAACATCTCAGAGGAACCTGCTCACAATGAGCTGTCAACATTACAGACTTAAATAACTTTCACTGGAAAAAATATTGGGGACAAAGTTCCCCAGGAAACACAGTCTTGTTTCCAAACAAGTTGACAGGGTTAAAATGCATATGTGATTCTTATTTAGACTGCCTACCTTTGTTATGAATTTTTGTCAGAATGTTTTTCCCAAGTCTGGACCTTTTTTGGGTGTGGCTTATCTACTGGTGTTTATGGTATGTCATTTAATGTTGGAAGCGATTACATGTTGCTATTTCATCCTCCTACTTTTTTAAGTGCCTTTTTGAAATCATAAACCTGAAATTAAGACTATGAGATGGAAAAAACTCTAGAAACCAGGAAAAAATTCCCCAGTCATTAATTACAAGACTTCCAAAAGTCATAAGTTGCGTCGGGGTGTAAGGCACAAATCTGGCTGTTATTTGACTCATCACAAAGACCAGTGTGGCTTTATTTACATATGAACTCCAAGTATCAAATGGCTGGGGGGGTGGGGGTGGGGAGCAGTAGAAGAAGACCATTGTTTGCTGAAGGAAATTTGTTAATTAATTAACTTTTTCCCTTCTAGAAAATACACTTTTAGGTTTTTTTCTTTTTTCTATGATTTTACTCGTCAAAGCGGAACCCCTGCACTTACATGTATGTCAAGGTGCACCTACACTAATTAGATGCATGCCTAATTTTGACATCCAACATGAAGTATCCCGTTCAGTCTAAAGCCGTGTTCACACTCGACGTTAATTATGATCAACGGAAGTATAATTCAGGCTATCATAATCCATTCAATTTTATTCAATTATGGTTCTGTTCACATCTGCAAAAATTCAAATACAATAGGGCAACATCGCAGTGTGAGACAAAATGGCGCCGTATCGTGTGGCTGCCACGATCATCATCACCATGCTTGAGGCGAGGAGACAACCAAGGATAGCCTCTGAGAATAGCAGAAGACAAATCCAAACCTTCGCTCCATAAAGCGATTATGAGTTCCGTCTGTTCGTACCACCACATGCTCGCCATTCTGTTAAATTACGTGCTGTAATTACTTCAAACTACCCCCTTGAGGTTGTTTGAAATAATTATAATCCAATTATAATCAGGGACTGTAATTAGTTGATGTGAACTCATTTCATACTTAATTTGATTACAATTCGATCATAATCTAGGCCTAATGTGAACACGGCTTAAGCCTTAACTTTTGCTACCTGTTTCCAACAATAAGGTAAGGGTAAATGTTAGCTTTATACTATTAGTTAGAGTAGGGAGAATGCAACTGTTCATCCTCACTTGAGGAGCAGCATTTTGGGGGCACTTCATGACGTTAATCATCTGTATTTCGAAACATGAGTGATGTTGAACTTGGAGAGAAGAGCAAAGTGACACTGCGCGATGTTTATTAAAATCTGCGTTTATCTAGTTAGGGGACATTATCTGAACCTCTTAGAGGCAAAAGGGTTAAGTTGTTTCTTTTCTGTCGTCACCCAGTAAATACCACCCTCAACCAATGACCCAATATATTACGGTATTAAACATTCAAAGCACAACTACCTCAAGACTTTTAGGGTCACAAGTCATAACAATCAGGTTTTTTTCACAAACCTATCTGCAGCGGTTTCAATAAGTATTGACAGCCGAAGAATAGCGTCCGCTACTTCACTCAGAGAACTTGACTACTTTTTTTCCATAATCGATTGACACCTAAGATGCCCCCAGTTAATGAGTAAAATCGTCTGGCATTAGGCAGAGTAAAATCTGTTAGCCTCACTCCCAGGGGTCTTGAAATGGGTTTTAAAATCAAAAAAAAAAAAAAATTAAGACAGGTTCTTTCAAACAAAAGATTTACACTAATAATTTGGACAAGGGCAGAATGAAGTCATCTAAAGGTGATCATCAATTTTGCTTTTGAAATGTCACGTTTCGGAGTGCCCCAAGATACCCGTAGTGAAAGGAGCTGTTAGGCCCCTTGTTGATACAGTTGTTTCCTCTACTCAAAACAACCACCAATGTAGAATTTTCTGAAACTGCTGTATCTGGTTCAGTTATTTTAAAGGTGTTTTAGCTCTAATCCAAGTTACATGTAAGTGTGATAAAAAACACTTGCTCCTAACATAATAAATTAATTTTGCAGTTTGCATGTTGTCCTATCCTCTTGACCAGTTTTTACAAGCGTATGGCTTGTTTGATACTTTGAATAATGAGCTTCAGTATATACCACACAAGTATATAGTGCTTCTCTGCATTCTGATTGGCTAGCTCGGAGGTGAATAGCAAATACTATAATTAAAATCAGCTGATGATTCAACGTGTGTGGTACAATAATATACTACATGATTGTAAAACAATAAATTATTCACCTTAAGGATGGTGCCTATACTAATTTGAAGATATTTTTTGCCCCTGTTTATGATCATGCAGGAAATGTAGATCTTAACAAGTGTTATCGAGATCCAAAAAGAAAATTGAGGGTAACCACGCATTTTCCAAAGATAATTCACGAATAATATTTGTTAACAGCTTTAAAATACAAAGCAAATGTATGGAGTTCTTTCTCAAATTGAAGCTTTATTATCTCTCAAAAATGCATGGTTTCCCCTAATTTTATTTTTGGATGCCAAGAGCACTTACTAAGATCTACTTCCCTCCGATAGTTTTAAACCGTGCAATAATATCCCTGTATTAGTAAGCATCACCGATAGGAAACCTGAGTATCTCGAGATGCGCAGAACATATGTGCAATAACAATAGTAGGCACCATCCTTAACCCATTCACTTATCAGGTGCCTCTAACAAAACTTTTTACATAGCGGAGACATGATATTTCCTAATTTTATTAAAATTAAAATAATTTTAAGTAAACATTATCTGCTAGTAGATGGTCCTTCCCTTGGTGAGTCTGGATCGATTTGCATTCCTTGTGTGTCATCCACACGAGATGAACTGGACGTGACAGTTAACAGATTACTTAAGTCCATACCAGTACCCTCCTTCTCCTGAAATCAACAAACACCGCAATGTTCATGCTGTGTTAACTTGTTCACACCTAAAACACTCCAGGATGACCCCATTGAAGAGTAAAATAGTCTGGTTTTAGACAGAGTAAAATCTATTACCGGTAAGTGTCAATCTCAAGGGGTCAATGGGTTATAATGAAACAACTTGAGCGGTTGCAAAATAAGCCTGAAAGAAATGCAGGCTTGAACAGGATTTGAACCAATGACCGTGTGAATTGCGCTGCACTTGCTCTACCATCTCAGCTACCAAGACATCTGGAAGTAATTACTCTGACTTGCAAGTTCATGTAATTTAAATCCTGTGATAGTGAATGTGTGATGGAGTTCAGGAGAGGTTCTGCCCTCTTCCCCTGTGGAAATAACATGTTATATTAATTTTTTTTTCTTAACTGCATGAGAGGGCGGAATTCTGTGAATCCTGCAATCTGATTGGTTCTGGGAGCACGCTCTCATTGGCTCGCTATCTTGGATTATCAGCCGATAATCACCTCGACGGACAACATGGCTGCCAGTAGTCGTTTTGCCACTGTACATGAAGATGATTTCGCGTTGAAATGTTTTTTGTTTCTCTTTTTTGAAATAATCACCTGTGTATTTATACTAAACAATTATTTGCCTCAGGCTCAGAGATGATCAGTGAATATTCACCTAGACTTCGTCTCTGTGAATATTCACCAATAATCACTTCGCCTTTGGCAATTAATTGTTTAATATATATAATTTTATATAAAAATAATAATAATAATAATAATAATAATAATAATAACAACACTAATTTCATTATTATTATTATTATTATTATTACTATTACTATTTTTATTTATAATAATTGTTAAGGGTGATCATCCTGAATGGTACATAACCGTCGCCCTGATTAAAAACAATACTCACTGCTTTATAGTCTAAAAACATCTGTTTAAATGCCAGAAAGTCTGTAAAACTAAGAAGCATTTCTAGAATGTCTCCTCCTATTTGGTCTTGACGGTGTCTGGAATAATAATTACGAAAGAAAAGGTAGTACAATCTTTTTTACCTGTATTAATTTATCTTTATATTAATAAATTATTGTGAGATTACTGTGAATAACATTGAAGTTCTCCTATTCCAACCTGACCAATCCTCTTGAGATTGTTGTAACCATAGATTTGGATCATAGACAATGTTATCACAGCTGTACACATACATTGTAACATATGGCAACTTACTTTCAATCTAATAGGTTGACAAGTTAAATGCACTCATTATGGTGTGTATGATCATTCGCTATTTCCACCAATCCCATAATACAGTTCATTTTGGGGGTTATTTGCATTTATTTAAAACAATAGATATCCAGTTCACTGCAGCATGATACAATCCCAAGAGTAAATAAGTTGTATTGTTTTTAATTAATTAATTAATACCTAAAGAACACCCAACACCGTATTGCATTATGGGATGGTCAATAGCAAATTGGAACATTAAATTTTTGCAGTAGACCACTATACATTTATTTAAAAAGTAGACACTGAATCTCCCATGAAAAGGTAGTATCTTATATTTAACAAAGTTGTAGGCCCCATAAATGTAGCTGGCCATGAAAACAAAGTACCAGTAGTTAAAGATTTCCCTGGTAGCCAGCTATTTATGGAGATCCCGGGGGTCACTATGCAGCTCTTACAAAGACTATTGTGATTGGTTCAGAAAACAATTATAGGCACAATATACAACAGAGTCTAACTTTAAACAAAACTGATCGAGCTGCATCCTATCTTGGTCCACTGAAATTAAAGGTTGTAAGGAACTGTGAAGTATCATCCCAGCACTAGTAATTATTTTTCCATAAATTGCTTGTAATCTTGCAATCTGAATGGCTAATTTGCCGTTGTCAATAAGAGTCTAATGCTGTCCATGTCAATGTATCATGCACTAATAATATTGTTGTGGACTCATTGACTGCACCTTGCGTGTCCACAACATTTTGACCATTGTGATTATGAATATCCTTGTCGATAAGAGTACACACAATGCTGAACCACATTTGTTTTGTTAATTTGACCACTCTTACCACCAAGGCTGCATCATGAAACTTAAAATTTGGCTTAACCCTTCCCAACACGTGAGAGACCTCAAAACCCCAGACAATTTCACTTGCCGATTGGAGGAACTTAACCCTTTCAGCCCCGTGGTAAACAGAGTAAAATCTATAAGTGGCACTATTGGGAGTTAAAGGGTTAATGGGGACATAGTTTTTGAGTGAATCCAGCTGTTGTTAACCCTTTCAGCCCCTTGGGGTTCCCCATTGACGAGTAAAATCGTCTGGCGTTAGACAGAGTAAAATCTATAAGTGGCACTATTGGGAGTTAAAGGGTTAATGGGGACATAGTTTTTGAGTGAATCCAGCTGTTGTTAACCCTTTCAGCCCCTTGGGGTTCCCTATTGACGAGTAAAATCGTCTGGCGTTAGACAGAGTAAAATCTATAAGTGGCACTATTGGGAGTTAAAGGGTTAATGGGGACATAGTTTTTGAGTGAATCCAGCTGTTGTTAACCCTTTCAGCCCCTTGGGGTTCCCCATTGACGAGTAA
Source organism: Montipora capricornis (assembly GCF_036669925.1). Classification (NCBI taxonomy): domain Eukaryota; kingdom Metazoa; phylum Cnidaria; class Anthozoa; order Scleractinia; family Acroporidae; genus Montipora; species Montipora capricornis. The sequence goes on along the minus strand of NC_090892.1, from coordinate 57,138,471 downwards.
AATCGTCTGGCGTTAGACAGAGTAAAATCTATAAGTGGCACTATTGGGAGTTAAAGGGTTAATGGGGACATAGTTTTTGAGTGAATCCAGCTGTTGTTAACCCTTTCAGCCCCTTGGGGTTCCCCATTGACGAGTAAAATCGTCTGGCGTTAGACAGAGTAAAATCTATAAGTGGCACTATTGGGAGTTAAAGGGTTAATGGGGACATAGTTTTTGAGTGAATCCAGCTGTTGTTAACCCTTTCAGCCCCTTGGGGTTCCCCATTGACGAGTAAAATCGTCTGGCGTTAGACAGAGTAAAATCTATAAGTGGCACTATTGGGAGTTAAAGGGTTAATGGGGACATAGTTTTTGAGTGAATCCAGCTGTTGTTAACCCTTTCAGCCCCTTGGGGTTCCCCATTGACGAGTAAAATCGTCTGGCGTTAGACAGAGTAAAATCTATAAGTGGCACTATTGGGAGTTTAAGGGTTAAGGCATGAATGGGTTAACCCTCCTCAACCACTCCATGTCTGAGTCAATGAGTTAAACAGAAAAAATGATGGTCCACGTTTGAGGACATGTTAACAGAAAGCAAAGTTATAAAACTTATCGAGTGAGAAGTTTGTTTTTGTGGTTTTAAAATCAGTTAAATAAACACATTGTCACTCACTCTAAGGACTTTGAAAAGTCCTCCATTGAAAATCCAGGGATTCTGTTTTTTAGCTCTTCCTCAATGTGATTTTCTATTGATGCAACCTACAAACAGTTACAAAAGACTCTTTCAGTGTTGTGTCTATTTTTAGTGAGGCATGTGCATGTCTTGAGTCAAAAATAAAGAACCAACTACTAGGCACAAAAATGTAAAATTTAAGGTAACATTTAAGTCACTTTATTTAACGTCATTAGTTCCTTCAGCTACGAGGCTGGTATCAGTGGAACCCGATTTTGGATCAGAGGAAAGTCAAAACAGACGTTGAAGTCACCGAAGATCGAACTGAGGAGCTCTTGCTCTGAAACCTGTGCACTTAAACCAAATGAGCTACACCTGCTCAAAAAGTGCACAAAAGGTTAGAGGCTGTTTACATGACATCAGGGAGATCTTAGCATTAAGAAAATTATGGAAGGATAAAAACATTTTTTCTTTAATGACAGTAATGCAGACATTGCAGTCAGGATTTGGGTTCATAATTTGGAATAGGGAGCAGCAAACAGTCACTTCTTCTTTCATCCTTCCTTCTTTTGGTCTAGTGTAGGTTTGCCTAATGGTGCTTGGAGCTTTCTACATGTATCTCTTAACTACAACTTAGAAATAATTATTACTATGACTAGTAAATCGTAACAGGATGTAGAAGCTTGTCAAACAAATGGTTTGTTGTTGGCTTTAGAGAGGTGTCTGCCTTACATAATTATAGTGATTAAAGTTACACACAATCAAGACAAATTCAGTTTGAATCAGCTATACATGTATGCATTGTCTGCAAAAATGTCTAATGCCTTGCAATCATTATGGTAGACCGCTTAAGGTGACAGAGCTGACTGTAGTTTACAAGTAGTAAATAAATAAGCCAGGCCAGTATTTCAAAACTGCAAAAACAACTTACATATTCCCTAAATATATCCATGTATATCAGCTTATTTTCTTCCTCATCTGTAAAGTGGTGGTAGTACTTTTCCTTAAAGTCATACTGCATTGTTTGGAACTGCTCCTCTGAGAAACAGAAAGCAACAAAAAGAGTGCTTTGACCACATGAACAGCAGCCATAATGCATATAATAATAATTGGTTTCCCGAAACAAACTGAACAACTTGCATAGAACAGAGCTGAGTTCTCCAGCTCAATGCACCATGCTTCTGTCAACACCTCACCGCATCACCAATGGACAACCTGACAGCTTTATGGTGACATCATTTAGCACCAAGGCTATCAGGGAATTTGTGGGACACTGTCGACATAGCAAGGAAGAACTTATCACTGAATCGTGCTGTTATTGATGGAAATCTTTCCAATTTGGTATTGTGGAAAAGGACGACCCTTTAATTTAACCCTTTGACGTCCAAACCGGCCTAAACCGGCAGGCTTAGTATTTTACTCTGTCTAACGCCAGACAATTTTACTCATCAATGGAGAACCCCTGGGAGTCAATGGGTTAAAACTCTCATCTTACACTTACACATACGAGATACTTTTTGGGAAACAAGCTTTGCATAAGTAGTGAGAGTACTCTCCTCCCACCAATGTGTCCTGGCTTCGATTCCCAAAACCAACAGCTGATATGTGGGCTGAGTTTGTTGGTTTGCGACTCTGCTACTCCTCTTTTCCCTTCCCTTCTGTCTTATTTGATTTGATTTGTTTATAACAGATGCTGGACACCAGTTCATACCAGCTGATTGGTCTTTGTTGGATAAATAAAGTTATTATTATTATTATTATTGTTATTGTTATTGTTATTGTTATTGTTATTGTTATTGTTATTGTTATTATTATTATTATTATTATTATTATTACACTGGGTACACTCTGGAGGAACTTTCAAATGTTATGGCCAAAGGAAAGGAATGGAGCTTTCAATCAAGATACACTCCCAAGAGAAACTTTTACTGTGCCACCATTTCTTTTGCTTCAATCCTCCAACATGGCCTCATTGACATCAGGAAGTAACATTATAGTTCTCAATGGTAAAATCACATGTGCAAGATGCATGTACTCACCCATGATTATATCTTCTATGTGACCTACAGTAGTGTCAAACTTCGTATCCGCTCGACTTGACCTGACAAACAGCATCATTTAAGATTAAGTCAAACAATTACTCACTAAAATTACTGAATGTTGAAAATGAACCTACGGTGTACCACATATATTGGTTTTCAAAGCCATCCCTAGAGTCCAGGTCACTTGGTTACTTTAATAGTTTACTGCCTGTAATTTTGAAAGCCCATAATCTGCCGGAAGAAATTCATCATACACGACAACGCCAACAAAAATCTTCAGTGAGTACAACAACTGGCATATCTCCATTTTTCTGCGCAGCTTGAAGACAGCCCCATGTGAGGTTCTCTTCATAGCAAATATCGGGAAAAATTGAGTGTGATCAGTTACAAAGTTTAAAAGATAGGACCAATTTCAGTTGAAAGACAATCAAATTGGGAGGGAAAAGACGAAATTCTCACGAACCTTCCTACAGCCAAATCCTCTGCTACTGATTTCAGGCCTGTAAAGAAAATAAAAATATTTGCGAAAATGACAACAGCCAAAGAAGGAGAGGTTCACTTCAACTTAAAACTTACCCGCCATGTTGTTAAAACAGTCACCATGGTTTACACCGCTGACCAAATTCGTGCAGAAAGAAGAGGTTACTATACCCCCTCCCCTAGTCCCTCCCCATTTGAGGTCCAATCCTCTTTCTATAAATACGGTGATATTCGATACCTTATAGTTTCGGACGCTAGTTTGTGCTTTAGAACTGTGTGACTCGCACAGAAAATACCCTCGAAATAGCCCACGAGGCTCTGGGGAATAAATATAAGGATTTGTCTGAGTTATTCCTCAGAGCCTCGAGATGATGCCTTTTGTTTAGGACTGAATTTTAAGATATATTGAACTGGTCTATTATCAAATTGGGTGCATTTTCAGCGGGCGTCTTCATGCGGAGTGGCGAGATTCTGAAAGTGAAATTGGCAAAGCTGGTCTTTCCGACTTTCTTTACGACATTTATAACTCACAATTATTCATTTTTATTTGCCATCCTTTCATTGCACTGATTGGATCCTTCAAAGGTATTTTTAGACGAGAATGCACACCCGCCACAATGAGGCGGAAAAAAATCCTAAGTCCCAGTCTCCATTGATAATCCATTTTTCCGTTTGCAAAGATGGCGGCCGTTGCTCCAGAGAGCGAAATCAACGAACAAGTGTCAGATGTTGCCAACGCTAGTATTTCAGCGGAAGAAACACATGCGGACGAAAAAACAGTCGCAGAAGACACCAAAGACGAAGGTTTGTTTCACATTTAATGGGAATTCGATCTGGATTTCACGAAAAAATTACAGTTTCCCGTCAGCTAATCAACTCAGCACGTGGAGATTAGTTCTGCCATTTTTGTCCAATTCGTGTCATGTAAATGCAAAGGACGTTTTGTTTAAGTTTTGTTTAAGTTAAACACAACACAGCAGTGCTCTTTGTATAGTCTGCCTTAGTGAGGTCAAGGCTGCTGCCTAAGAAAATTTTAAAGGGGCCCTCAGAGCTAAAGGCTGAGAACTTAGGAGCCCAACATATGAAGTGAAAGGTGTTGCTGTGAAAAATTAAGGCGCCCAGAGCTATTCTTTGAGAGCCCCAGGCTACCGGGCTCCTGTTAGGCAACAGCCTTGGAGGTTAGACTGCTGCGCTGGGTTTTCTTTGCATCACAGCCAATAGTATGTTGATACTCGCAAAGGTTTGTCATATGAGAAGGAGGGCCTGGGGTTTGGGGTCCTTTTTTAATAGGTTTGAAAGTCTAATCATTTCATTTGCACATGAAATTATTCTCATTCCTTTTCAATGTTTCATAATTTCGCTCTGTTCGAACCAGCAGTATCTATCCGGGTTGGGGGGGGGGGGAGAAATTGGTTAGGGTAGGGGTGTGAACCCTTACCCTATTTCAGACCAAAATTTGAGATTTTCCCCACCCTAATTGAGACCTGACTAAAAATATGATACCCTATTTCAAACCTACACTGTATTTCAGCTGTTACACGATTGGCCTAAAGTTAATAATTTGAGAAGGGCTTTGTTGATGGTCTTACCACCTAATTATGAAGAAGGACCTTTTTCTAAAA
>NC_090892.1:57121177-57128677 GCF_036669925.1 Montipora capricornis | reverse complement strand
GCACGGGCGACCAAATTTCTGAACAAGTAGCCCGAACGGGCACCCTGATTCATCCTCACTTTCTTGTAAATATGATCCCAGCTGGAATTAATCAATTCTGGGCTCTTGAAAAAATGACTTTGGCTACTAACTTGTAATGTTGGAAGCCCGAAGGGCTCCCCGAAAATTTCCTTAGGCAGCAGCCTTGGGTTAAACAGAAAGTTCTTGATCACGAAGAGCCAGTTCCTACAGTATAATTTGACAATGGCTGTGTTGCAGCCATTGCTTCTCCTCAAAAATGTATCGGACCCAGACCCAGAATCAGTGACATCTCTTGACACTTCCTCTCTGTCTTCTTCTTCGCAACAATGCCAACATAAGAAGAAGCTGAACACAACGCAAAGACTAATTCTGCTTTTAGTTTTGTACCCTTTTCTTACATGTGACGAGATCAAGTTGCGTTAAGCAGTCACTCATATGGAAAACATAATCGCAAACAATCACGGTTCACTTGCGGCCATTGCAAACTGTTTGCGACTGTTTTTGACATTGTTACGTGTATATGGAAAGAGGTCAAGTATTTGTTTAGAAGTTGAATCCCAATATAATTTACTCCAATTTAAAAAAAGGAAGAGATTAATGTGGAGCGACTTATCTCGTTCAATAGGAATGGTGAATCTTGCATTAAAGGAGAGAAAACTTGCTTGCGCCCACTGTGGCCACCGAATATCAATTGACTCCAAAAACCATTCAAGCATATTAAACTATTAATTTAAAAAGAAAATGTTATGTGGTCAAGTCTGTCCTTTTGAATTTCCTTAATATCTAATTTAAGATATTATTTTCCAGTATGAAGCAGCTTTTGTTCTTCATGCGTATAATCATGGCACTTTCACATTGAAATTTCAATCACAAAAATAGTAGCTCAATTTGTAATCAAAAGAACAACCTTTCCACAGACTTCCAAACGAGCAGAGGTTTACGTATGGTTTATTTCATAATTCACTTTATTATATACATACCAAGATTTACACCCCAAAAAGGATCGAGATAAAAATAGTCTCGTTGCGCTAGAGAAGCCAGCTGATTAGTCATACGATTTTTTTCACTAGTGAAAAACGACATACCGACGCTCTGATTGGCTATATCTTTATTTTCACTAGTGAAAAATTGTCGTATCAGCCTTTTCATTGGCTAATATGATATTGAACTTTGGCGCGGGTGGCCTGTGCACAGATTTGTAAACATGGCGGCCGACTGGTGTATGGTTTTCAAAGTTTTTGATCTTTTATTGCTTAGTTTTCTCCACAAAAATACTTCGGAAGATCTTTAAAAAGTTTTAAAAGTGCTCAAACGAGGTATGGAAGGTAAAGATTTCTTTTATTTCAAAAATATTAATTTTTGCTATTTGTTTAGGGCTTTTGTTCACGATCGGTGGTTTGATAGCCTCACCATTAACACTTACCTCGTTAACTTTATGATCTCTGTACTTATATAATAAACAAATTACTTCATGAATGGCTCGTTTGTACGATTTTTATTACCGGTACTCACTCGTTGTGAAGGATCGTTAAACTCACTCGTTCGCTTCGCTCACTCGCTCGTTTACACGATCCTTCACAACTCGTGAATAAAAATCGTACACACTCACCAACCATGAAGTAATCTATATTTATTCCGCGTTTTCCATACTCCAGTGCATTTTTGAGTTGCGAAGTTTTGGCAACAGTGCCGTGAGAATTGGCCTCAATGCCTCAAAAACATCGCCTTTGTGAGAAAAAATATGGGAAGCCGTACACTCCAGCATATTTGCGCCGCTGTTGGGAGGATGGATATGAGAATATTTACTAAAACGCGAGTTGTGTTTGGAAATGTGGAACTTTTTTGTGTGGTAGTTTTTACAAATGAATAAAACTGCACATGTTGAGACTGGCTAGTGCAAATTTAGATTTGGCTAGTGAAATCAGACCTGATATTAGCCACTAGGCTAGTGAGGTAAAATGTTAGTCTGGAGCCCTGCTCTAAGGGATGAATGGTTGAATGGTTACAAGACTTAATGTTGACAGCAGCAAAGATTGCTATATCCTTTGTGAACAGTGTGGACTATTTCATGTCCCACAAAGTTTATGATCAAGTATTTTACTGTCCTTATCAAGAATACCAGAAAGACTTTGGATCATTCACTCAAACAAAGCTCAAGTTAAGTTAGACTGCAAGTGACAACAATAATATTATTATTGCTGTTTATCATTGTAACTTCCTAGTTCTAAGTAATGCTTCAATAAAGGAGAATGTGTCCCCTGCTCCTGCCTTTTAGGCTCTGTTTTTGGTCTTACACCTGACCATTTTGCTTGCCATTGGGCACCAGTTCAGGGGAGAAGGGGGTAACAGTTTGTACGTCCACTCGAAATCTAGGGGTGCAGGGGTGGCGCAGTGGTGAGAGAACTCTCCTCCGACCAATGTGGCCCGGGTGAGATTCCTGGTCCCAGCATCACATGTGGGTTGAGTTTGTTGCCGGTTCTCTCCTTGCTCCGAGAGGTTTTTCTTTGGGTACTCCAGGTTTTTCCTCTCCAGAGAAACCAACACTGCCAAAGTCCAAGTTGATTCGGAATGCACCCTTAACTAAAGGTGTTCCGTGGGTAAAGAAATTACATTTAATCCCCCTTAACCTTTATCCTCCTCCTTTCCCACTTATACATTTTACTCTGTCTAATGCCAGACAATTTGTACAGAGCGACTTTCATATGACCTAGAAAAATAAAATGTAAAATCATTATGAAAACAAAAATGCAAAACATTTAATTGACTTACCGAACAAAAACAAAGGAGCGCAAATTTTCATTGGCTTAACAAACTCAGATAGAAACAATGTCATCTCTCTGTGGCACTTTCTGGAAAGTTTCGCTTTGACAACATTTGAAATGCAGTAATGTGATTTGGCATTCAAACTGTTTACTGCCAAATTGGGAGTTTGTTTTAATTTTCCCAAACATTGGTCTGCACAAACTGCAAACACTTTTTCAAGGTCATACAAAAGTCTCTCTATCAGTAGGGGCTAGTTCAGGGAAGAAAGGGTTTTAAGTATTATTGATTTTAATCTTTTTGTCATCTTGTACACTTCTAGAGTGAATTCAAGGGATATAAATGTGCTTGATCTATGCTGTGGAAAAGGTGGTGACCTGCTCAAGTGGCAGAGAGGAAGAATAAAGAAACTTGTCTGCGCAGGTCAGTAAAATTCAACAAGGAGCGGATATTCTTTTGGAAACGTCTGTAAATTCTTCAGCTTTTGCACAGGGTTAATCAATGTCAAATTGTTGAGAGAACAGGACCTGTCAATATTTCCAAGAGTGAAAGAAAACAATAATTATTTTTAATACCGACTATTCTCATGTAAGTGTGAGTGATGAGTCTGTACCCTACTTGATGTGTTTCCTCTTCTGCAGACATTGCTCAAGTTTCTGTAGAACAGTGTGAGGAAAGGTACAAAGAACTTAAACGGACTCATGAGAACAGGCGTTACAGGGATCCACTCTTTACACCAGAATTTATCACCGCTGATTGTAGCAAGGTACATGAATTACAAAGTACTCTGTAACTTCATTACCATTTGTTTTATTTTGATTTAAAATACAAGTCATTTAAATGGTTTTAACTTTTCTACAGTACAACACCCTAAGGGATCCAATAGCCCATTTTCGAGATATTAAAATTCAGTCCTAAACAAAAGGCATCATCTGGAGGCCTTGGGGAATTATAAATGTAAGGATTTGTATCACGTTATTCCCCAGATCCTCGAGATGATGCCTTTTGTATAGGACTGAATTTTAAAATATCGAAAGAAGGGTAAATTGGCATGCTCCTTTTCTGTCAGAAATATTCTGCAGTTGTCTTTCACCACTTCAAGAACAGTGCTGCAAAATAATAATTTAGACATGCAAAATGTATTTGCCAAAGTGGAGGTGTGATGTCTGAACACTGAAAATTCTTACCTAATTCTCTTGATTTTCTTGCTTTCTCTGGGCTAAGGAGACCCTGAACGGAGGAACAAAATCAGTTTGACAGTCTTATTTAAATTTTGACACTTCTCTCTGGAAGTTTGATTATTTTTAATAATTATAGTCTTGGTTGTATGACATTAGCTAAGGAAGTGCGGCAGAATGATCAAAGCTTTGACAGGTTTCATTTTTTTTTTTCAGGAACAACTTGCTGATAAATACCAAGATAAAGATCTTCAGTTCGACTTAACCAGCTGCCAGTTTTCATTTCATTACTCATTTGAGAGCTATGAGCAGGCTGACGTGATGTTAAAGAATGCATGTGACCGACTCAAAGTTGGAGGATTTTTTATTGGAACAACGCCTAATGGCTATGAACTGATGTAAGTATGCTGGTAGTAAAGAACAAGTTTATCCATACAATGTTTGTAATTTGTGTGCATTGTTTTTGCATAAAAACGACACTCAAAGATATTTTCAGGTTGTGAAGACATTGTACAGTCCTTCCATCCTTTGTGCAATCAAAGAGATGGAAAGTGTTTTGACAAATTAGTGGTTTCAATAAGTACCAACAGCCGACAGAAGGCATTGGAATGGTAGATCACTTGGAGAAGTTGGCTACTTTTTCCCTTAATAATATACTTGAAAAAATTTCAGCACATTGATTGGCTGAGAGCACATCAATTAATCCCAAATAGAGTGCAGAAATGTGAAATTGTTGCATTCATAGCCAATCAAATGAAAGCCCTGGATGGTGCAATTTTTGTGTGATATGCGTGTGTTGCTTTTCGAATGTTTTTATGTGTATTATTCAGTTATCACGTGATTTTTCTCGTGCAATTTGGAATAAATAAGCACTTGTAAATTTTTTCAAAGACTGCAAATTGCACTTGCGCTGCACACTCATGTAATTTTGTAAATTTTTGAAAGAATTTCTTTCTCTTATTTATTCCAAATTATACTCGAAATCATGCAGTTATCTATACAAATTGAAGTAATTGAAGGCTTTCAAACCTAAGATTAAATTTCATTACCTATTATGTCCCCTCCATTAACCCCATTAGGGAGCTTTAGCAACAATGTCATTAAATGTGGAATCGCATTTTTGTAATCACTTTGTGACCACTCCAAACATTTTGCACCATGCAAACAAAGGTGTGGCAAACCCTCACGAACGAAACTAGTATGAACAGCGTGCAATTTTGGGGAGAAAAATGAAAATTTATCCTCAAGCGCTGACATTCACCTCAAAACCTCAAATTTGGTCATTTCATGTTGTTGTTTTGATGGCAAAGAATAGAGGAAATGAAAAGATGCACATGCAGAGCGTGCAAAGCTATTGCTTTTGCTCACTAAATAATGCACATTTGTGATGTTCTCGTTGGCGTCACCAGTGTCGTTGCTAAAGCTCCCTATTGACTCCTGGGGGTGAGACTTACCAGATTTTACTCTAACACCAGACGATTTTACTTGTCACCTGGGGGAATCGTAGGGCTCCTGAGGGGTCAATGAGTAAACAGTAGGTTACACTACTCCCGCCCTGGTCAGAGTTTTTCTCTGTCTTTGTGTGGGCCCATTTCTATCAGTAGGGCTAATGCTCACGTGGTTCATAATTATTATATTATTATTATATGGGGTAGAAATTTGGCACTTCACATTACATTCTAATCAGTCAGGTTTGTTACACTATTCAGACCCTAGAAACCCAACACAAATAAGACCAAATAGAGAGATTTAGCATTGTGTTTATAACAAACCGCAAATGTCGGGCTGAGAATTGCATTTTACCTCTGAAAATCAAAGACTGAAACTTGTTTGGTTCTGGATAATTCCTTGCCTGTTATTGTGAGATCTTGAGCAGCTATTCACTGTTTTAGTATATACTAACAATAATCATTTTACTATTTAAAGTACTTTTTTTTTTCTATCTCTGTTGCTGTTTCAGTCGGCGGTTGGAAAAGTCAGAGGACCTTTCCTTTGGGAATGATGTATATAAGGTTACCTTTGCGCAAAAAGATGACTATCCCTTGTTTGGCTGCAAGTATGATTTTCATCTTGAAGGAGTGGTTGATTGCCCAGAGTTCCTGGTGTACTTTCCTCTGCTTGAAAAGTAAGTAGAATTGTTTTTCAAATTCACTGCACATGGTGATGCAAAGGGTATTCTGTGGACCAATGTCACCAACTAAAAGAGGCCTTCTTATGACTTGAAATCAATTTTTATTCTTGTTTTGAAGTGCAAAGGTTCAGGGAATTGTCTTTGGTCACTGTCTTAAGCAACCAATGACTGTTCTTTATGAGTAGGAAATGTTATTTTCAGCTATTGCCCTGTTTAATAATTTAAAGAATTTAAAATTGAAGTTGTTCAGTCCTTTTGAAGTAATAGTCATAATGGAATAAATAACCTGAGGACACCCGTAAATGATGGCTAATGAGATGAATTTGTATTTTTCAGAATGGCAGAAAAATATAACATGAAGCTTGTTTATAGCAAGACTTTCCATGACTTTTTTCAAGAGAAAACAAAGGATTCAACCAGTTTACTTTACAAGATGAAAGCACTTGAGGTAGCAAATGAAATACATATTGAAGTTAAAAACTTTGATGGTAAAGAACTGTGAAATATTATCAGCTGCCTGTTTGCATTTCCCTCGGAGTAGCTGCCAGGCACACATTGCCTCGTTCTCATGTGATAGTGTACGGTTTGCCCAAGTGAAAACACCGCTTCCTGTTGGATAGGGTCAAAACCTGAATGAATGACCAGTTGTAATACTTGTCCCTGTGTTGTACACTGTGGGGAATCACACTGCTTGGCTATCCCACAAAACTGATATATAAATGGCTATAACACATGTACTCCATACTTGTTTTTAATAAAATTATTAGCAACAAGGTAACCATCAAAAATACTTATAGTGTGATAGCTTTATTACTGAACAAATACTAGAAAAGAGAGCATGGCAATTCTCCCCAAAATATACAACTCAGGGCCGTAGCCAGAAAAAAAATTATGACTGAGGCAATGTCGTTGGTTAAATTCTCTACGTAGGGATTTTAGGTGTTTATGATGAGTAGATTTTAAAGCCAACACTGGAATCACCCTTTATTTTAAAGAATCACGAAAAAATGACTGAGGCAAGTGCCTCGGTTTGCCTCATACTGGCTACGGCCCTGCAACTACTTTCAAATGCCTCATCAATGACAAAACAGGAATCAAACACACCTCCGTTATCCTCGACTACATCTAGTATATACATTATATAGCATTTTGGGGCCCATGTAAGCGTTTTGCTCTCCCAAGGGATTTTCTTGTAAACTATTGTGGCGATATAAGAATGTTGTGTGTTTTGCCCTTTTATAAAGACTTATCCTCCACGCCAAGAAGATGAAGAATTAGTGTCAAGTGCTGATGATGCCTACACTCATGCTAAAGACTTTCTTGAGGGAATTCAGTTGAATCAAGACAAGTCCTCATCCACAACAAAGTACAGAGATCACAGAGAGAAGACTGTAAAACATGTGGTAAGCA
>NC_090892.1:57106177-57116177 GCF_036669925.1 Montipora capricornis | reverse complement strand
ATTGCATTATCCGAGGTTGAGAATTTAATAAAGGGGTATATAGGGCTAATTATTTAAATACACTATAAATACCTTCAAGAGATCATGATCTCTTGATACCTTATATTTAAATACATAATAATAAGGGATACATGAGGTACTTACCCAGTTATGTATCCCACAACGCTGTTGCAGTTAGCCAAAATAATCGCTTATCATACTTTATATCCAAAATATAGTTTCCGTTATATTGGCGAAACTAGTCGCCACTTTTCTACCAGGATAAAGGAACACACTGAAAGCGATAAAAACTCGCATATTTTTAAGCATTTCAACACATCTCCTTTATGTAAGAACAAATACTCCCCTTCGTGCTTTAGTATTCTGGATTCTGCCAGCAGCTGAATTGATTTAAAACTCAAAGAAGCTTTTGATATAAATAAGATCAAACCGGAACTTAACAAACAATTGCAGCATTACAACACTTTTCTCACGTTTTAGTTTATACCTTGATGTTTGGTGTCACGCTGTAAATAGTACCCGCTTTTGTATTACGTCATGTTGTAACAATTTTTTCATCTACCCGTAGACTTTATAACTGTTCACACTTAGGAACTCATTAAACTGATGATGGCATAAGCATGCTGAAACACATCTTTTTAAAAAGTTGTCTGTTTCCTACAAAATATAGTTATTTTGCTGGCGGTTTGGTTTAACTTATAACGATCTTAAAACGTTGATATTTTGCAGTACAATTTTGGGATTTTTCGGTAAAATTTTGAGATATTTAGAACCTTTTTGGGAGATTAATTATCCGGATAGATTTTAAGGCGATTTTTCGGTATTATTGTAGTTAGAGCTAAGCCTACCAGGAGCCCATGAGTAGGAGATTGCCTCTCCCATACCACCCCTATGAGTCAACCTTTGCGCGTATCTTTCTATTTTTAGAACGTCACGAGTTCTTCAGCTCTGCACGCACCGTAATAATGGCCAATCAGAATAAACATATTGTGAGACAAAGACAAAGATAGCACAAACAATGTATGGAAATTGTGCAAATTAATGTAAATTGATATAAATGTGCGTCACCTGCTGAAGGGTTTGTTCTAATAATAGAAAGATAAGCACGAAGATTGACTCAAGGATATAGTGCGAATGGAGGCTCCTGGTCTACCTCAGAATGACAACACACCCGTCTGGTATGTTAGCTACGACATGCTAATGAGGCCCAGCAAGGCCGAAACAACTGTCTATGGCTGCTAATTGACCGGGTGAAATGGCGCATACGTGATGTGTTGGCTACACCGGGTTGGTGTTTGTGTCACCTTGCTTTTTTTGTTGTACCTCGGAATGGCTGATTTAATAATATGAACTGCGCTTTTTGCATTCTGTCTCTTAGATCTGTTATCATTACTTACACAAAAGACCCAAAAGCCGGAAAAAAGCCAGAAAAGTTTGAATCGTCCAGTCCATCGTCGAAAATCTTGAAACTTCAATGAATGACCAAAGAAAGGAACGGCAAGTACAAAACACAGGTCACAGGTCATTGTTTTCCAGTACAGAAAGAATCCTAAACATCAGGCCTCGGTTGTTCAAAACGGTGGATAACGCTATCCACCGGATAAATCACTATCCAGCTCTGGGCTGTCAACCCCCAAAGTCTTCAAATAGTGAGAATTGATAGGGATGGGATGACAGATAACGTCATAACACTTGTGACATCATTTCTGGTGACGTCATACACGTCTTTTACGCAAAGAATACTCATTGACTCCCTTCGATATATCACATTTAAATCGGGAACCTTTACAATTTTTTCACCAACATTTGTCTTTACAAGTTGGAAACTAAAAGTTCTAAAAACTCCCTCTGACGCGAAGTAAAATCATTCGACATCTTCAATCTCTACTATTTCACACAAGTACGCAAGACCTCATGCAACCTAGGCAAAAAGTCAAAAAAACGCGCGAAAAGGATGTCGTTGGCATTACAACGTTTAATTTGATTGGTTTATTTTGGACCAATCACATTATCCGTCAGTAGCAACGAACGGTTTACCTGAGTTTATGAAACGTTCGAAATTTGTTATCGATGTTAAAATAACTCGAACAAGACAAAGAAATGACAAACTTCGGCGGTTAATCGGGAGATTTCAGAGCGTAATGTTGAGATCGGGAGATATGGTCCAAAATCTGGAGTCTCCCGCATTATCCGGGGGAGTTGACAGCCCTGCTGGGCGGGTAAACACTAGCAAAACCAATCGAGTGATCCAATGGGTAGCGCTATCCACCCTTTGAACAACCGGCGGGTCTAAAACATAGGTTTTTCCAAGGGAACATGGTTATCGGATGAATGACTGGATACGGAATCGTATCGACGGGTTTAAAACACAGGTCACAGGTCAGGTCAGGTCACAGGTTGCAGGTCAGGTCAGGTCACAGGTTGCAGGTCAGGTCAGATCACAGGTCAGGTTGCAGGTCAGGTCAGGTCGGGTCGGGTCAGGTCAACTCAGGGCAATAGGAAGAATATTTTTCTGCCAACGAAATTGACTATTTTCGCCAACCCATGATGGGGTGGGGGGAGGTATTTACATAAAGAAACAATACTAGTTATTCACTCTTTGTACTGTATCATGCTTCAGTCAACTGAACATCCATCGCTTTAATGCAAATACCCTCCCCCCCCCCCCCCCACCACAAACCAAATGACCTGTATGATGGGAAGGTGACAAAAGCGAATAACGAGAAATATAACCTGGCCTGGAAGTTTATACTCGTATAAATAGTTCCTTTCGTATATTATGTACGCCGCGGCCAGAGTAAGCCGCAGCTTATTTTCTCTCGTATAAACGACGCTATTAAGATGTTGTTAAAGGTGTGCTTACTGACGTATAATAGTGCCTATAATCAAACAAAAAATTTCAGGACAAAGGAAAACGTTTCGCGCTTTGGAGTTTCCTGAATTGAAAACGATCGGCTTTCTCGAGGAGAATGCACTTGCAGTTATACCTCAAAAGTACCGCGGCCGCATAAGTCGAAGCTAACGGGATGCAAGAAATGATCTCTAATAATGCGCGGCATTGTTTACTTTAAGCTTCAGAATGTGGCTCTACGCGATTGAATCCGTTCCAGCAGAACGAAAACAACGAATTTCACATGCAAATTGCTGACCTGACCTGCAACCTGACCTGACCTGACCTGACCTGACCTGTGACCTGTGTTTTAGACCCGCCGGAATCGTATAGTCTTTATGTTGTTTTATTAGATCTATAAGAAAGATACAAAATTCGTGAGAATTGAAACCTAATGCGAGTGATTCATGAAATTGCGAGGGAAATTATAATTCTCAAAATTCAGCCGGTTACGAAAAGTTACTTACTTCTGTGGCGATATCCAGTCAAACTTATTTCAGTATTAACAGGTCAGCAAAACAAGTCAGCAGATCAGACAGTAAAAAACTACAGGTTAGCGATGTTCAACGTAAGATACAAAACGGGTGTTGATCTTTGTCTCTTATTACGTGGAATGCCGAAGGCATCCACGTCTTAAAACCGGGTTGGAATTTTTTTTTGTTGGTAGTTACAAATGTGCATACCCCACGGATATTGAATTAATCTCCGATCGGGTGGACTTATTATATTCTCTACGGCATCTCCAAACTCCCCTATCCCGAGGAGAACTCCAATACTTCCCAAGCCATCACGATTTTACTCTGCTAGCGCGTTAGACCACTCGGCCACCGTGACACACTTCCGTCAAATTGGTGAAAGTTATAATAGAATCTTTCCGCCCGCCATGATTGTTTCAGTATTAAACTATTCGATAAAGTGGATAGATGCTTTTTCTTTGAGAAAGGCAAGCTTTCAAGGTAAGGAGAATTTTCTACGTTATTTCTAGATCTTGCTTCGTACTTGTGTGTTCCACTGTGAACATTATTATTTTGCATACAACGAATACTTCATTAGAAGCATTTTGCATAGAACGAATACGTACTCCAATATTTCTTGGGAACCAGTTTGTTCGCCGTTTTGACGTAGAGAGAAAATAAGAAAATATCTTTGAACAGCCAAACAAGATAAAAAATGAAATCAAGCTTAAAAAAAACGAATTAGCTATCTCCGTCACGGGAACTTCGCAGCCGTCTCCCATCCAAGTACTAACCTCATTCGGAGGAGCTTAACTTCAGCTGACACTTAGACTAGCATCAACGATTGTGATCTTTATGTTAAATTCGCACATAGATCTTGTCGAACTTTATAAAACTTGAAAGAAAAAAAAACGCACCAACAAAAACCAGTTGTTATGCCGTCATTTTGTCACAGATGTATCCTTTGTTTCGTGAGTTGTCAGTAAACACGCAAGGTATAACTTGATCACAGGCGGCCGCTAAAATCGATGTCACTTCCGATTTTGCGATTTTACTTGTATGACCAAAAGTACGATAGAAAAATTGAACTCTGATGGAACGTAACAAAAATCTCCCGAAATGTTTTTCGATAATGGCAAATTGTTTTATTCTCGATCGACACTTCCTAAAAGTTCCTTCTGCTCTCCTTAAAAACTACATATTAATATATATTTACTTTTTCGTCAATATTTGTTTTGCATAAAGCAGG
The DNA here is from genome assembly GCF_036669925.1 of Montipora capricornis. Lineage (NCBI taxonomy): Eukaryota > Metazoa > Cnidaria > Anthozoa > Scleractinia > Acroporidae > Montipora > Montipora capricornis. The sequence goes on along the minus strand of NC_090892.1, from coordinate 57,111,583 downwards.
CTAGCAAAATCTGTACCTTGCTTTGTTCGCATTTTTGAGCGTTAAAATAGAATTTTTGGGCGTATGTTCCTGACAGCAAAAGTCGCATATTTTAATGTCCCCCATCCAGATACTAACCCCGCTGGAAAGGGAAAAAAAAAACTTTAGTAACATTGCTCTTGGAAAGGTGTCAGAAGCTCAGAGTACACGCTTAAGCTTGTGGTGAAAAAGAAGTTGTAAATGATCAACATATCGGCTTTGAAGCCAAATGTTTCTCGATTTCCTGTTATTTTCTTCAATCGTTCTGGGCTTAGTATTTTACTGAACCACATGTCTTCTTAGAGGGTATATAGCAAAGATGTCTACCATGGCACCGTAATGATTTACGATACCAAACAATGTCGTGTACTATTAGAGCTACATATTGTGCAAGGACTTGAATCTCCTGGAAAAAACAAAACGCCGCTCAGTTGACAGTTATGGAAAAAAACACTGTCAAGTTACTGCAATACCACACGCAATGCGTTCTTACTTTAAAAAATATCCCGTATCTCCTCAATTCTACCCCCCCCCCCCCCCCACCTCCATACTAAAAATCCCGTATCCCCACAATTTTTTTACCAAATTATCCCGTATCCTGATCGCTTCTCAAGCTTTTGGCTAAGATTAGTTTCTTGGCCAAGGACTACGGTCAAGTACTATTATACAACGTACGGTACTTTTTCAGTGCCGTAAGGGGCAGGCACAGAACAGTTTCGGCTGTTTGTCTGTTCTCTCGAAAACGATGACAAGGGTTTTTTGGGTTTTTTGTTCAGCTCGAGTGTAGAATCAGGACGAACTGTTGTAGTTTCTGATAACTATTTACTACTTGTAGCTTTTGTTGAATTTTGAATCGATGATAGAGAGAGTTTTGGCGATCTCAATCCGGACTGGACTACTGGATTTAAGGATTTTTCTTAACGAGATTTCAAGTTATTGTGGAACGTTTGGTACCAAGTTACTGAAATCAAGATTATGGAATTGTAAAATTAGAACTTTGGACTGGACTATACAACACGCAATTACGGAATTTTTGAGCATTGAGAGAAATAGAGCACGGATGTTGTCTTCTTGTCTTCGCCACGGCAAATTTATACAGTTTGCAAGGAACTAAACCAGGATTACAGAACCAGACGTCGATTACAGGGCCCGGTTGTTCGAAAGCCAATTACCTTAATCCAGGATTAGCGTAAACTTTTGTTTCATGTTTTCAACTTTTTGGTCACAGTTTCCTTTGCTTATTTTTGTTTTTCAAGATTGACTTCTTCTAATGTAAAGTTTTTCTGAATATCAGCCTTGAACAGCATTTGGGAGTAGAGGATAAAACTCGTTTTAAAACCCAGTTTCTGAACAACTGGCCCAGGATGATAAGTTGTTGAACTGTGATTTGTAATAAGTTTTTCGGATGATTTAAGGCTGATCCTGTAATTTTTGGATGAAAGGAGTTAACGAAGCAAGTAAAACTGTAGGATTTGAATTAAGTCTCCTTCCAAAAAATAAATAAATAAAAGATCCCGTATCCTGATAACCTGCTAATAGGGCTTCGTTGTTTGCATTTGCAAATTTAGTAACATTAGTAATGAGTTTTTACAACAAAAAACTTTAAGTTATATTACAGATGTATCTTTCTAGTAATCTTTCGCCATTTTCCGAAGTCTACCTGTACTTGAAGTTCACTGTAACTGGACAATTTGTGTTAACTGTTTGCGCATTCCATGGATACGCCCTTGTAGGCGTCTTGTTTCGCGTTTCTTAAAATGTGTCATTCTAACTGAAAGATCAACTTACTTAGCTATTACGCCATCGACTGTCAATCATGCGACAAATCAAATAAAACTAAAGGTCAATAAACGAATTAAAATGTTATGCATCAATCAATTCCAGCGGTGCCCATCCCCCCCTTTCCGGGCAACCGCGGGGCATTTGCTCAAGTGGTCAGTCCCGGGGGTGGGGCATTCGCAATTTTATCGCGGCCCGGGGGCTGGGCATTAGCCTACCCCGGGGCGACCCCCGGGCATTTGACACACGTGTTTTCGAACTAACATGGAAGAGTTTATCGGAAAAGACGAGGCCTTCGTTAAAGACTGGCTTGTCCGTAACGGACTCAAAAAACTAGTGGATGTTTTTAAAGGTATGTTTTCTCAAGCATTGAAATAAAATATTACAGTTGTGAGATTTCTAAAACATTGATAATTGCTGTTTCTTTTTGTAAACATTGTGAACGGGATTTTCGTTAATATTCTAGTGGAAATATTCAAAACAAATGGCTTTTATACAAGAATATATTTAATGACACGCTATCCTCTAGCAAACTGTTAAAAACAAAATATAAAGAAATAAATATAATCAGAATCAACTAACACGTACTGTTGTCCTTGAAGTCTTCAATACCGTTGCATAAAAATACTGAACAGTTGACCATTTTATTCACTGATTAAAAAAAAAACTGCAGAAGTGTTGGAAGGCGACGATCCCGGGGGCGGGGCATTTGCCCTCTTTCTTCGTCCCCACCCCGGGGCATTTAGACAGCTTATGTGTCCCCCCACCCCGGGGAATTTGCACATTTTTTTTTTTTAAATGCTAATGCCCAGGGGTTAGCCCGGGGGGGGGGGAGGGGATGGGAACTGCTGGAATTGACTGATGCATTAATCAACGAAACACAGGTCACAGGTCAGGACACAGGTTGCAGCTCAGGTCACAGGTCAGGTCAGGTCAGGTTGCAGGTCAAAGTACCTCGGCCGCATAATTCGAAGCTAACGGGATACGAGAAAGGATCTCTAATAATGCGCAGCATTGTTTACTTTAAGGTTCAGAATGTGGCTCTACGCGATTAAATCCGTTCCAGCAGAATGAAAACAAGGAATTTCACGTGCGAATTGCTTCCTACCTTGTTGTCCTCGGCTTCGTTCTTATCCTCCATTTCTGTGGCTTTTACCCATGTGCTCACAAGATAAATCACGTGATGACAGGACTTATGGGTACTGCTACTACTGTGACCTAACCTGCAACCTGACCTGCAACCTGTGACCTGACCTGTGACCTGACCTGACCCGTGACCTGTGTTTAAGACCCGCCGTTGAACAACTGGGGCCAGGAGTTAATCGAGGGGAGCTTCTGGGCGTTTTCCATTTACCAAGAAATTCCGGAAATTCCGGTTGGGATGTAATTGGAACACACGTTTTTGGTTCGTTCCAATGGATAATTTCCGGAATAAACGGAACCTCTGAAAAGGTAGTCCTGTTTTCCCGTTGGAAACTTTCCGATGGAAATGTGTGTTCCATTTACAACTTTTGAAAGGTCTTACCACTTCCAGGCTATTCACGGCCACATTTTTAAATTTTGGCACGTAAAATCGCAATCACTGGGCGGCGAACGGACCTGAGTTAAATGGAACACGTTTTTCACCAGATGGAAATTTCCACCGAAATTTCCGGAATTTTTTTGTAAATGGAAAACGCCCTCTACCTCCCTGGCCGGTGAGTCAACCCTTTCTCGAGAAGATTTATTCAAAGAGCCCCTCCCTTGGGAGATTCAGCACATCCACTGTTGTAAAAGATAATCAAAGCAAAGCTATCTCAGCGCCAAGGGAAATAGCTGTTCCTAAAAATAAATTTAATTTATTTACTCGGGACGGGGGTTGACTCAAGGAATTAGTGGAGATGAGGCTACTGTAAACATTTATTAAAGCTAACCTTGGGCCCAATTAAGACTAAACAAAAGTTTTTTGGTCTAATGTTAGCATTTGTAAACGGTAATAAACTTTTAAAAGTTTATTCCTTTGTTCCGCACCCACCCAGAAAGTTCCTCGTCTACGACTTATACCCAGTCTTATTTGAGGTTTTTTTTACCGAGAGTGACTGTGTCACAGGTAGAGTGAGTACATTTGGTCGAACCTTTGTTGATGTGGGATTTATGTGCTTTCCTTCTCGCTAAAATGGGAACTTTCAAAGTTTCTTGAGAAGCAAAAGAGGTACGAAATTGTTTCCGTGCGATTATTTGTCCAAACAAACGGTTCCCTGCACATCGTTGATGAAACAGCGCCGGGAATCGTTGATTTATTTGCTATACTGTAGTTTCGATTACTGCAGTAAACTTGTCTTAATACTTAAGTACGCAAGGTAGTGTTTGTTTTTCAATCTAAGCAATATCTACCAGGCCACCTGTTCCTGTCGGGTGCTTTTTGATTCGAGAGATGCAAATTACCTTACCCTTCAAATCTGGACGTAGATCTTGATGTGGAGTCTTCTTGTTATTGAGCAATGTTGATTATAAACTTCATGTAAGGAATTTGTGTATAAACTGTCAAATTCAATAAAAAAATTCCCGTCTTCTTTACTGTAGAAACTGCTTAAGTCCCGTACGATTGTTGAATCAGATTGATGGTGCTGAATTACTCCATGGAAATTCGAATACGTGACATTGTGCATGGTTTAATATTATTGTCCTTACGTATTCTTTATTTTTCCGTTTATTTAGAACTGTGATTAACTTCCACAAAGCATTTTGGGGAGCATGGATTTACTTTTCTATGTGTAAGTTGATTGATTTGTAAAGAAATCACATAAGTGATTCATGTTTGTGAACGTAACGTAGCTGTTTATTTGTCGATAGTTACCTTGAAAAGGTGACTTTCTGCCAATATATTTGGAGTCTTTGATCTCACACTTGCTGACCAATTTCTGACACCTAAGATGGCCCATCTTCCAGAAATATTTTGCACCAAAATCTGCTAAAGCTTTGTTGGGTGACCATTCCTTGAAACAAGGTTTGAGGATTTTTTTGTCATGTGTTTGTCATGAGCTTGTATGCAGCCCAATTTTTCACATGTAGCATTGGGCATCTGCCAAAAAGGTCCTACTTTAGCACATGCTAAAACATCATTTGGTGACCTTAAACTGTTCTGTTTGTTCATTCTTTTCTGGTAATGTGTGATTCCAGAAAATATCCATACTCCACCCATGGGTAGTTCTTCCGAGTAGACCCCCCCTCTCCCTTGGAATTTCCTTTCCAGAGTGGTCATGTATAACCCCCCACCCCCAGGAATTTCCTATATTCCTTCTCATGGCCTTAATTTGCCACATTTACAGATTATCGACAGTGTACCGCTTAAAATCTTAAGACACAATTTTTTGTAATCTTTGATCTACTTGTAATCTTTTGCAAGGCAATATGTATTTCTTACGCAGGTGGGGCAAGCTTGATAAACTATCAGCAGTCTCTTTTTTGTTAGTCCATCAAGCGAAATGCGCATGGCATGAAAACGGAGGTTAATAAGTCTGTTTGTGTCTGCCGGTAGCTCCACTCACATGCAGACTTGAATAACCAGGTTACGCCTGCATAAAATTAATGCTGATCTAAGACTTGTAACCCCCTCATTTTTCCTGATTT
>NC_090892.1:57061177-57101177 GCF_036669925.1 Montipora capricornis | reverse complement strand
AATGATTGACCCACTTTGTTGCAGCATTCCCGTGGTGTTAAATATTATTTATGTAAACACATGTAGGTGTAACATCGGTTTGTAAAAACCCTTAGGCTAATAGATTTTTTTTTTATGGGAGGCATTAAAAATTTTGTAATTGTCACAAACAGCAACAAAGAGCTGAATGTGAAAAGTGTGGTCTTGATTTCTTTGGTCCAGCATCAGTATGCTTTGTGATTATCTCAAAAATCTTGTGCTAAAATTTTTGCCATTTAACTAAGACAAACTGAGACAAATTGCATTCATTTACTGGTGTTAATATTATTTTACTATGATAATGCTAGAATGCACGGTTTCGCCGATTTCCAGCTCTAGGATCATAACAGTCATGTTGCCATAACCTAGTTTAATTAGCCAAGTACATGTAGCTCCTTAAAGTCTCATACAAAGAAGTTATCTCATTCATTCCTTTACCAAGCTAGGTTAACATTATTTTACTGCAGTAGTATAACTGCAAAATCGTGTTCAAGAATTTGCTTTGCATTTCATTAAAATGAATTGATTCACATTCCACACGTCACTCTTAACAGGTCGTTGTTTCTGGTAATAATTCTGTGTTCAAGTACAATGTACATTAACGTATAAAACACCCACTTCAATGACATGACATTCATTAATTTACAAATCAATGTTTTCTGGCTTATCTGGCAGATTCAATAAAACATACATTATTACATGGTTTAAATTCATATGGTTACTGTGTTGTACTCCATTTTAAATTCCATGGTTGTGCACTGTCAGTTCTAACGTTGAAAGTTTGTTGAATGAAAAGCCCTTATAACCCATTGAGACCTCAAATGCCCCATGTTGATGAGTAAAATCATCTGTTGTGAGACAGTAAAATCTGTTAAGTCTCACTCCTAGGGATCAATGGGTTATTAGGGCCACCTATGCAGTATTTCACCAGACGCTCTTTGGTTTTCATGTTTTTTCTCATGTGAAATCACTTTTAACTGCCACGAAAAAGTATTTTACAGCAGTACTTCTTTCCATGTTTTGCTGTGGACTGCCATGTTGGAATCAGCCATGCTCTTGTGAATTTAACAGTGAATGTGCTATGTACATCTTTTATGTGTCTTGAGATGTTTAAGATAATTATCATGATAGCTGAATGCAGCTCTTCCACGAGTGCGGCAAAAATTGCATCTGCCTTGAAGCAGAAAATATTAATGATGAACTTGTGATGGACTTAACCTGCCATTTTCATGTAAGAGAGGCTTTCACTGACCTTGTTTTGATAACCTTTGTCAATGCACACCAGCTAGCATTTCAATAACATGGTTACAGGGTTCGTATGCGTCTTGAAAACCCTTGAATTTTGAGAGTGCATTTTCAAGGCCTTGAAAATCCTTGAAAATCTCTGCTCTTCATTCCTGGTCCTTGAAAGTCCTTGAATTTTTTTTCTGACCCGCATTTTTAATCTTTGAAAACTTCAGTGAAAATAATCAGCCACTCAAGTCATGTCATACGAACGTACATTATTTTCATGCATGTACATTACGTAAAAATGAGGAAGAATTGTACTGTCAGACCATTTCTATGGGTAAATTCATCGACATAAATAAAAAAATAGGTCTTTGAAATTTCAAAATTTGGCCCTTGAAAGTCCTTGAAAAGTCCTTGAAGTTTTGGTCCGAAAAAGTGTGCGAACCCTGTGGTTAATACCATGATAAAAACAGGGAGGACTGTCTCAGTGAACAAGAGCATATCTAGAAGGATTTAATCACATAAGAGTCAGGGACGGATCTAGGGGAGGATGCAGGGGGTGTGCACTCTCCCCTTCCTGAGATGACCTGCAGCTTTCTAATATAACTGGTATTCTGGAAGAAAAACAACGTCACCAGTCAGCTACGCTATTCCTTGGAGGTGCACCCCCTCGTAAGAAAATTATTGGATCTGCCCCTGGGAGTGTACATGATACCTGGTTTTTATTTTGGTGGTAGAACTGCAAAAAGAAAGGGTTTGAATGTACAAAAGGCTTGCACATGTACAATAATCCTGCCAGCTGTGCAGGCGATGGCTAAGATTCGTTGCCAAGACCGCAGGTCTAAAACACAGGTCACAGGTCAGTAGTGTGTACATGTCACTACAAATAAAATGAACAACACCAAAGTGTCTCCTATCCCTAACCACTCTACAAACTAACATGTTGTTTATGTAAGTCTAGGGGAATCTATTGGCTTAGTTGTTCATCATTGGGACCAGTTGTAGTTGTGACCTTTATCTTAGACCTGCCTTTGCCAAGGGAACTGAGTGGCCAAAGTAATGGAAAATGGCTTATCGTGTTTGGCTTGTTGAACACTATTCCAATGTTGTCCTTGTCTTTAAAGGTTATCTTAATTTGTAAGACTGAAAAGTAGATACAGGACCAATTGCAAGAGTGTGGCAACATATTTTTATGAACTTGAAATTCTGTTTGCCAAGATCTTTCAAGGAATAGAATACTATAGAATGGTTAAAAACAATTCCTTAATAAATAAACAAGAAAGACCTTTGCCAAGTGGGAAGATGTTGCATTGATAAGAATACAAGAACTTTCCTCTGGCAAAACTGCCTACTGAAATTACTAAAATTGCCCAATGAGCCGGCAGGCGTAGGCAAGGCTCAGTTAATTAATTAATGTGCAGCTTTCGGAGCAAGAGGTCCCTAGTTTGATCCTCAGTGACTTAAGCACCGATAGAGGGTAGGGGGTAAAAGCCTCAGAGCTGACGGAACTACCTTTATCTTTTACATGTATGCTCACAAGCAAAGACTAAAAGTGATGGTTTCAGTTTATTATATTACCACAATATTTCCGTTTACAACGTTTAAAAAGCACTTTAAAAAAATTTATTACTGACTCTGGTTCATAGTTTTTTAACATCACAGTATTGTTTTGATTCATCGTAAAAGAACAAATTGATACACTTTTTTTCAGTCGTTTATTACTGGGTTGCCGTATGGCAATCCAGTCGGAAAATGGGTAGATTTCTCCATTTCATTTCATTGAGCAGGAGGATATGACTATCTTCAGTCAGAGTTAGGAGGTAATTAAATGAGACCGGGACAAACTCAGACCGGTATGACTGAACTTGTGACTTTTTTGCAGCCATTCACATGAAACCAGGACAAAATGCTTGGTGCCTGGCTTCGGGACGAAATGATGTTCTATATATTCTACCTAATTAATATTTGACTGACCCAAAAGCATACAGGCTTGAAATTTCTGGACCCAGTCTGAGATTTGTTATCATTTCCATGAGAACAGTAGGAACTCGGATTGGTACGAGAATTTCTCATCTTCTGAGACGAACTTGGAGTTCATTGTCAGGTCTCATGTAAATGCATAAAAAGAAATGTATGGAAGCTGATACGAACTCATGCCAGTCTGAGTTTGTCCCGTTAAAATTTACTACCCCCTTTGTTTTTATATTGGAAGCCACTGATGTGTTGGTATGTCAAGATGGAGGTCCATATCTGGAGTGCACCTTTGATAAAAAAAAAAACTTGATGAGTGCAAGAGGAGTGCTAGCTCGGCAGAGTATTATTCAAGGTACATGTATACTTATTTCTGATTAGTTAACAAATGTAGAGTGATATTCTCACCAAAAACACAAAATTAGCTGTAATAAGTCCCGAGGGAGCGGGGGGGGGACTTCCCTTATAATAAGGATGAGGCTGCTCATCATAAATTTTGAAAAGAACCCCTAAGAGATACCGAACTCCTGTCTTGTGGATGTGGCATGAATTTTTTTCGCCCGTAAGAGGTACTAGATTATAAGTTTTAATTAGACAAAACTAAAAAATAGTTAATTGTCAAAATGTCTCCTGTCATAATTTTTCGGCTCAATACCCTAAAAGGTATTGATCACTAAAGCTTCCTCTGTGGACCTTTTGAGGCTGAACACCCTAAGAGGTACCAAAACCGCTTTTTTAACCCCTCAAACGTTCGACAAACACCTCCGTCCTTTTAAATAAGTGCCTTAAATAGTCTTTTTTTTTTTTTTTTAACAGATAATGCTTTGAGTTTAAAAAAAAATATATTTTGATCATTCCATGATCATCATTTTGTGAGTTCATTTTATAGTTGTGATTCAAATATTTTATACTACCAATGACATGGCATATTCATTTTAAACAATTAAAAGATGCAACCTAGAACAATGAGGCAAAAATGTAAAGAGAAAAACAATACAGCTATTACAAAACTCCACAAAATAATTGAAACCAAAAAAATATTAAATATAACAAAAGACAAATGAATAAGAAAAATGACATCTGAAAAAAGAGCTAGGTTGACATTTCTACACTAGGAGCCCATCAGTAGGAGCCTCCAACTGGCTTCGCTAGGTGAGGTAGCATTTTTCCTGACCTAATTATTTTTAGAAATAACTTTTTTGAATTTGCTGCGCAACGGTGATTTTGTGATGCCGATGGTTGTGATTTTCACTTGCCTGAAGGACGTACCACTGGCTCGTCACTTTCTTCCCCTTCTGTGGCAGAGCTACCACTATCTTCCTCGTTCTCATAACTTGAACTAGTTATGAACAGTCAGAGCTATTCGATAGTTGAGATTCGCTTTCTTCACTGCTTTGGTCCGCCATGTTTTTCTACTTGGGTTTGCAGTATAAGAGAGTCCTCAGCGCTGAATGGCTACTGAAATGTTATTGACGTTTACCATGACAACGAATGGCGCGAAAGTGGTTCTAAAAATAGATGGGTCAGGAAAAACGCTACTTCATAGAAACAAAGTGGGAGATGGAGGCCCTCCTATTGATGGGTTCCTGTTTATGCTGCATATTTAGCACAGGGTTTTCAGAGAGGATAACAATGAGCAGCTTCATTGTGCTCTAGTGGGTCACCGCAGAATCCAGAAAATAAAAGAAAAAAGCCTCTCTTTTCACATAGTTTGTGGCATGTCTCAGATTGATGAAAATGCTGAAAAGTTCTGTCAGTTTCTTTGCCTCTGTTCTTTATGCGAGCTTGTTTAATGAGGCTAAATGTAACTTAGGCAAGGTTAATCTCAAGCCAATGCAGCATGTGGTCGTTTTGTGCCAAATGGGTGTGCCTTCATTTTGGGGACAGTGACCCCAGAATCTTTGCTCATCATTGTGGGCCATTTTTGCAAATCACAGCAGATTCATTGAGCCCCACCCTTCCTGTCCCAAGGCTCCTTTGTTGTGGAGGCATAAAGTATCTGCTAATGTCAGTGTTTTTTTTCACACAACCATGTTCCGGTATGCCGGTGCCAGTTAGCGGCTGCTTCGGGGTTGTTCCCCCATGCAGGTTGCCAGGGATGCCACCGACGCCACCCTGCGGTGCCTGGTTCTCAAAGGGCCCCTTCCCGCTAACTTTCAAGGCACCTGCAGTTCCCAAGCTCATCAATTGACAATGAGTTTAGAAATTAATAAATTATTGTTACTTTGATCTGTCACACCAGAGAGACAAATTATCAAATCAACAAAATGCAAAGCATAATCATACGCCAGCCAGAGAAAAACATCATTATTTTGTTTGAGCAAGTTACGGTTTCACTTCTCATTGGCTAATTGACAAAAGTGCAGCAATTTTAGAAGCATTCTCAAGGTTAGCAATGTGAAACATCAGTTAATTAGTCTTACAAAATACCAAATAGATTTCACTGGTGGGAGCTTTGTGTCTCTGTTTTTATAAAAAATAATGTCAAGTTACTTGACTAGTACTACGTTGTTTGATGAATAAAATGTTGTTTTGCCTGTCGAGATCAAAGCAGCATATATAGCTAGTATATAGCTGAAGATCTACAGTATGAACCTATAACAGTCTTTCGGTTAGACCATACCCGCTAACACATGCATGAATACTGTACAGATCACAGAGATTCATGCTTATCAGCACTCTACGTTAATACTTACTTTTCTCTTTTCTGAAAAACGTCAGGGAAAATTTCAGCTCGAGAATCCAAAGCTTGACTATTTAACATTTCTCTGCAATAGTGACATAATTATGTAAAGCAAAGTGGATATTAATTTACTGAACCTTGGTGGGTGCCGATAATAATTATTATTGCCAAGGGCATGAGATCATTTAGAAGTTCTGTGAGGATTAAAAACCTGGTTTTAACAGGAAAATTCTCCCCACCTGATTTCAACTTCCAATTTATTGTTATTCCTTTCCAGCAATTTTACTTCATTCCGATGGATTTCAACTTCCTAAAGGAAAATAGGATTTCACCATTTAAAATGCCAGTCACACGCACAGTGTCTAATTGCAGCACAATTACTGAACTATATTAATTAATTAATTGCAATATTATTTAAACCAATGAGGTTACCCATAACTTAAAAAAACAAGTCTCAAAGTTACTGTAAATTGCAAATTATTTTATTTAATTATTACCTTCTTCATTATCATATTTTGCAAAGCCATCTCTTTGACATCATCTCCCATGGCATTTATTGTTTCCTAAGAGATTTGGAATAAAGATACTACAGTGTAAGTAAATATTAATACAAAATAGGTCCTGCACATGCAGAAGAAATTTTCAAATGTACCAAACTCTTACTAACTTACTAACCATTTCATAACAAATGACTGGTACACAGTTAGGGTTTTCAAAGCAATAGACAAGTGGCAAAATATAAGTTTGCTGGACACAATTTTTAAAACATTCCCTAGACAAAAGTTGTGGAAAACTAGCTTACACATCTCACAGCAATTTACATGTACGTCATAGGTACCGGTAGTGATTGAGTCTGGGAGACAGTGCTTAATGTTTGTATTTATCAGTTAAGTGAACACTGATGAAACCCTTCCAATGCCTGGTGAGGCCACGATTTGCAGTAAGTGTCATCACAGAACTCTCTAGAAGCAGTAGGTATTTCTGCATTGAGATGGACTATGATGTACTTTGGATTGGTTAGGGCGCTTGCATTGAGATCCAGAAATCTCAGCTTCAAGATCTGTTCAGTTCACTTGATAAATTTGATTCTGGTAGTCCTTGGTTCAACTTCTCAGCTACACTTGTAAATTGCCAACTGGCTTGCATCTGGCCAGTTGGGATTCTTAACAGTCGTTGTTCTGTTTTGTCATTTTGTTGATTGTTTCACTGGCCCTGAAAAGCCCCTGTGGAGGATGGCCCGTTGAGTATGTAAATTTGTATTGTATATTAATGTACAGTAACTCTTCCATTGAATACCACAAAAACAGAAATTATACACATGTGTGGATCATTTAGCTGATTTAAAAACCATGACTGGCTGCCACTCATTCGTGAGTTCCAGTTGAAAGAAAAAAGCCATCACTGTCAAAAATCACTGACATGTCCAGAAATGCAAGTTTTCAGATGTATGCCAATTCAGTAACGTGATGAAGTGTCCCTTAGCTTGCTCTCTTTAAATTCAACATCATTTCTTGGCTGAGAATACAGACAATTAACATAACAAATGTCACAGTGTCCCCCAAACTCTGACTCTCAAGTGAAGAGATAAAGCTCAGTATTCCCCTGCCAGGGGGGAGGACTTGCATATAAAAGGGGTGAGGATGCTTGTTATCTCTCTTGGGGGTGAAAATTTTGGATTTTGGCGTCACTTAGGGTGTTCTGGCCCATATGGTCTCATTTAGGGTTGCAACAGAAGAAACATATTGAGGAGCAAGGATGCAATTGTCGGTTAGTGCGCTGCCTTGCAGCAAGGGGTCTTGAGTTCGAGTCTCCGATCTCGCATCCTTAAATACCTGTAAAACGGAGCACTGATGGAGAGGGGGGAGTAAAATGAGCGCACCATCGACATCAGGTTTGTTAGTTTAATTACTGTAACAGTTACGAGTTATCGACATTAAATTTAATATGGTCGCTTAGTTAATGAGGTTAAATGCAGTTTAACTGAGAGAACAACTAGGAGCGACTGCAGTGGGTTGTTTTCTGTGGTTTTGTTATATTTGTGCATGCATTGGATTCCCTAGAGCTTTGCGTGGTACAGCTTATTCATCAGTGTGGCGGGAAGAAGGAGCATTTTGTGTGGAGTGTTTAGAGGTTTTCTCCCTCCCTCCCTCCCCCCCCCCCCCCTCAACATTCCACTGCTTATCAGAGTGACGGGTGCCTGTCTTCTTGAGGGTGTGGGGGCTCATGGCTCATGGCTCATGGTTTGTCAAGCTTTGCCAGCCATCACTGCAGTCTCCATCTTGGAGCTGGCTGCCAATAGTGGAAGCTCCAGGAATGGCTCAGGCCCCCAACCTCCACTTAGTGACACAGCTGTCAACCTGTATTTACATGTTTTAAATATGGTCTCTTTTAGGGGTCAAAAAACACCTGGGCCACACCGAAATTGGTCTCCTTTAAGGGTTTAATTCAAAATTTCCGAAGAGCATCCCCGCCTCTTCATATGCAAATTCCCCCCCACCCTAGCACTTTTTTCCCTAACCTAAAATGAATTCTTACCCTGACACATATCCTCTAGTTGGAAACTGGAGGCAAATACTTATAATCATAATTTATTGGGCATGCATCTAAATTTCATGTATGTAAAGTGAAAATCAAGATCCACATCTATCACAAAAGTGAATGGTCTCTTTACTTTTTGTTGGTGAGGCCCTGTTAGGGGTTTTAAGGATAAGGGATATCTGCCTCCAGACTTTTAGGGATAAGGGATGACTAAACCCCCCCCCCCCCCTTCCTAACAGGGCCTCGTTAGTGAACCAAATTCTCCGCATACCTCTGTAACCTTAGTTGTTATTTCGTGTTGGACGGATTTATTCTTTTGACTAAACTTGTCTCTTTCAGCATCAACTACAGCTTGTAACTCATCTAGTTCCTCCTAACAAATGAAAAGAGTGTTTTTCAAAATCACTAGGTTTTCAGTACTCTACACAATAAATAAGAATGGTAACTGACAGTTCCAAGTTCTTAAATACATGAACTGCATTAAGGTGGCAGATCTTGTCCTACCGAATTATCTTCTCCTCTACAGGTATGTGTGATACTTTAATAATATTACTTAACAATAATTGATTCGCTGAAGGCGAGGTGAATATTAGTGAATAAAAACTAAGACGAAGTCAAGGTTTTTATTCACCGAGCCTGAGGTGAATACAGTATTTGGAAAATATGCATACATTTTTCTTTTAACTACTGACAACAATTATTAAATTAATTTATTCGTCTGTCACCTCAACAAAATGGCTTCAGGCCATTCTGAAAAAAATGCTAACTATATTTACTTCAAGAAGTGCCAACAAAAAAGCAAATAAGCACCTCCCCTGAACAAGTGCCACGGTTCCAATGTGGCACTTATTCAATGAATTTTGTCAAATTTTAAAAAAACACTGAAAAGTAACTAACACAGCATGGGGATTTCTTTGCATCAAAGCTGATGTTCTTCTTCAGTTCAAGGTGTCAGATTGTATTTCACTGCTTGTCCATTAAGTAGAATGTCATAAGAGTCAAATGGTGACTATCAAAAGACATTATTTTCTGTTAATCTCTTTTTGTGTGGCATCCAATTTTTTAAAGAAGCGCCGCTGTCAAACAAGCACCACCCTCCAATAAGCACAGCACTTGAGCGGTGAAAAATTAAAGTAAAATAATATGGTAGCGATTAGCACATAATAATCATCTCAAGTACAACCAATCAGCGCAGAGAATTTTTTATAATCACCTAATAGTATGTAACTGTACTACCTAATATGGGTTATTAAGAAACATCAGAAACCCATAAGGATTGAAACGTGTAACGGCCCCTTGTGTTCTGGGAAACTAGCTTCTGAATATTCAATTTGCTAAGTACCATATTTGGAACAACAAGAGCAAGGGGTTTCCAAATATGGTACTTAGCACTGAAACATTCAACCAATCAGTTCGCACTGAATATTCGGAAGCGGTAAAATTTAAGAATCCGATCCCACCTACGCGTCAGCCAACACGTCGGCCAACGCGTCGGTCGACAGCCGACCGACAGTCGACCGACAGTCGGCTGACGCGTTGGCCGACGCGTTGGCTGATGCGTTGGTGGGATCTGATTCTTAAATTTTACCTCAGAAGCTGTAAACGCGCGTTACATGTTTCAACCCTTATGGGTTTCTGGAAACATACCATTCCATTTTCATCTTTAAATTGAAAATTTATCACTAAAAGTGAAAGACAGCTTACCTTAAATGTTGCCTCAAGTATTTCCCTCTGCCTCTTCAGTTTTGCAATTTGAAGTGCTTTGGCAGGATATTCCTTGTCCTGCAGGTAAAATGATGTATCAATGTAAATTAATTTACAACGTCTGTTTGTGACAAACTCCAGGCAAAATAACCATACATTGGCTGGCTCCTTTCAAACTACCGGTATACTACAGTATAATTACAATCATGCTGTATTAATAAAATCCTTGAACAATTAAATTAAATACTTGTTTAATGTAAATAATTTGTGCACAGTACACTTTTCACCACCAATACCTTCACTGTATTACAGTTGAATGATTTTGCTGAACTCTTGAAATGCAGCAAACACCGCATACAAGAACCTGTTAGGCTAAAAAAGTTCATTTTAGACCACTCTGATAGCCTAATAAATTAAACAGGTTGACTTCTTATTTTAGAAAATGACCTTGAAATTTCAGGTGACTGGATCAAATTACACTTTAAACTTCACAGACCTTGTTCAAAATTTATTTCTCGTGGTTATGAAATCCAAAGGTACATGTATCAGAGTTCTCATCACAGGAAATCAGTTGGACCAGTTATCAAGAGCACCTATCTTTTGTGGAAATAAAAACCAATTTAAGAACTTAGATAGCCTAAAAACTATTGTAAATTTATACCATTTAATAAAAACCTAATAATTAGCCTAACTTGGAAAAATCGAGGTTCTTATATGCAGGTGTTTACTATAATATTCCGAATAAAACTGGTAGAGAGAAAAGCAAACTATGAATGCTTATCTACTGCACCAACCTTATAGTTCAATAAAATATTCATCTCTTCAGTTTTAACCATCAGCTTCTTATCCATGGCACCCAACTGAACCTGCAAGTCTGTACAAATGTACAAGTGAGCCAAAATTCAAATTACAAACAGCAAAAGAGATGGTACAGGCATGTGTTGAGGAGGGATGATGGGCATGTTCTGAGAAAAGCGTTGGAGTTCTAAGTGAAGGGCAAGAGAAAGCGAGGACGACCAAAGAAGACGTGGAAGACGCAAGAGCAAGAGTGTTGGATTGGAGAAAAAGGATGCCATGAATCGAGCGAGAGGGAGAGTGAGAGTTAGAGAGATTGCTGCCAAAGTGGGGTAAATCCGGCCACCCCTGTCTATGGGGATAAACCCGGATCAAAATTGGATTGATGATGATGATGATGATGATGAAGATGAAAACTGTTTAAATAAATTAGTTCACACATAAACACAATACAGAAAACTGTTCTCGCAAACATACCAAGTACATGTATTACAGAAAAAAAAATGTTAATATTAATTTTTTTCCCAATTCATTACAAGGGCTGCTCCTTTTTTCACAGCCTCTGACACAGACCAGGGCATGCACTCAAATAGTATATTAGAAATATAAACAACAGGAGCTGATACAAGTTAGAACAGGGTATTTCAAGCCAACCGTTTATCTAGCACTATCATAATGATTATGTCCAATAACAAAGTGTCCCCTTAGGAAATGACGGAAAGGTGTAATGCTTTATTATTATTATTATTATCATTATTATTATTAACGCCCACGTCGCCAGTGGAGGGTAGGTGCCCAGGAAGCCTGGGGGCTGCAACCGCAGTCACATCCCCAAGGCGCTAGAACACCCGACTGGCCTGCCCAACCCGCAACCAAGCCACGAGCCCCCCGCGCCAGGCCCCCCTAAGGCACCCGTCACACTTGAGCCAGATAGCTCAGTGGAATAATAATAATAATAATAATAACACACAAAAAAAAAAAAGAGCACAAAAAAAAAAAAAGAAAGAAAGGGGGGGAGAGGGAGGGAACGCCGAGAACCACTAAACTCCTAAACCGACTCACAACGCCACGCCAACAAACACGCTGCAAGCACATTGGACAACGCATGCACTACGCAGGAATACCGCTGAACCATGTCAGCCCCAGGGCCCCCCAACCTAAAGAGTGCTGCAAACGCTACAAAAACGCATAACAACGCTGACAAACGCCTGCAAAACGCTACTGACCGGACTAGCTCCCGGTCGTGAACCATGTAACTATAACAAACGCTACAGAACGCACCAAAACGCTGAACAACGCTACCAGACGGCCAAGACACTAACAACCGCCTGCAAAACACTACTGACCAGACTAGCTCCTAGTCGTTAACTATGTTAAATTTTATTTAACTATATTTAACGCCCACGTCGCCAGTGGAGGGTAGGTGCCCAGGAAGCCTGGGGGCTGCAACCGCAGTCACATCCCCAAGGCGCTAGAACACCCGACTGGCCTGCCCAACCCGCAACCAAGCCACGAGCCCCCCGCGCCATGCCGAAGGGATCTCCGGGTAAGAAGAACCCGGAGCAAGGGGGCTCGGGGCAACTAGGCCTAAGCCCCCGATAGCCCAAACCTGAGGCACCCACCCCCGCTGGTAACCAGAGAAATCCACTACCTGTTACGCCACCAACTGGGAGGAAACACGGACAATGGAACTAACTGGAGTTCTGATATAGATCTGGTATGCCTCGCTCGACCAACGCCCCAAGGTTTTGATCAGGTGATCCGGAACACCACGTGCCGCTGCAGTGGTCGCCGCCCCAATCCGGAAACTATGGCCAGAGTAGGCGCCGGAGTACCCAGCCCCATGTAGGGTAGACTGCAAAAAGGATGATAGCTGCTGCCGGGTAAGAGGACGACCATCACTAAACAAGAACAGGGGCCCTGGAGCAGACCCACGCAGAGACAAGTACGTGCCCAACGCTGTTATGGGGCACACAGAGCCCGAGCCACGCCCCAAGTAGATATCACAACCCACACGGAAGGGGTCTGTCTTGGAACACTTGATACGGACTTTGAAACAAGAGGGATTCACCAAGGAGTCCGCTTGCAGGTCGCTAACAGTCATATGGGTGTGAGGATCAAAGGCCGAGTTGACCGTGAATTCGCCCGCACGCAAAAACCCAAAAAATGCCAAGCAGCACGCAGCCCACAACATCACATGGTCTCTAGTAGACAGGTCCAAAGAGCACTGAATGACCTTCAGATGATCAACGGTGATAGGTAGGCGCCTGGGTGACACTGGACCTTGAACTCGCTTAATACCCCTTAGCAGACGCTGCAAACGAAGACAGTTGACTAGCGGGTCGGGAAGGCCATGGTCAATGTGAAGGGAGCGCACTGCTGATAGATAGACCTTGATGGAGGAATGGTTCAGGTTGTCGGCCAGGAAGGAAGCAAAGCGCATGAGAGTCTCCTCAGTGGCTGGGGGGATGGAGCCATCCTGGTTTGCACGACCATCCTGGCGGCAAAAGTCTGTAAATCGACGTTGGGCGGATCGGTACACTCGTCGGGTGGAAGGTGCAAGACCTTGGGTAAGTAAGAACCGACACTTCTGAGTCAAGGCATCTGAAGCGCTGCCAGAAGGGAAGCAGGAATAGGAGACGGGGTTGGGTCGGCCTGTGGCTCCAGGCGTCTGAACCGCTGAAATTGGAATCGAGAGAGTGCATCAGCAACTGGATTAGCTTTGCCTCGAACAGATGAAGCTGTAAATGAGAAGGAATGATGGATGGCCAGCATAGTCAAATAACGCAGCAACACCATTAGGTTTTTGTCCCGCGAGGTGCCAGACTTAAGTACAGCCACCACAGACTCGTTGTCACAAAAGAACTCGACCCGCCGAGATACCCACTGACAGCCCCACAGATAGGCTGCCACTACAATTGGGAAGAGCTCCTTGTACGCTATGGATGAGGAACTTTGTGCAGCTGACCAGGCACCAGCAAACCAGTGGGATTTAAAAATAGCTCCATAGCCCAAAGAGCCCGCTGCATCCGATGAGACCTGGAAGTCCGGGAGAGGTGCCCATGTGGGCATGCAGAAAAAACTGAGGCCATCCCAAGTTTGGAACAGTTCCCGCCACCAGGTTAAATCCCGCCGAAATTCCTGGTTAAGCCTAATGGGGTGATCATCACGGCGAAAGGCACAAAGCAAGTCGATCATCCGGCGAAGGAATGTCCTACCCTGTGGGGCGACCTTGCAGGCGTGATGGAGATGGCCAATCAGGGATTCCAGCTTGCGACGTTTACAAAAACGTTTTGCCGACCACTCATCTAACAGTGAAACAATCCTATCTCTCTTGTCAGTCGGAAGGCGAGCCTGAAGGTTCTCGGAGTCAAGTTCAATCCCAAGGATTGTAAGACGAGTCGCGGGTCCCTCCAACTTATCTGGATTAAGGGGAAGGCCAAGTTTTGTACACAGACGAACGCAGGTTTGAAGGTTGTTGTGGCACACAGGGGACGCCGGTGGGCCCAAAGTGAGGAAATCGTCCAAGTAATGACGGAGAAATGTAACCTCATAATTGTGAACCAGGATCCATTCAACCAGGTCTGCAATGGCGGTGAAAATAAATGGTGCTGAACGCAGCCCAAAAGGGAGCACCAAATCCACAAAATATTGCCCACGCCACTTCATGCCAAGAAGGGGGCGATCGTCTGGGTGGATAGCCACATTCCGATATGCACTGGCCACGTCGAACTTGGCCATTAACGTTCCTCGACCCAGAGACATTATGCCATCAATGAAAGCATCCACTGAAACATACTGAACTGTAAACGGGGGCTTAGGGATGCCGTCATTGACGCTTTGCCCCTCTGGGGATGATAGGTCTAAAATGAGACGCCACTTCCCAGGCTGATTAGTTTTGGGGATCACCCCGAAACGACTTATTTGCAATGACGGAAGCGGGGGCACTGGAAAAGGACCTGCCACCCTGCCAGAAGAGACTTCAGCTTGCAAGTAGGAGTCAATCACTGATGGGTGCTCAGCAGAGCTACGCATGTTTGAAGATGCAGATTTGAGGGACACCAAGGATGGGTCAAAGCCTATCCGAAATCCATCCCGTATGCCAGAAGTCACAAATGCCACAGCTGACTTGTTGGGATGGTGGCATAATTCGGCTTGAAATTGATCCAACTGTAATGGTGTGACCTGAGACACCGGAGATAACGGGGCAAAAGAGACAACTGGAACGCTGGGCTTAACTGGAACAGAAACGGGAACTGAGACTGGAACTGAAACTGGAACAGGACAAAACAACTTTGCCAACTGAGGCAATCCATTCGGCTGGCGAGGCAACGCAATCACATCATTCAAACTATGTACAAACACAACACTGGGCGAACCTCGCCCCTCAGTACTGTCCCCTGCTCCCTCCAGGGGAGGGGGAGCGGGAACGGGAACGAAATCCAGCTGAGCGGGGAAAGGGGCAGTTAGCCTTGGTATGCTCTCCCTCGCAATTGCTGCAGTTGTGGCGGAACTTGCACTTCCCAAATAGCCACCGACATTTCCCTTCATTCCAGGACTGGCAGAATGGTGTGCGTCGGTGGGAGTCTGGGCTGTCTGAGGAAGACTGAGGAAACCCGGAAAGGGAAGACGGCCTTGGTTGCAGTGAGGACGATGCTGGCAAACGCAAATGAAAACTATACAGATCCAAATTCATTTTGGACCAATCCGTAAGGCCCGAGGCAGCGGCATCCCTTCTGAAGGCCAGATCGTATTCAAGCCAAGCCAGACCTGGATATTGGCGGGCTGTTTGAATAATGAGCAGCTTATATCTGGTCAAGTCTAACCAACGCAGGGGGTGAGAGGCACACAGGACCAGCTGGAAAATCGTGAAGGCCTCAGTCCAAGTAAGAATATCCTTGATTTCAACCTGCCTGCGTTTTGCGTTGGACACCAGGAGTTTACCCTCCAGGAAGGTCTGTGGTTCCTGATCCCCAGCTCGGAGATTGACTGTAAGTAGATCCGCCAACTCCACGAACTGGCCCTCGATGATCTTCTTGGCCAATTTTGCCGGGACTGGTGCATGACCAGGACCAACAATGAAAGCCTTCTCAGACGTAGGCACTGATCCAGAGTTACCAAAACTTGGCAGGCTGCCGGATACACTGGGACTCGCGAATGGAGAGGTAATGGGGGCCATGAAGCGGGCCGAGCTTGAGTCAGTGATGGCTGACACAGGAGAAAAGGTAGGAATGAAGGCCGGCAAAGTAAACGTACCTGATGACGCCCCAAAAGCCATAGACGAGACATTGACATCACAAGAAACAGCAGTCGATCCAGAGGAGCTAGATGGAGTGACGCCAACAGAAGTGCCAAGGACGGAAGGGGGTAATGGCGAGGGGGCGCTCCCTTGAATTGAAGAGATGATAGTCGGAAGGGTGCTTCCAAGCGCGCGAACAACAGCCTCGGCGATCGAATCGACGGCCAAAGGCGCCACGGGGCCAGAGGGAGCCGTAGAAACCACCATCGGCGCGGGGGACAAGAGAGGTATGTCCTCCGAACGAAGTCCAGCGGACAAGCTATTGTTGGTTGAACGAGGTGGGTTCGGCATGATGTATGATCGAACACCAACCAGCGACGAGCGAGTTAGAGGCGACCACGAAAAAGAAGTGAAAAACGAACCAATAAACACGACAGAGAGCGAGAAAAAACCGCGGGCGATGAAGGACGAAATCCTTTGGCCACGCTAACGGATCGGCGAGCACACTACGGTCCAGGGACGAAAGAGCGACGAGTGAAGGAAAGACAAACCAATAAACACGACAGCCGCCGAAGAAAAAACCCTGGTCGATGACTGACGAAATCCTTAGAACTTATTCCTTTGTTGACCACAACTGGGAACCGCTACACTAAGCCCGCCAAAATAAACGTATCGGAGCACACGATGGTCCGAAGCACGAAAGAGCGATGAGCGAGTACAGACAAACCAACAGACACGACAGAGGGCGAGGAAACCACGGTCGATGACGGAAGAAATCCTTGTGTTTTCTCTATTGTTGTTTTTCTTTTGTTGACCACAACTGGGAACCGCTACACTAAGCCCGCCAAAGAAACGCCACGCTATCTGAGCGACGAGCCGACTATCGGAACTGGTACAAGAGAAGGTAAGACGAACCACAACACGGCGGTGAAGACGAGATGGAGACGGTCGAAGATCGAAGAACTTCTATTTCAACCTGGACAGCGACCGAGATAGCCAACGAAGCGAGAAGAAGAACGCCGAGAACCACTAAACTCCTAAACCGACTCACAACGCCACGCCAACAAACACGCTGCAAGCACATTGGACAACGCATGCACTACGCAGGAATACCGCTGAACCATGTCAGCCCCAGGGCCCCCCAACCTAAAGAGTGCTGCAAACGCTACAAAAACGCATAACAACGCTGACAAACGCCTGCAAAACGCTACTGACCGGACTAGCTCCCGGTCGTGAACCATGTAACTATAACAAACGCTACAGAACGCACCAAAACGCTGAACAACGCTACCAGACGGCCAAGACACTAACAACCGCCTGCAAAACACTACTGACCAGACTAGCTCCTAGTCGTTAACTATGTTAAATTTTATTTAACTATATTTATCATCATCATCATCATCATCATGATCATCATCATCATTATTATTATTATTATCAAATGTTATCATTATCATTTTTCCCATAAATTTAAATATCATTGCTATTTTCGCATGAAAACAAAATGGCTCAAAAAGAGAATAAAAAGCACCACAATTGCCATCATGGATCTTCGAGAGAGTCCAGAAAATAAGCACATTGTTTGTCAAACCTGCAATTTCTTTATTAACCAGTGCCCTTGTTTCATCCAATCTTTTCTTTGTTATGACAAGATCTTCATTAAATTTCCTATTTAAAGTGGACATGGCACCCTGAAAAGAAATGCATTATTATTATAATTATTATTAAATTTTATTAACATTGTTATTAGAACAAGCCAGCTCTTCTCTTGATCTTTAAATCTCCTACGAATATAGATAAACTATG
This sequence comes from Montipora capricornis, assembly GCF_036669925.1. Lineage (NCBI taxonomy): Eukaryota > Metazoa > Cnidaria > Anthozoa > Scleractinia > Acroporidae > Montipora > Montipora capricornis. The sequence continues at coordinate 57,083,193 of NC_090892.1, read as the reverse complement.
AAGAAATCATAATTGCATACACATCTATAGGATGAATAAAACAATGCACTGCATATATGGGCAGAGACTTGACTAATTATAAGTTATAGAGCGGTTTTCAAATGAGTGTCGTAAAACCAAAACCAAAGTAATTACTTTGGCCAATCAAAAAGGATGGAGACAATCCAGTAAACCAACCAAAACTCCAAGTAATTACACGTATCCGACACAAAGCGCGGGAAAATGTGCACACGCGAGCCACGATTGGTTTTGGTTTCACTTCTGATTGGTTGAAAAAGTGGCGCGAGAACTTTGAACCAATCACTGAGTTAAGTAATCATAAACCAAAGTAATTCACTAATTACTTTCGACACTCAATTCAAAACCGCTCTAGTGTTGAGCCCCATAAACAAATCATAATATGTAATGATCATGGTGTCATCACCTAAACTACTGGCTTTTGAAAACTCACATACCCTAAACCTCTCATACTTCTGAAGTAACGCTTTGACATCTCCATGCTGTGAAATTGTAAGCAAAAAAGTGAACACGACATCAAAACACAGGAGGACTTCATCAATACCACTTCAAAAACTTTTCTAATTTTTTTTCCAAACATTGTTATGACTCTATATGCATTGATACAAACTGAGTGCATCATGTAATTTATTTTTTTTTTAATTTATTTGCCACAATTCTTGGAGTGGCAGGGTAGAGGAACAGAACTTTCGTCCCAATTGACACCTGACACCTACATCCAAAGATCAGACCACAACACCGGGAACTCCATGCCCTACTCTTCTCAAATAGTGTGTGGGTTCTTTAACGCCCCACAGAATTTATACCCAAGGGGTGTGAGACGGGACCTCCGGCTTATAGTCCTTATCCAGGAAGACTTGAAAGTCTAACCATTCACAGATGTTGTTACAAAGGTAGCACTTTCTCCTCAGTTATTCAAAGATCCTGAGTGTTGGTCGGGCTGGAGTTGAACTCACAACCTCCCGCGTGACAGCCCGGTGCTTAACCATATGAGCCACCGGTGCGCTGTGTATAATAATTATAATAACGATGATAATAATAATAATAATAATAATAATAATAATAATAACAACGATAATGTATTAGAAAATAACATCCTTAAAGTACAAATTGTGTATAAGAGTTCCAAAAGTTAACAAACAACACTTGAGCTGAAGCATTCAAATGGTGGTACAACTTGCCTAATAATAATTATCCTTTAAGAATCTTTGTTTATATAAAACAGTTTGATTGAAAAAAAAATTTACCCTGTTGTTAAAACCTAAAATCACTATAATGGTCATTTCTATCATGAGCATTCTTTCGAATAATTTAAAACAAGGTCTGTCGCAAGGAAAAGAGGTATGTAATGTTGAACCAATCGGTTAACAATCATTCTATATGAAGTCAGACTAAAAGAAAAAATATACAAAAATAAACTAACAAACAATAATAATAATAAATTAAACAATAAATTAATAATAATAATAATAATAATAATAATAATAATAATAATAGTACATGTATTAACTAAAATTAAATTATGCCTAGATTTAAAGACACTACTAAAATATCTCAATGACAAATTTATACATTTCTAAACTCCCCCACAAGATACATGTAGCACCTACATGTAGTTCACACCCTACCATTTTTGCCATCATCTCCTAATCAGGGATCCAATAATAAAAATCAAACTTACAATGCCATTTTCAGATGAATCCATGACTTCAGTAATCCTGATGTTCTCTAATAACCTATTTTAGAGTTAAGGGCTGACTGAAACCAATTAAATCATTTTCAGCTTTCAATTTAAACAATTTGAGACGACTCTAAAGCTTCAAAATACAAACTGACACTAATGAACATGTCAAGAAAACAAAGAACAGTTATTCCTTCACAGATTGGATTTAAATAGTATGGAACATTGTTTCACCCCAAAGATACAGCTCTCTCTTCCTGTTCTCGTACTCTGCAATGGACTTCTGCCTTGTCTTAATTTGAATCTGATTAAAGACAATTGGAGAGAGTTTCAATCGAGTGTTGTAAAACCAAAACCAACGTAATTACTTTGGCCAATCAAAAAGGATGAAGACAATCCAGTAAACCAATCAAAACTCTATGTAATTACACGTAGCCGACACATGCGCGAGCCATGATTGGTTGAAAAAGTGGTGCGAGAACTTTGAACCAATCACTGAGTTAAGTAATGCAAAACCAAAGCAATTCGCTAATTACTTTCCATGCTCAATATTATTGAAAACCGCTAAACAGTATTTGTATTAAACTGTTACTAAAAGATATAGTTTTCAAGTAACTAAGAGAGAAATGTCATTGATCAATTGGGCTGGTATAAAATATACCACATAAAATACAGTGTTTCAAAGTTTACTCAAGAGATCACGGAGGTAAAAACTGTTGACTTTGTACATGCTCAAACTAAAAAAATTTAATGTTTAACCCATCAACTCCTGAATTGCCTGAGCCCATTAAAGAGAAAAATCACCTGACAGAGTAAATGGGATACCGGTAACCCTGTTAATGTTAATACAGAGACAGGTGAAAATAGGATTATTACATGGTGTTGAATGAAGTTGATAAAGGTCAAATTTAAACCATGAAAAGATAAAATGACTGACTTTTCTGATGTCAGCCCTTCATCAGATTGAACTGAGGGATCGTCGGTTGTGTGAGGTTTATATAGAAAGTGGGAGGACTTGCCAATGGTGGAGAGATCATAATGACAAAAGCACAATTAATATAATAAAATAGTCCAATGAAAAGCCCTCACTGATTATAAGAAACTCTTGATCCAGGTTTTTGCAGCTTTCCATGTTTTAACACCATTATCATAAGTCTTACAATAAAAAAACAACTTAAAACAACATCACTGTCGTTGACAACTGTGCGAGTGGCTGAAGAGGCCAACCCGCAATCTGCAGTCTCTGTTGCACATGGGGGGATGGCAGGGATGGCTGGTTTCTCGCCTCTTTTCTCTTTTGTCTTTTCTGGACTCCTGTTCTCCTCTGCGACTTTCACGCCCTGCCTCACGGCCTGGCGTCAGACTGGGCGGTCATTTGCCTGCTTCTCCAAAGTGTCAATGTCTATGCCACACAGTTTGAGGTCTCTTTTGCGGGTGTCTCTGTCTCGGAGAAGAGGGCAGCCAGCTCTTCTTTGCCCTCCATCAGTTCACCATACAAGATGTCTTTGGGAATGCGGCCAGGTTCCATGCCCTTGACATGGCCAAGCCAGCGCAGGCATCTCTTGCTAAGCACGGCAAACATACAGTTCATGTTGGCTCTTTCATGCACCTCCATGTCTGGCACTCTCTCTTCCCAGTGGATGTGGAGAATGCGCTGCAGGCATCTTTAGTTTCTTCTTGTGCTTTGCATAGGTGGTCCATGACTCACTGCCACAGAGAAGAGTGCTGAGCACACGGGCCTGGTAGACACGCAGTCTGGTCTTCTCAGTCAGGCTGGAGTTGTTCCAGACTCTCTTGGTTAGCCTGGCCTCGACTGCTGCTGCATTGGCAATCCTGTTGTTCACCTCTACCTTGATGTTGAGTGTGCTATGCATGTCTTCATGGAATAATGTGATGATGGCCAGCAGGTGCGGGGGCATCCTATCTTCCGCAGTAGCTCGAACAGTCCGGTCCGGCTGACAAAGTCAAACACCTTGGTTAGGTCAATGAAGGCGATGTAGAGGGGCATCTGCTACTCTCGACACTTCTCCTGCAGCTGGCGTAGTGAGAAGATTATGTCTACAGTTGATCGGCCAGCTCGGAAGCCGCACTGGGACTCTGGGTAGACGCAGGTTGCTAGGGACTGCAAGCGGCTAAGGGCAACTCAAGCAAACACTTTGCCAACGATGCTGAGGAGCGATATCCCTCGTTTGTTTTTATACAAGGTGGCTATGTTGGCGTCGTGCATGTCCTGAGGGATGTGGCCTTCTTCCCAGGGCAAAGCAGTTCATGGAGGTTTTCAAGGAGGGCGGGCTTCCCACTCTTCAAAACTTCTGCAGGAATGCCATCGCTGCCAGGTGCCTTGCCACAGGCGAGGTTGTCAATGGCTTTGTCAAGCTCTTCTGTGGTGGGTGACGAGTCAAGCTCGTCCATGACAGGAAAAACTGAGATGGCATTGAGGGCAGTTTCCGTTACGACATTCTGGGTGGCATACAGCTTGAGGTAATGTTTGACCCAGCGCTCCAGATGTTTGCCTTGGTCTGTGATGGTATCGCCAGACTTGGACTTGAGGGGCGCTGATTTGGAGGGGGTTGGTCCTGTGGCCTACTTTATGCCCACGTACATGCCTCTTGCATCTCCGAAGTCAGCAGCTTGCTGTATGCTGTTGCAGAGGTTCAGCCAGTAGGTGTTCGTGCAGTGGCCCGCGGTCTGCTGAGACTTGGCGCAGCCTTGTAGGACATAAGGGCCTTCTTCTTCTCCTCAGTCACTGGCTCCATCTCCTCCCAGTGGAGTCCCTGATATCATTTCATCAAGGACCTCATAGAAAGCGTCTTTCTCTTCTGTTGGTGAACACAGGGTTGGGGTGTACACGCTGATGATGTTTGCAGGGCCTGACTCCGTCGACATGCAAAGTGCGAGGATCCTTTCCGTGCCTGCTTCAGGGGGCTCTACAAAGGCAAGCAGTGTGTTCTTGATAGTGAAGACAACACCATGTAACCATGGCTCCTCTGGTGGCTTTCCCTGCCAAAAGAAGGTGTAGTTGGCCTCTCTCAAGGTGCCACTGTCAGCCAAGCGCGTCTCCTGGAGGCAAGCAATGTCGATGTTGAGATGGGAGAGTTCTCTGTCAATGACGGCGGTATTCCTAGCATCGGCAATTTGTTGTAGATCAGTCAAGAGTCCAGGAACATGGTCCTCACATTCCAGCTTCCAAAAACAAGACAGAATAAAGACAAAATATAGGTAACCCATTACGTGACATCAATGAGTGCATCTTGTGAAGCATCTATTGGTGTTTCATATGTAACCATAACATTGATCAAAATGTGAAAACGTTTGGTAGATGTTAAAACTCACTGGTTTATGCCTCCTTAAATGTTAATGTATCCTCATTTCAATTACCAGGGTTAACATAGGTCTGTCATCTCCTTTATAACCATGTCACAAAGACGTTTACTGAAGCAGTTGGCTAGTTTTCTCCCTGTTTTGCCCACATTGTACCGGTATTTGGATCTCTTGACTTAGTGTACAGGTATGTTATAGATGACATTTGTAAAGATACAGACCTGTGCATAATGGGTTTCATATGATAATGCTATTTCTTCTATACTCAACAGAATATCAGTCTTGTTTCTGATTGGTCAATGACGAATGCATAAATAGGTAATTTTTATAGGGTGCAATATGGAAATTGCTACGGAAACACAGTGATAGAGTAATTCCGTTGAGTATATAATAAATAAAAAAATGGTTTGAACTTGCTTGTGCATTTTGTGATTCATGATCACTTGTGATGCTTTGAAAGTTCTTACATCTTGTGCCATTTGCAAACTTTCAAAACATCACCCATCCCCTTAAATAATGAAAAGCACAAGACATTCATGTGATTTCTCATACTTGTTGAATGGTGAGGATATCAATAATTTCCATCACCACTGGAATTACAGCGATTTTCGTAATTCTGCGAAATTCATCTTCAAGCGCCAATGGCCAAAAAGCAAACTTCCGATTAGTGGTGGGAATCGGTTGAGATTTTACATTCGATCATCAGAAATAATCAGATTGCCCCAACCGATCGATCATCGATTATAATTGGAAAAATCTACCAATAAGCATTCCACATATTTTTCATCTAAATAGAAGTCAAAGTAGGCCGTTCCTTCACTTGATGAAAACCAAAATATTCCCACACTTTTGACCTGGCATTTCCAGGATAGCGAAAGATCTCCAACTAGTTCATTTTAGCCGCCATGTTGGACTCGACAGCAACATGTAAGCAAGGCATGTCTGAGAGAGGACACTGGGAATTGGGGAGAGATTGGGGAGAGCGAAACAAACATTTTCAAGCCAAAACGAACAATTGTTCATCTTGGATCAGAGGTGACATTATCTTCCTCTGGTGATTTGTAAATACATTTGAGATCTATTTCAAAACTTATTTTGGACGGTGGTGATACTACAAACGCGAAACAGTGAGCTTGTAATTTATGTTTTGGTTCAGTTGTTTACGAAATACAAAGCGGCTTAGCATGGCACATCTTTCAAATAAGCGTGAGGTATTTGAAGTGACAACAACACAGCGAACAGGGTACCGCCAGGTAAACACAGTCAATCTTAGATTATATCTGCTGTTGTGACTTAGAAGTTAGAAGTCCATGAAAAAAGACAACTCACACAAGATATTAAACGAACATTTTTATTAATTTTAGTACTTTTATTTGTCCCCAATAAATTTTTAATTTTTCGGCGACAATCAATTATGAAAAAAGCAAAATCGATTGTCGCGTCGCTTGAACTTTTCGATCAACTTTCCATTATGATCGGCCCACCACTACTTCCGACGCCAACCATATTACCCACTAACCAGCATCTTTGGTTCCCACCGTACATTCAAACTCGAAGCTGATGGAAAAGCAATGGAATCTGTACGAATCTTTTTACTGAAGAATAATTTCTAAAAATATATCATAACGGTGTTCAAACTCTGAACTAAACAGTACATGCACCTCCAATTCACTTTCCGGAGGAGGAGTCTATCTTCCTGGCTTTGTTCAGAAATTTGATAACGGGGAAGCCAAAATGCAGTTTGGTGCTTAGCACTTGAAGGTAAGATTCCACAGAATTATGAAAATTGCAGTAATAATTATTAAAATGCTTCTTAGGGTTAGTTCTGATGGCTGTACTGCTGATCATAGAGCATTGTAACAGTTAAGAACAGCTGGCACTTCATGTTCAACAACACCCAGCTTTCCTCCGTTCCTTCACCAATGTTTAATCTTAAGAGGCTGACCTTTTGTCACAATCATTCAGATATGTCCATGATTGACCCTAATTAATTAGATGCACGCTGATTTCAAAAAGTGTCACGAAGTGTCCCCTTGCTCTTCTTGTCAAATTCAACATCACTCGTGTTTTGGAATACAGACAATTATCATCATAAAGTGTCCCCCAAATGCTGCTCTCTGTTGTTTGTCCGTCGATACGACGAGGACCAGCTACACATCTTATGGAGTGGTGAAGGTGAAGGTGAAGATAATGATGATGATAAGGGACCTTATGATGATGCCGGACCTCGGTGTAAGGAATCTTTTCCTGCCACTTGATGCCGAGAATCCTCCTGAGACAGGTGGTGTGGAAGTGGTTAAGCTTCCTTGCATGCCGCTGGTAGACTATCCATGTTTCGCAGCGGTAGAGAAGAGTGGTGAGGACTGCAGCTTGCTTTACCTTGATCTTAGTTTCGGCTGTGATGTCTCTCCGATTCCAGACCTTTTTGTAGAGTCTGCCAAAAAGGCACTCGCTTTAGCAAGTCTGGCGTTCAGCTCATCATCCATGATTATGGATCTCGAGAGGGTACCGAGGTAGGTGAACTTGTCCAACATGTTCAGTCTCTGTCCATTGATGGTGATGGTGGGCTCTACGTATGGGTTACCCCGGTGCTGGCTGGTGCATGACTTCAGTCTTCTTAGTGCTGATCGTCAGGCCAAAGTTGTTGCAGGCCTCTACGAACTTGTCAACGCTATGCTGCATGTTGGCTTCGGAGGCAGCATTGAGGGCACAGTCATCAGCAAACAAGAAATCATTGATGGTGCTAACCTTCACCTTGGTTTTCGCTTTGAGCCTCCTGAGGTTGAAGAGTGAGCAATCGGTGCGTTATTTGATACCAATGCCGACCACCGAATCCTTGAAAGCATCAGACAGCATTGTGGAGAACATGAGTCTGAAGAGTATTGGATCCAGGACACATCCCTACTTCACTCCGTTTGTGACAGGAAATGCTGCTGATGTTTCCCCGTTGTCCTGGACACGCGCCAGCATGCAGTCATGAAACTGTCTGACGACGGTGGTGAATTTATCAGGGCATCCGTACTTTTGCATGACTCTCCAAAGGCCATCTCTGCTGACGGAGTCAAAGTCCTTGGTCAGATCGACAAAGGTGGAGTACAGGTCAGTGTTCTGTTCTTGACATTTTTCTTGGAGCTGTCTGGCAGCGAACACCATGTTGATAGTCCCGCGATCTTTCCGGAAACCACACTGACTTTCTGAGTCTGAGTCATCCTGATCATCCTGAGTCTGGGTCTATCTGAATCATCACGATCAAGTAGTGTGCGGACATTCCACGTGGCTGTTTTCAAGGGTATAATCTTACTTTTCTTTGTTTTTCGACTGCATTGAGGGGGTCCCCGCCGACAGCGGTAAGCCAGCCAGGAAAGGTGAGGAGCAGGCAATGTTTAGGGCACCTTTTCTAGCCCCTTGCTCATGCCAGGGAGGTGAGCAGTGCTATCCTGAAGAGGGCTGCTCAGACACTCAGGCGGCTGCCGGACTCCACTTCTGCTCCAGTCAGTGAAGAACAACCCAATGGCCTGAGTTGCCTGTGTGCAGGTCCGTGGCTAGACTGCCAGTGTACCCCACACCTGTTGCTTCATCGCTGCCTTCATCGCTCCCCTGTCACAGGACTTTGGGAGGATAAAGATGAATGAATGATGGCAGATGAGAGATGACTTGCACTTGAACTTGTTTAAAGTGAGGTAGGTTTGCGCAGAGCCAGCCTGACCCAGCCGCAAGACAAGGTCAAGACGGCTGGAGACCCGCCAGGATGCAGGAGCTGCCGGAAGGTGACGAGTATGCCATCCAACCACCTTTGGGGCCCCACTCCTGATTTTCTGTCAGGGTTTACCCCCTAAGCCTTTGACTAACCTAGACCGCCCTGCAAGGCAACAGAAGACGCATGGGGGCGGGGTCGTCTGTATCCTGAAAAGACGCTAAGCACCAAACAGGAGCTAACCACAGGCGCTAACCACCTGCCACTGCCACTAAGTAAAGATTGCTGAGTAAAGATGCTGCACTCTAAGTAAAGATTAACTGCTGCATTTACACAAAGCTAAAAATAATGCTAACCTTTACTCTTACTTTGTTGTTGGAAATAGGACACTTTGTGTTGGATATCAAAATTAAGCGTGCATCTAATTAGAGTCAATTCTGGACGTAAGTGCCATAAAGGGAAATCAACATTGAAAGGGAAAGGAGAAAAAGTAATAATAGTAATGACGCCTTGACTAACTTTATTTTAGTGTTTTGAAGCAAGCAACCGTGGACAATCTTACAATTTTTAAAGAGGCTCAATTTTGGGTGGTCAAGTTTGAAATTGTACTAAAATTGAGGGGGTTCGAGGATTTGGGAGGGGGGAGGGGGGAATTTTTCCACATACAATACAATACATACAATACATACTTAATTGACCTCTCCCCATAGGGGCTTTTCAGGGCCAATGAATCAACGAAACAACAGAACACAACAACTACAACTGTTAAGAATCCCAACTGGCCGGAGGCAAACCAGTTGGCTATTTACAAGTGCAGCTGGGAAGTTGAACCAGGGACTACCAGGAACAAATTCAGCGAGTGGTCAGAGCGGGTCCTGAACCCGGGATCTCCAGATCTCAAGGCAAGCGCCCTAACCACTGGGCCACACTGCCTCCATGAACGGCAAGTAATGAACGATCGCTCCTTAAATTAAACCCTTCCAGTTGTTCTTTGAGCATTTAAACAGAGCTGTGAATAACTTTACCTTTAGTACTGCCAAGGCATTTTGCCTCTTTTTTTCTTCAACATCATCAATTGGTTGTGGTTTTTTTGTCCATGGATGATTACAAATCGTCGAACAGGCAGTACTAGTTGCAGCAGTAAAAGGTCTAGCGGCAACATCGGTGGATTCTTCTCTTAAAAATCCTAGGCCACTTCCAGTAGACACTGTCGTTCGTCCAGACACCGGGCGACTGGCACTTTTCCTTTTAATTTGTTGTTCCTTGGTTGGCGGCCTTGCCAAAGACGTTGTTCGTTGCCAAGGCTTATAGTCACGAAAATTGACAGCAATTTTCCCTTCTAAAATTCGGAGAAGTGGATCATTTTTGAATTGGTCTTTGGTATTGAGTCTCTGGGCTGCTTGTTTTCCCCATCCACGAGAGCCTGAGAGCATATTTTGCTCAGTTCTTTGATGACTGTTCATTGTTTTGTGAGGCGTATTTAAATTTTATCCTTAAAGTTTGCGGACGATTACATGAAGTAATTCCTAGACCTCCTCGTTCCCAGGGTTCCTGTACCCCGCAGAAAAGAAGAGAGACCCTGAGACGAGGTTGGGTTTTCTTCAAGCCTGGGAACGTTTACCATTCGTCAACAAAAACCGAAAATTCCGGTTGGAAACTCAAATGGTACAGCTCATTCCATCGGAAAGTTTCTGGAAAAGATGGAAATCCTCAGAGGTATTCCTCTTTTCCCGTTCCAACCGAAATGACCGGAAAAAGCCTGTACCATTTGTAAACTCCCACTCGACCCGGTGCACTTCGGCCTCTTTTCCCGCCATTCGACGCTGCAGATGCAGCCGTCATTTTGATTTGTTATTGTTTTCTTCTAGCCGCGAGAGTCTCGGGCTTGGCGAAACGCCACACCGGGAAATATTTTTACTTGAACCGGGGCGTTTACTATTTGAACGGAAAATCCGGTTGGAATGGAATGCTCGTAATGGTACAGGATAAAACTATACAACTTGGCGATGTGACAGTGTTGCAAAATACTTATTCAGTGTTCATATCCAAATGAAAATAATGAGATTACATGGGAATAATTTCATGTGCGTTTTTGTCCAAAATCACTTTAGGCTCAGGAAATTATTTGATTTTGACCAAAACGCAAGTGGAGTCTTTTGAACTCCTCAAAACCATCCTGTTGTTTAATTTGTATTCCCAACATTGACACAGTTGGTTTACAACAACTTTTTATGTATAAGCATAGCGAACATATGCAGACACAATAAGTAAACTTGTTCCAGATTATAAGTGTCTTGCTCCAGTAAATAGTATCAATGACTGACACAATAACGTTTTAGTATAATTTGGACATGGATTATCGAAGAGAGAGTGAGACGTAGTGGTCAACTCCAATTTTTAGTGAAAGAATGAGTCCCGAGATACAGAGGAAATCCCAACAACCTACCATTGTACTCACAAAATAACTAGATCAACTAAACGTATCAATGTGGTCAATTACAAAAGTCACATCCTGTTGGTATTACAAACATCACACAAGTTGATTTTGCAACAAAATGATGAGTGTCTCAAAAACGAAGACCTTAAGACCCCTATGATCCTAAAAACCCTGCAAACTCTAAAACTCGGAAACGAATAAAGTACCCCAAAACCATAAATTTGGCTAACCCTAGGCCTAAAGTTGGTTTTTAGGCCTAGGGTTAGTCAATTGAGGGTTTTGGGATACTTTATTCTTTTGCAAGTTTTAGGGCTCTTAGGGTCTTTGTTTTAGAGACACCCCAAAATGATTCTGAGTTTGCACAACTTGCTTGTGTTTATGCTTGTACTGCAAATGTAAACCAGCTCACAATGTTGCATTCTCTTTGGATATGGACCATCATTGTAATGAGTGAAATGCATAGATTAAAATTCACATGGTGAGGTATTTATGGAAAACAAATTAAACCTCAGATAATTAAATTTATCAGTAGTCCTCACTGGTATGTACAAACAGACTGAATCAATCAAATTGACGAGGTTTCTCAGGTGGAAAGGTTTGCAAAATTTCTGCTGACAATTAGACTGCGAGCAAGCTCTTCAGATTACTAACAATACTGACAACTGCAGATTATGATACAAAAAAATGATCAGAAAAGTTTTGTTTGATTTACCACAAAACTATAAGAAACAGTGTGAGAGCACCCAAAAATATACTCAATCAGAAATAATTTTGATTCAGAAGTTCCTAAAAACCACATGAGTACAGAATCTATACATTCATTAATTGCAAGAACAGTGTCTTGTCACTGCAAATCCCATACAAACCTGATCAATACAAATTGTTACAATTGAAAGAATGTGAAATTCAGAATCCAGGGCAGTACTGTAAGTTATAGCCCATAATGATATCTTCTCCAATTCTTAATGGAAGCACCAAGAATAATCACAAAAAGCTGTTAAGCCTTCATCTACTTAGAGTGTTGCTGATGAGGATTTTAGTTTATCAGTCACCTCTAAAGGTGCATTTCAACTATCCAACTGGCATGCTCTGTTCATGCCATGCAAAAAATTGCATGGGCTCTTTTAACACCAGTCAATTTTTATCACCAGATGCTAGTCCCCTTTGTAGCAAAAGTGTTAAACAAAGACTGGTCAACCATAACAGAAATTCTATATTGTCAAAACTTGTTTACACTGCGACGCACCTTACCATGGCCACCTGACAGAGTTTTTTAAAACTACTACGCCAATCAGGGTGTGCGAATTTGATTGACAGTTGACAGTCACCCCTCCTTGCAAAGTTTGCACAGTTGTAAGTTGAACACCGTTGCATAGGTTGTTGAGTTGACGTATTTACACACAGTTGTTAAATGTGAAAGTTAGTTGCATGGCCACAGTAAGGCATGTTGCACTGTAATGGAGACATACTGTTTCAGTGAGTGACTAACCCATTGACTCCTGGGGGTTCCTCATTGACGAGTTCTGGGGTGAAAGTGTTAAAGGATGTGTTCTTCAGGAATTAGATAACAAAATTAATGCTTGATGCCAGTGAAAGCATCCTGTTAAAAAATTATCGAAATATGAAAAACATATCGCTGTTTGACAAAACTACATTTTTGTCAAAAATGGCTAATGCACCCAAGGTGTCCAAACATATCCGTAAAGTTCTGGTTTGGACAGAGGATCTGGATCAGGATAACGCACTGGTACAGCAGTGGCATTATATTCTTTCAATTTCTTCATCAAAAGTGTCACCATTTCTGGAAAAGCTGATGATAGTTCATTCCTCTCTTCAGGATCTTCACGGATATTGAAAAGGAAGGTACTGTTGATATTGTCAAAAACGTTTACTACTTCAGGCTTATTACGATAGGAACTTTCTGGAGGAGGAACCCAACTCCCATTTCCTGGACAGCCAGTGAGAAGTTTCCAGTCACCTACACGTATGGCAGCTTGTCGGCAGTGTTTGTATTTCCCTGGGGTAGGGTCCCAGTGAGTGTCCATAGGATCAATATTATGCAAAATCTCCTTCCTTGGTGATGGTTTCCCTCTGCTTAATGTGTCCCACACATTGTAACCATCCAAGGGCAATCCAGCCACAGATCCTCCAGCCAGATTCACAATTGTTGGAAACCAATCAGTGACATGGATCATTTCTGAGCTTATCTGTCCACGATTTACCAACAGTTCACTGTACACGAGGCCCACGCCCCTCATTCCACCTTCCCAAAGTGTACCTTTCCAGCCTTTCAAAGGCCAGTTATTTCCTCCAGCATGGATTTGCCCGCCGTTGTCTGTACTGAAAAAGAGCACCGTGTCGTTCCACAAGCCATATTCTTGCAGAGCTTGCGTGATGTTACCAATTCCTTCGTCCATACAAGAAACCATGCCGGCGTAAGTCCGACGAGCCCTATCTTTTATATCTTTGTACTGTTCGGTGTATTGTTCAGGTACTTCCAATGGGGCATGCACTGCTTGGTACGCTACGAATAAAAATAGGGGACGGTCTGCTTCATGAGACGAAATAATCTTCACTGCTTCGTTAGTGAACAAGAAAGTGGAATAATTCCCAGCAGCGTCGCGAGCGATCTCTTCATTTCTTCGCAAGTCGTAACCATCTAATCTGTCAAATCCGCGACCTGGAAATCCATAACCGTTCTTGTGAGTATAATAATCTTCGTTGCCAGTCAAATAACCATAGAAGGAATCGAATCCTCGCTGAGTAGGAATAAACTCGCGTTTGTAGAATCCTATGTGCCACTTTCCAATCATATGAGTATTATATCCACTCTCTTTCAATTTGCTGGCGATCGTGGTTTCATTTTTGGGCAGTGCATTTGCTTGAGATGGCCAGATAATTCCGTGTTGTAAGCCCGTGTGGATCTGATATCTCCCGGAAAACAGCTGGCTTCTTGTTGGGGTGCAAATTGGTTGCACATAATAATTTTCCAGTCGCACTCCAGCGGAAGCCAAACTATTCAGGTTTGGTGTTTTTATGCAAGGATTGTGGTAACCAACGTCGTTAAAACCGTAATCATCAGCTAAAATAAAAACAATGTGCGGCGGTTTACTGAGAGCCGCACGAAAGCACCAAAAAATAATCACTCCAAGTTTTGCGAAGGCAGCCATCTCAACTTTCTCAGGGCTTCGTCACGCGTTCCTCCCTCACGCAAGGGGAGGAACGCAATGACGAAGCCCCAAGAACGCCTGCGCCAGTGGGCGAGAAGCGAATTCATTTTCCTGGCCGCGCGAGAGTAGGGTGAGCACAAAAAAAAATTGCACTGTCTATTCTCGTGGCCAAAACATTAAAAGTCTTCATGTTTCCCCACGGAAACGCTTGCTACACAGGTCACTTTTTTTAGGCACGGCTGTGTTGAAAAGTAAGACGGGACACGGGGACAAGCGAGGTGGGGACTTCGGGACATGGGAAGTCTGGGAGGCGGGGACTCGGGGACGTCGATAACTTGGGAACGAGGGAATGCATTTTCGAAGGATAGAATTTCAGAATTGGGAGAAGGTCCTAACGTAAAAAGGAAGTTGAATTGCTTATGTAATTTTGCAAAAATCATTTGTATGCTTTTCAAGTACCAGCTAAATACACACCAAAATGCAAAAATTGGATTCTCAAAAAGTAATAGGCCATTTCCGAGTTCATGTCTGCCTCTTCTTCAAAGGGATTTTAAGTGAGAAGCTTTTGTGAGGGTAATTAGTTTTTTACATATGAATGAAAACTAATTTTCATAAGGAAACTTCACTCTTAGACTCGCTTTGAAGAGGTGACAGACAAACTCAGAAATGGCCTATTGAACCAACTCTCAAGATTATAGGCGTTACTTTGGATCGGGATTTGTTGCAAATATGCTGAAAAAAAGCGTATGCTAAGATACCCGCTCTACAGAGGATTAAGAGCCTAGTTCCTTCAGATGTTATGATCTCTCCTTGTAACGCCTGGGCATATCTAAAAGCCTTGAAAAATAACATCAAATGTACCAATCACTATGCGTTGAAGTCATTGCTTTTTCTAGCAATGGCTGGTATGGACCGGCAGGTACAAAACACAGGTCACAGGTCACAGGTCACAGGTCATTATTTAACCTATACAGAAAGTATCCTAAACATTCATAAAAGCTAACCTTAGGCCTAATTAGGCCTAAAGAAAAGTTTTTAGGCCTAAGGTTAGCTTTTATGAATGTTTAGGATACTTTCTTTATAGGTAAAACAATGACCTGTGACCTGTGACCTGTGACCTGTGCCCTGTGCCCTGCGTTTTGTACCTGCCGGCTATGGACACACTTGAGCAAACACATATTTTACAATCACTTATTTTATTTTTTGTGTTTTGAATTGGATGGCCCAAATTGTATTTCCCAATTTTCTTACACCTCGGTTAACTACCGGTAAATACAATTTACAAGGTAGTGGCTTAAATGTTGTCCAGCCTCCATACAACAGGCTTGTTATGCACAACTCCTATTAGTACAGGATTTCCCACATGTGGAACCAATTATCGGCTGTTACCAAATCCTCGACCACTCTAATACAACTTCGTGCTTGTTTAAATAATGTTCAGTTCACAGGGTGTCAGTGCATGAACTGCATGTACATAATTTTATCCATTTTTTTACTTTTTAATACTTTCTCAAAATTTTCTTAATGTTATGATGTACTTAACAGTTAGGTATTCTTACATTCATATGTGCATAATTCATACTCATTATTTCTTTTCCAATTCAAATGGAAGTGCAAAGTAAGATGAGAATTACAAAGAGCTGTTGAGCCTTCTACTTAGAGTGTTGCTGATGAGGCTTTTAGTCTATCTGTCATCAGTCACCTCTTAAGATGGATTTACACTATACAACTGGCATGTTCTGTTCATGCCATGCAAAAAATTCCTTGCACTCTTGTCAACAACCATTTCCCTTTCAGGAGTGACATTTAAGATTTTACAGTGTCTAACACCAGATGATTTTCTATCTCTAGAGGGGGGTACCCTTTAGAAGCCAAAGAGTTAAGAAAAAGACTGGTCTAGCATAACAAAACTTCAATTTTGTAACAGGATTTTGAACATACTTGTTTTAAGAGGCAATGAAAGTTTCAAAACTTGTTTAAAGGATGTGGTCTAAATTCTATTACAAAATTAATGCTTCGTGCCATATTGTAAGTACACTGCAATAAATGATCAAAACATGAAAAAAATTAAGCTGTTTAACAAAACTATATTCTTGTAAAAAATAGCTAATGCACCCAAGGTGTCCAAACATTTCCATAAAGCTCTGGTTTGGACAGAGGATCTGGATCAGGATAACGCACTGGTACAGCAGTGGCATTATATTTTTTCAATTTCTTCATCAAAAATGACACCATTTCTGGATAAGCTGATGATAGTTCATTTCTCTCTTCAGGATCTATACGGATATTAAAAAGAAAGGTGCTGTTGATACTGTCTAAAAGGTTCACTACTACAGGCTTATTAGGATAGGAACTTTCTGGAGGAGGAACCCAACTCCCATTTCCTGGACAGCCAGTGAGAAGTTTCCAGTCACCTACACGTATGGCAGCTTGTCGGCAGTACTTGTATCCTGAAGGAAAATTCCAGTTTGTGTCTATAGGGTCAATATTATGCAAAATCTCCTTCCTTGGTGATGGTTTCCCTCTGCTTAATGTGTCCCATATATCGTAACCATCCAAGGGCAATCCAGCCACAGACCCTCCGGCCAGATTCACAATTGTCGGAAACCAGTCAGTGACATGGATCATTTCTGAGCTTATCTGCCCACGATTTTCCAACAGTTCACTGTACACGAGGCCCACGCCCCTCATTCCACCTTCCCAAAGTGAACCTTTCCAGCCTCTCAAAGGCCAGTTATTTCCTCCAGAATGGATTTGCCCGCCGTTGTCTGTACTGAAAAAGAGCACTGTGTCGTTCCACAAGCCATATTCTTGCAGAGCTTGCGTGATGTTACCAATTCCTTCGTCCATACAAGAAACCATGCCGGCGTAAGTCCGACGAGCCAAATTTTTTATATCTTTGTACTGTTCGGTGTACTGTTCAGGTACTTCCAATGGGGAATGCACTGCTTGGTACGCTACGAATAAAAATAGGGGACGGTCTGCTTCATGAGACGAAATAATCTTCACTGCTTCGTTAGTGAACAAGAAAGTGGAATAATTCCCAGCAGCGTCGCGAGCGATCTCTTCATTTCTTCGCAAGTCGTAACCATCTAATCTGTCAAATCCGCGACCTGGATATCCAAGACTGTTCTTGTGAGTATAATAATCTTCACCGCCAGTCAAATAACCATAGAAGGAATCGAACCCTCGCTGAGTTGGAATAAACTCGCGTTTGTAGAATCCTATGTGCCACTTTCCAACCATATGAGTACTATATCCACCCTCTTTCAATTTTCTGGCGATCGTGGTTTCATTTTTGGGCAGTGCATTTGCTTGAGATGGCCAGATAATTCCGTGTTGTAAGCCCGTGTGGATCTGATATCTCCCGGAAAACAGCTGGCTTCTTGTTGGGGTGCAAATTGGTTGCACATAATAATTTTCCAGTCGCACTCCAGCGGAAGCCAAACTATTCAGGTTTGGTGTTTTTATGCTAGGATTGTGATAACCAACGTCGTTAAAACCGTAATCATCGGCTAAAATAAAAACAATGTGCGGCGGTTTACTGAGAGCCGCACGAAAGCAGCAAAAAATAATCACTCCAAGTTTTGCGAAAGCAACCATCATAGACTCATGACAATCTCGTGAGTGAACACGCTTGACTGCACTGATATTTACATTCAATACGGTACACTCTAATAAGGGATACATGAGGTTTGTTTACTATTTACAAAAAAATCTGGAAATTTCGGTGACACCTTTCAAAAATTGTAAATGGAACACACATTTCCAACGGGAAAACAGGATTACCCAGGACCACCTTTTCAGACGGCATGTACTAAAATCAGGAACACCGGAACACTCGGGAAGTAACCCAAAACCCCCAATTTGGCTAACCCTAGGCCTAGCTAGGTCTTAAGTTGGTTTTTAGGTATAGGGTTAGCCAAATTGAGGGTTTGGGGTTACTTCCGGGGTGTTCCGGTGTTCCTGGTTTTGGTACATGCCTTTTCAGACGTACCGCTGCTACCGGAAACCGTAATCATCAGCTAAAATAAGAACAATGTGCGGGGGTTTACTGAGAGCCGCACGAAAGTAGCAAAGAAGAAAAAAAAATCCAAGTTTTGCGAAGGCAGGCATCTCGATCAACTCTTTCGGGAACGAGAAATTACAACCTCGTGATTGAACGAATGACTGCACTCACAATAATATTGGATACACTCTAATTATAGCCTGCGAACATAGACGTATTTCCGGCTGTCACTGGTTTCGGCGGAACCAGTGACTGAATACACTATATTAAAGGATACATGAAGTTACCAGATATTCGAATGTTATAAGATGGCAGCTGCTTCACGGGACGGGTAACCCTATTCGAAAGAATGGTTGAATGATGGAACGGAACGGCGGAATTGCGGAATATATGGAATATCCGGAATATTAAAAAAACACGGAATATACGGAATATTCCAAAATGTGGGATGAGAGGAAAGTCTAATTAGGGATACATAAGGTACTTACTCATACGATTCTGATATAATACATGTACATGAAGTTACCCAGGTGTTCGAATGTCATGAAATGGCAGGTGCCTCACGGGTCGGGTGACCCTATTCGAAGGAACGGTAGGATGATGAACGGAACGGTAGAATGCGGAATTGCGGAATATTCAAAAACACGGAAAATATGGAGTAATTTGAAACACGGAATATACGTTTACGGAATATTCTAAAACGCGGGATGAGAGGAAAGTCTTTAAAACAAGGATATAAATGATACATTTTTTCCGGCGAGTAGTCTGGGTGGAATAACATTGGGAGTACGCATTGCTTTACTGAACCTTTATTCACCAATTTATTGTCCTTTAAAGGGGTGTTATCGCGCAAGACGTTTAGCTAGATTAAATGAAATGAAGTTGAAATAATGATAGCCCTAATGAATGAAATAGGCAAAACAATAGTATTGACCGTATTGATCGTAACCTCTACTACCGATCATAACAAAATCTCCTAGGGTAATTGTGTTTGAACGAATTAAATTTTGTAACAAAGACCTTCAAAAAGGCACTGACTTAGCAAATCAGCCCACAAAAGAAACTATAACATGTCGTACATTACGGTTTTAAGTCAATTGAGACTTACCAGCGTCTTTCGCCATTTTTCCTTCTCTGAGTGTGGGAAAGTGCACCTGCGATGTTTCGGCACAAAAACGGAAGCGGGGAAACAGATCGCCCAGCGGTGAATCACTTTGGATAATCCCATTTCTTAACACATTTTTATATCTGTAAAATTATCATCCGAAGTTTTGTTATCCTAGCCAGACTTCTCACGGGCAAAACTGAAATGTATTATTTATATCCTCTTTTAAAAGACTTTCCTCTCATACCACGTTTTAGAATATTTCGTATCTTCTTTGTTTCAAAATATTCCATATTTTCCGTGTTTTAGAATATTCCATATTGTTGGTACAAGAACCGTACGCAATAAGACAACTTCGTAAGTAGAAATAAGAAATCACATTTCTTTCAAGACTACTTTCAAGATCAAATCGAAGAACAAGAGAGTTCAATGTTCAGTTCGTTGGGGGTCAAAAATGTGCGACCACGTGATGTAGTCGGATCCAGTTTTCCACACATTCGCCCCCGTTGATTGATGACATCAATCAATTAAAGTTCAGAATTAAGAAAATCTCATGACAAACAAACTTATTACCAACGTACTTGAACACATAGCTTTAGAAAGGTTTCTTAGCTAGAATTTACAACAACTGCTGGGACATCTTCATCCCTCACAACTGTAATAGAACAGCGTTATCCGGTTCAGTATTCAGCTTCACTTCCAAAGGGTAGAGTCTCTGCTGTGGGCGTTTCCATTCTGACGAAGGCAAGTTGCCGGACTTAACTTTCACTACTGCACTTCGAACTTCGCCATCTTGACCAGGAAGTAAGCTTTGAACCCTTCCACCTCGCCACAGTTGTCTTGGGGTCGTGTTCTCATGTATGCACACAACATCTCCCACTTGAACCTTACGCACTGAGCTAACTCTCTTAGAACAGCGATGTAGTCCTGTTCCGGGACTCCCTCTTACCCCGCCCTGAAAATGGGCCTGGAACCCAGGCGGGAAAAGAGAGAGTCCTGTATTACTTGCAGGCGCATGCTCAGAATGAGCCAATCATATTGCAGTAGATGCCAGCCTGGATATGTAAATAAAGGGAACCTTGAAACTCCGACAAAAAATCGTATATGAAAATTACTGTGTGATTTGCAGTGTCAGGAAAGAGAACATCTAAATTATGCCTCGTCGTGACCAAACGAGGAGAAAAAAACCCGATCGCAGTGATGTTGGAAAATTATGCCCAACAAATGTAACGACTGAGAGAAGATCGCAATAAATCAATGCAAAGGCTGAACTAGTAAATAAAGCATAGGATTTCACTAAGCGACAAAACAGCTCGGAGTCAGAATTTCATATTATCTGCAGTACTTTACCTCTAGCAATGAGTTTCCGAAGGAAAGTGCTTTTAAGTAGCAGCAATAAAAGCAAGGTGACACACGCTTTTAAGTAGCATTTTTCATCCTTATTAATTAATATTCACGAACAAATTTTGACCAGAAAAAAAATCGAGACATTTAACGTCCGAATAATCGATGTTTGACTGTGCATATATATGTATAAATTTAATAGAAACATTATTGCTTCATCATTGTATCATTTCATTATTGCTTCATCATTGCACCAGTGCTTTAAAAAAGTATTCTAAGGAAAAATTAATAGTCTGAGTAAATTACTCTACTCTAATTACTCCAAAAAACAAATACCGTGTTTGTCACCGATGTTTGTGTATTATTCCTGATAAAACTGAGAGTATTTACGACATTTTTTACCTGACTTATATTGGGTATCGATACAATTTTGACCCCGATTTTGAAAAAAAATTGGTAGGTCTAAACTCCTAAAACAATCACAGTTTCAATAATTACTGTGCAATTCAAATATATGTTCACTGGATCTGTGCAATTATCACATAACTAGATCGACAGAAGTAATGAACAATAAATAATAAACAATAAACAAGAGTTCCAGCAGGAGATTTATTAGTCTTCGTTGAGCGATTTACATCCACAACCTACAGTGTATTTGTAAGTTTCAAGGAGTCTCGGGAGAGTAATTAAATCAAATTTTATATTTTTCTGCCCCAACATCATGCAGCTGTTCAGTTTGGTTTCAGTCACGAAATTCCATACTTTCGTATGTCATACATTTGATCTTCCACGATTGGGACTCACGATAAGAAGGACTGATTTGCAATTAACATCGGACTCGGATCGAAGAAAATCGCAAACATATTAAAGGAACAACCATGTAGCAAACAGACATGCCAAATCCTGTTGCAGGTTTAACAAAACCATCATTACCGGTAACGACTGCATGAATAGCTTGCAGTTGTTCCGCCTTAGGCACAAAGGTAAAGTAGCATTTCTTAAACGCGAAATCAATTTCCTGCAGAATCTTGGCGTTATAATTTCCTTTCACATTATCCCCATGAATCCAGTGTAAAAGCACTCGGAATAAACTATGCCGAAATACGGACTCTTTTTCCAAATATGGTTTTTTCCTCCAGTTTTGGGGGAAAGAATGGCGTCATCCCGAGCATGCGCCTGCAAGTAATTCATGACTCTCTCTTTTCCCGCCTGGGTTCCAGGCCCATTTTCAGGGCGG
>NC_090892.1:57048677-57056177 GCF_036669925.1 Montipora capricornis | reverse complement strand
TCCTCGAAAATCGCGGGCAAACGTGCGAGCGTGACTGTGAGCGTGACGTGTTAGGGTGCCGTGAGCCCCTAGTAGCGCAACCTCGTTCCCAGGGTCTCTCAACGACAATGGAGGCAGAGAAGAGAGACCCTGGGAACGAGGTTGCTAGTAGCGCGGGTAGCGGCTTGCGTCTTCACCTCTCGCAGACCCCTCTCGCACGTCACGCTCCCAGTCATGCTCGCACGCTTACTGCTTACTTGTTTTGCGTTCTTCCCCACGATCTTTAATGATTGTAATTTGAAAAAAAAATTGACATAAGCTGGTTGCTGTTCCTGTGTTATAATTTCCTCACATATTTTCATGATCAGCAGTGTTTTTCCTTATTTTCCCTGTAGTTCATATGTGAAAAGGAGCATCATGGAACATATCAAAGTAATTACACATTTGATTAGCAAACAATTTGCGACTATGCTGGTACATTTTTGTCACTAAAAAAAAATCATGAAATCAAATAACTTAACATTAGACAGACCGACAGGGAATCAAGGCAGTTCAAGCCAGTGACACCTTAAAACTCCCATGATTTCCTACAGCCACGTGTCATAGAGGAAAATATCCAGACAAATTTGCCAAAAAGAATTTAAATGGAGTAAAAGCAGAAACCCATAAGGGTTGAAACGTGCAACGGCCCCTTGTGTGCTAGGAAACAAGCTTCTGAATATTCAATTTGCTAAGTACCATATTTGGAACAACAAGAGCGAGGGGTTTCTAAATATGGTACTTAGTACTGAAACATTCATCCAATCAGTTCGCACTGAATATTCGGAAGCTGTGAACGCGCGTTACACGTTTCAACCCTTATGAGTTTCTGGTAAAAGCGAATAAAGGTCTTGTTAATTTACTTTTACCGAGTTTTTATCAAATCCTCTACACCTTAAATTCTCTACTGATCTCATCATTTGAATTAGTCATATTATCCAGAGAAGCTTTGTTGAAGCGTGTTAAATCTCTCTCATATTCTCTAACGATCAGACGTTGAAGATCGTTAGTCATATTATTATACATTGTACTCACTATCAGCATTCTGATTGGCCAAGAGCCCCCTGCTTATTTTGAGAATTCACGTGATTTTGTGGACAAGCACGATTAGGGTATAATCTGCTATCCAATTATATGTGCAGATTATACCGCGCGCAGAGCGCATGCGTAATACACCTTTGGCTAAAGAGAGCGCGAGTACTTGAATGGTTTCGAGAATTGACAACGCGCAAAAATTTTGTTTTCCAGTTAGACCAAACCAAATTTGGATCTTCAGATTCATCGAAAGACCAGTCTTGTTGAGAGATTTCATTTCGAAAATTATCTCGATTAAAGTTTCGAAAATTTCTATAAGAGATGTGAGAGTGTCCTTTTTAGTGATAAATTAGAAGAAAGTTTTCAATAAACATAGACGAGGCTATGATCGCTGATGCCAATATGGGAGACTCCGGAACAGCTTACCTTATCTGCATGATTAGTAAAAATCAAATCAATTAGTGTAGATGAGGATTCAGTAACACGAGTTGGTTCATTTATTAATTGATTGAGCCCACATTAATCCGAAATCTCGAGTAAATGACGAGTGTTTACATCAGGTGTGGGAGAGGCCAAATTACAGTTTAAGTCACCCAACAAATAGTATTCAAGGTCAAGAGAATCAACCTTGTCGATAAATGACTCATAACTTAAAAATAAATCGGTAGGAGAACAGGGAGGTCTGTACCATGTCGCTATCAGAAAAGGCCTAGAGTTCGGTTTACGAATTTCTAGGATTAAATTTTCGAGATTAATTACGTTTAGATCTGAGTGCACTACATAAGAATTAGAAGACACGACGGATAAATTCGTAGCCAGGTATATGGAGCTCGGAACTTTTCATGGATTCGTCAAGTTTTGTTTCGTTAATTGCCAGGTTAACGGACTCGTATCGAAGAAAATCGCAAACATATTAAAGGAACAAAAATTTGGTTTTATCAACGGAGTTGATAATGTAAATTGGCCACCGTACAGAGATTCTAAAAGCTGACGTTTCGAGCGTTAGCCCTTCGTCAGAGCGAATCGAGGGATTATGGGTTACGTGTAGTTTTTATAGTAGAGTAGGAGCTACGCTATTGGTGGTAACATGGCAACGTGAAAAATAGGAATATATTAGTTAAATGAAAAGCGTTCGTTAATACCGTGAGGATTAAGGGTGCCGATTTGAAAGATGAATTTTTGTTCCAGATTCTTGCGGCTTTCCGTCGTACCTAGATGTAGGGAAAGGCCGCAGACAGCCATGTGTTTTTTGGAGTGGTTAGGCAGATTAAAATGGCGAGCGACTGGCTTGGATGCATCCTTGTCATTCTTCTCAACATCGCGAAGGTGTTCGCGGAATCGGTCACCTAGTCGTCTACCTGTCTCACCAATGTATAATTTATTGCATAACGTGCAGGTTATGCAATAAATGACATTTGCGGAGGTACATGTGAAACGATCGGTGATCTTAACAGATCGCTTAGGTCCCGATACCTTGCTAGTGTTAACAATGAAAAGACAAGTTTTGCATCGTGAGCGCGCGCATTTGAAAGTGCCGGGTTGCTCGTTAGTTTTGAGCGCGCTTCTAACTAAAAAGTTGCCTACGTTTTTGTCGCGTTTGAATGAAATAAGTGGAGGTTGCGAAAAGATTCTACCAGTCTCGGGATCATTTTGGAGTAATTTAAAATTACTAAGAATGATGCTTTTGACTGCGTGATTATGAGGATGGAAAGTGAGGGTGAATGGAATTCTGTCATTCTTATCTTTTTGTGACGTTTGTAGTGATGACTGTCGATCAAATTGTTGGGCGCGATGATGGCCCGCTTTGACCACAGAGGCAGGATAGCCACGTTTTTCGAAGAACTGGCACATCTCCTCTGATTTGCTGGAAAAATCGGAGTCATCACTACATAGACGTCGAAGTCTAAGAAATTGAGAATAAGGGATGGAGTTCTTGACATGTGATGGATGTGACGATGAATACAACAAATAACTGTGTGAATCAGTAGGTTTGTAGTGCACACTAGTACATAGCACGTTGCCTCTAATAGAAACGTTGATATCTAGAAAAGCCAATGAATTTTCCGAAATTTCCCAGGTATATTTAAGAGCCGGATGAAAAGAGTTGACGGAGGTTATAAATTGATCGAGTTCTTCTCTGCTGGATGAAATAGCGCCGATGCAGTCGTCGATGTAACGGCCGTAGAGTTCAGGTTTGGGGCCGTTGTACTGACTAAAAAATTGGTGTTCAACATATCCTACAAAAAGATTGGCATAGCTAGGTCCCATTCTTGTGCCCATCGCTACACCATTAATTTGTTTGTAATAGTTGCCGGCGAATGAAAAACAATTAAGCGTTAAAACTAGTTCGGCAAGGCGGAGGAGCGTTTCCGAGCTAGGTTCTTTGACAGTGCGTTGATCGAAAAAGTGTTTAAGTGCTTGAAGACCTTCGCTATTAGGAATGACTGTGTATAGAGATGTAATGTCCATGGTGAAAATAAGTTTGTCTTGGCCGGAGAAATTGAAATCGCGGAAAATTTGTAGTGCGTGTGTACTGTCTTTAATGTATGATGGCAAAGATTTGACGATAGGCGTCATAATCCTGTCTAAGTAGCTAGAAATGAGTTCGGTGGGGCAACTACAGGCAGAAACGATAGGGCGACCTGGGTTGTTGAGTTTGTGAATTTTAGGCAAGAAGTAAATGCACGAAGTTCTAGGGGTGTTGATGATGAGATTAGTGGCAGTGTCCGGTAATTCTTGATTAACTATAAGATTTTGAATGGTGTCTTTGACAAGTTTTTGATTGTTGGAAGTGAGATCTTTAGGGATTTTGGCATAAAACGAGGTATCCGAAAGTTGCCGCAAAGCTTCTTTTTGGTAAAGGTCGGACCGCCAAACAACAAACAAATTAATGGTGTAGCGATGGGCACAAGAATGGGACCTAGCTATGCCAATCTTTTTGTAGGATATGTTGAACACCAATTTTTTAGTCAGTACAACGGCCCCAAACCTGAACTCTACGGCCGTTACATCGACGACTGCATCGGCGCTATTTCATCCAGCAGAGAAGAACTCGATCAATTTATAACCTCCGTCAACTCTTTTCATCCGGCTCTTAAATATACCTGGGAAATTTCGGAAAATTCATTGGCTTTTCTAGATATCAACGTTTCTATTAGAGGCAACGTGCTATGTACTAGTGTGCACTACAAACCTACTGATTCACACAGTTATTTGTTGTATTCATCGTCACATCCATCACATGTCAAGAACTCCATCCCTTATTCTCAATTTCTTAGACTTCGACGTCTATGTAGTGATGACTCCGATTTTTCCAGCAAATCAGAGGAGATGTGCCAGTTCTTCGAAAAACGTGGCTATCCTGCCTCTGTGGTCAAAGCGGGCCATCATCGCGCCCAACAATTTGATCGACAGTCATCACTACAAACGTCACAAAAAGATAAGAATGACAGAATTCCATTCACCCTCACTTTCCATCCTCATAATCACGCAGTCAAAAGCATCATTCTTAGTAATTTTAAATTACTCCAAAATGATCCCGAGACTGGTAGAATCTTTTCGCAACCTCCACTTATTTCATTCAAACGCGACAAAAACGTAGGCAACTTTTTAGTTAGAAGCGCGCTCAAAACTAACGAGCAACCCGGCACTTTCAAATGCGCGCGCTCACGATGCAAAACTTGTCTTTTCATTGTTAACACTAGCAAGGTATCGGGACCTAAGCGATCTGTTAAGATCACCGATCGTTTCACATGTACCTCCGCAAATGTCATTTATTGCATAACCTGCACGTTATGCAATAAATTATACATTGGTGAGACAGGTAGACGACTAGGTGACCGATTCCGCGAACACCTTCGCGATGTTGAGAAGAATGACAAGGATGCATCCAAGCCAGTCGCTCGCCATTTTAATCTGCCTAACCACTCCAAAAAACACATGGCTGTCTGCGGCCTTTCCCTACATCTAGGTACGACGGAAAGCCGCAAGAATCTGGAACAAAAATTCATCTTTCAAATCGGCACCCTTAATCCTCACGGTATTAACGAACGCTTTTCATTTAACTAATATATTCCTATTTTTCACGTTGCCATGTTACCACCAATAGCGTAGCTCCTACTCTACTATAAAAACTACACGTAACCCATAATCCCTCGATTCGCTCTGACGAAGGGCTAACGCTCGAAACGTCAGCTTTTAGAATCTCTGTACGGTGGCCAATTTACATTATCAACTCCGTTGATAAAACCAAATTTTTGTATACTACTTCCCCACCGACGCAGCACCACAGTTTCTTTAGAAACTACCCCTTCATTCATATTAAAGGAACAACCATGTAGCAAACAGACATGCCAAATCCTGTTGCAGGTTTAACAAAACCATCATTACCGGTAACGACTGCATGAATAGCTTGCAGTTGTTCCGCCTTAGGCACAAAGGTAAAGTAGCATTTCTTAAACGCGAAATCAATTTCCTCCAGAAACTTGGCGTTATAATTTCCTTTCATATTATCCCCATGAATCCAGTGTAAAAGCACTCGGAATAAACTATGCCGAAATAAGGACTCTTTTTCCAAATATGGTTTTTTCCCCCAGTTTTGGGGGAAAAAATGGCGTCATCGCGAGCATGCGCCTGCAAGTAATTCAGGACTCTCTCTTTTCCCGCCTGGGTTCCAGGCCCATTTTCAGGGCGGGGTAAGAGGGAGTTCTCTAAGTTGTGTGAGATATTCTGCTCGTCAACGGTTATAGAAATGATCGAGGGTGCGCTGTAAGAACCTTGCTCTCCTTGAAAGCGCTTTCTGGGTATGTGCAACATCAATGGAATAGTTCTTTGATGGTATTGACAGAATTCTTCGGCCTATATGACTAGGCGAGACGGCGTCAGGGGTTCCTCGAACTCATCATAAACGTAAGTCAACGGATGTGAATTCAAGACTGCTTCAACTTCTACAAGGGTTGTAGACAGTTAGTCGTAATTCAATCGCGCATTGCGTAAACACTTCTTGAACTTAACTTGACAGAATGTGTTATTTATTCTTTCAAAGAATGATAAAGCACCAAAAATCGGCGTTAAATCCACGGTCTGTTAAAAGAGTGTCCTGAAGGCGAGGTTCCAATCCCCTTTCCCAGACCATATTTTTTCCAAATCCCACTTCCCAGTGCTCAAATCCCATTCCTGGTCACGGTTAAAAGGCTTTATAAATATTTATCCCATTCCCATTTTGACATTTTTTTCCCATTCCCAGTGCTCAAATCCCAGTCCCAGTGCCCTAAATCTCGTTTTCCCAGGGCAAATAAAAGGCCAATCCCAGCTTTCATTTTACCCCTTCAGGACCCTCTTAAAAAGCTCTTCTCAAATGAACTCCTGTCTTAGTTCCTTGCCGTTAAATCACCTTTACTTCAGTCGAATCCAATCATTTTCGAATCATTTTCAGTGGTAAGAAAAAGTTCTATTTTTTGTTTAGAAAGACTTGGGGTGTGAAAAAAGGGATTCTGTTCAATAATTTTATAAACTCGTTTGTGCTTGTAGTTTCATCGTCGAATATATGCAATTTTCCACTATTGTTGCCACTTCCATTGAAACTCTCTAAGCCCGTTCACCTTTTGAATTCGCTCAGATAATGACCGTCCAAAGACGTGAACACATGGCTGACTACTTTCAGAATGTACCTTCAATTAGCATAACCCTATCATCACCAGAATTGTATTTCCTCTGAATAAAACCTTGGACAAATGGTTTGCTAGGGTAAATAGACACCAAAGAGGTAAAAACAAACCAGAAAGGATAGGATGGTTAAAAGTGGCTAAGATTTAAATGACGAAATTGGGTTTAGTTTTTCAAGATGCAAAGGCGATGACGCTGTCCTCTAAATATAGAACTACAACTGCGTTCAAAACATTACTAAATTTACGGTACCTATGCCGAACTTTGAGTTTGTGATTAGGATAAATTCGCTTCTGCTTCCGTGCACTATCTTCCAATATTGGCATCACTGACGACAGTATTGATGATGCTCAAAGCGGAAAATTGATTGCCCTAAGTCGCTGTGAAAATGCGCGGCATGTCAAGATACTCTTAAAAGCCTTGCGGAAATTTTCTAATCTCCATGCATATAAAAATGGATTTACGCCTGAATTGGCTATTACGAGAATGAACTGGATGTCTCTTACCCAGTGAATAAAGATACAATCACAAGTGGCGCAAAAGTTAATGATGTAAACACACACCCACGAAGGGACATAGAAAGCTGAAAATAACGCCAGTATGATCACTAATGTCTTTGTAATCTTTTTCTCTCTCTTTACTGCTTGCTTCTTGACAGCGTTCTCCTCTGAGCTGTCATGGAGACTGTCCCAATGACGGACTTCGCGTCGCAAAAACTTGAAAATTTTCACGTTGGTAAAAATCAGCACCGCAAAGGCAACCGCTACAGCCGTGTTGGCAAAG
>NC_090892.1:57036177-57043677 GCF_036669925.1 Montipora capricornis | reverse complement strand
AAGTAATAAAAGAGAATAATGATTAGTATAACCCCTTCCAAAATTAAGATCATTCCACAATATTCTAACAAAATAGGAAGAGAGCACAAATCTAATACATCCCTAATCCTGAGAAACAAAAGACACCAGCCACCCATTTTGGTGTACCAAATAAATGAAACCACATGAAATACGGGTACTTGCATGAGATTATATCTGTAACAATTTTCTTGATTCATTGAGTAACTCAGTTTACTATCAAATTAATTTTGTCATAATGATAAAAGTACACATATAGTGGTGGAACTCGTGGAACAAATCTTGAAAATATATTGCCAGATGCTTTCTTTGTCTTCAACACTTTTCCAAAAAAAATTATGTGTGATGAGGTATTTAACAATTATTCCATGAGCGCACGTTGGATATGAGATGGTAAATAGCCAACGAGGCGCGTAGCGCCGAGTTGGCTATAACCAGTCTCATATCCAACAAGCGCGAATGGAATAATTGTTTTATTAAATTCCTTTAAACTCCAAAAGTTTAGAAGTACGAAATGCGAGCGAAAAAAGCGAGCAAATCCGAGCGAAATAAAAAAAACTTGATGAGAACCGATGCGATGTCGTGTAACACCTTGTGGTCAGACAGACGCAGGCTCGTCACAAAAACATTTCTTACCTTTTCGCGTACTTCTAAACGTCGGAATTTAACCCAGCTGTCCAGAAAAACTTTTTTTTTGCTTTCTTCAGAGAGAAATTTCGCTTTCCGGCGAAAAAACTTTTAGCTTGGCAACACTTAGATCAATCATTTACCATATAAGGTCAAACCAAGGTATATGAGCTGATAACCGAGATTGAGTGAACCAATCAGAGCACGAGAATTGCATTATCCCAGGTTGAGAATTTAATAATTAACAATTATTCCTCGAGCCCGAATGGGCTCTGAGTCAATAGCCCATGAGGCCGAAGGCCGAATGGGCTATTGACTCAGAGGCCATGAGGGCGAGAGGAATAATTGTTTTAGTAAAATCCAACTAGTTGGTCAAAAAAATATCGAGACAAAACATTTAAAGCTAGACTTTAATTGTTGTTTTGGTTTTCAAAGCCAGCGCTCTTCGCTACTAGTGGGCTATAACAAATAGCCTACTAGTAGCTCAACCAATCAGAACGCAGCATTGATAATAGTCCACTAGTTGGATTTTACTAATTGTAAATATATAAATGCATCACTTGTTTAAAAGCAACAATCAGCTTCTAAGTCTTTCAGACTTTCAGCTGTTTGACTGCATTACAGCTTTTTTACAGAAACATGCCTCAAAGGAATTTTTTCATGGCACCAACCTTTTCTTTTATCTGGGGCTTCCTCCAACTCCTCTTCCATAGATGATACATGTAGTGGTATGTACTGTATGTTGCAAGAAGAAGGCATCCTCTTGGCTTGCCTCAGCACTTTCTGTAACCAACTCTCTGCCCAAATTTCCCAGCAATCTTTTAATGAACCAATTCCCAGCTGTCCCCACCTCCAATTTGAACTGTAAATCAACAAACAAATATAGTGAAAAGTTTCAGTTTTCTTGGAAAAAATTAATTCAACCAAAAATTATTACTGCTACTTACAGATAAAAGATGTCATAAGAATTTCATGCAGATAAGAACACTCAATATCACATGTCTAAAAAAAAAATGCTGGTAATAATAAAGCTGATTATTTCTAAGGTGTATGACAACTGCAGACTGCCTAGAAATAGCGATTTTAAACACCCATTTTAACTAAAACGTTTAGCTTTCAATAACTGTGAGTTACGGTTAGTTTGGGGTCTGCACTCTACAAGTGTCAGACAATGTCACTTCGGTTATAATGTAAGTGTTTGAAAAGCAGACTCGTCAAACTTTGGCTCTCTTTCCTTTAAACGCCAATAATAACAATCTCATGCAGGCATTAACATACTATTTGCATTGAATACTATAGTTTAAATGACAGCTGAAGCTTTCTGCTTTCTGTCATCATGTCATTTGCGGTGAGAGCACTCTAATACCAAATCATTTGCTTAACCATTTGATCTAAAGCTTCATTATTCTTGTGAAATACATACGATTTTGTTAAAGCACTTAAGCCAAATTAAATATCCTTGCCTGACAAATTTGGGACTTGAAGGTGCATGTAAAAGGTTTGAATTCTACATAAGCTTACATTAAATTGTCATTTTTGAAGACAATAAGGCCCGATCAGACGCCATACTTTTCATGAGCCGAACTTAATACATGAAAAGTTCGACGTTTGAATCAATTAAGAACGGCTATTTTAACTTGGAATAGCTCAGGCGTTCTTTTCGCCTGGCCTAGACGGAAATTCGGCTTTAGCATGGCCGTGGATCGGCTTTGATTTCAGACGTCGAACGTTTCATGTGCCGAACTTCATGATCATGCATAAACCATGTTTTGCCTTCTACATGAAAATCGCTGACAAAATCAATTGGTTTTCTTGGTAATGGCTTTGGAACTGCTGTGGAGGGGCCAGTTAAGTTCGACTTCTGAATCAACAGGCGTACTTTTGTTAATTTGTGTCGGTCGAACTCGAATAAAGTTCGGCTCATGAAAAGTACGCAGTGTGTGAATCGGGCCTAAGGCATCAAATATTATCTGCTCATAGTTCAGTTAACGCTTACCTTTTTGCTTGAGTTGTTGTAAGCATTTCCTTGCTTTGGATCAGCATTTAAAGAGTAAACAAACGAAAAACTCGTCAGCACATTTTGTGATCGTTGATTCAAACTCGAGTAAAACCGCCGAAAGACCCGCCGAAATCAGTAAAGGGCTGCACCGGTGACTGCTGACCAAAACGGCTCACTAGTTTCCAGTCTGTTCTCTAGTGTGTTACCCAATATGGCGGAAATGATGGCGGAGGATAACGATCTTTCTTTCTTACCGCGTCGTCCAATTAGAAACGAAAAAACCAGCAAGATTCAGAGCGGCCTCATCGTATTAACCCTCACTAAAATGTGGAAAGATACCGGCCTTCATTAACAGGATTTTAATCCTGTAAAACTGTTGACTTGGAGGGCAGTATACTTTACTCTTAATTAGTGGAGTACTAAATAAGAGGCGTACATTTTACTGCGTTTAATTTTACTCCACTTTTTCACTCCAACTCCTCGAAAACAAAGAATTAATTGGTGGATTTCAAAAAAATAAAACAACCCCAATTCCACATCTTAGAATGGATAAACTTAAATTTACTCTACAAAAATACATAGGAGTAAAATCCTCGTCTACTTTTTTTCTCAAAAAGTAAGTGGGGTAGACTTCACTCAGTATCCCGATAAATAGGAGTAAAATTAACTCCAGCATATTATATTACTCTGTAGGGAGAGTAAAATTTACTCTAGCAAAGTCAATGCCTTTGAGTATTAAACTAGTAAGAGTAAAAATTACTCTTGGTGGAGTTAAATTAACTCCTCTTGCGAGTACATTTTACTCCGCTTTATTTTACTCCACTTTTTCACTCCAGCACTGGAGTGAAATTGACTCTTTGAAAATAACAGTGTAGTTCTGTGATCATTTTAGCTGTGAAAAACGAATATTTAGGTGATTTCTTAATGTAATTATTTCAGTAGACCGCTTCGATAAGAGCCCTGAGGCCACAAGAATAGGAATACGAAGGAACAATTAAAGAAGGAATCGTAAACTTATATCAGCTTGGTGTCTTCGACTGCGCGTGTAACAACCCGGGAGCGAGGTTTTCATTTCTAACTTGAGCGAAACCATTACAATGGTTGTTAAGACCCATTATCAGTTATTAATTCAAAGAACTGTGGTAGTTTCTAGACAAGTTGAAAAGTAAAACAGAAGATGTTGCTATCCGTCGCTCAAGAACTCATGTCGCATAAGTTGGCATGCAATGTTTTTGAGCCACGGATAGCAATAGGAAGTGACCTGCTTCACAACTTGTCAAACTAAAAGTGTGATTATTCTGAAAGTGCTTTAACCCTTCCACCACGGGAAATGTTGATGCCTTTTAGCTTCCCTGAAGAAATCACAGTAATTATCATTGTGGAGTCTTTGAACTCCTCAAAACCATCCTGTTGTTTAATTTGAATGTCAGCTGTACAGGGGCATTTTCAGGTGTTTTTCAGTGTTGCTGGAAAAAACATTATCTCTTTCCCATCCAGCTGATCAAATTTATTTCCCAGCCAGGAATTCCGCGCGCTTTCAAATCGACAAAACCGGGACAAAACAGGTTTTTTCCGCAAGCGCAATCACTCTGACCAGCCGTCGTATGTTTGTGACTACTCTCTGGGAGAGGGAAGGGTTTTTTTTTTTTTTTTTTTTTTTTTTAGTCGTCCTCAGTCTTCAGAGTTTCTACAGCCAGCTCGGGGTGAAATGCTAGAAAAAGTCAGTAATTCCCAGGCAAAACCTCTATCAATAACAAAATTTCCCAGCCAGCTCATCGAAACACCTGTATTATTGCCAGCCAGCAAGATTCCTCTGGTGAACAGATAATGTGAGGAACAGATTCGTTGGGTGCCCCTGGCTGTATTCCCTAAATCGACACAGTTGGTTTACAACAACATTTTATGTAAAGAAAACGACAAAACTTTTGAAATTACAAGACATGTTTCGACATAAACCTCTGTCATCTTCAGTTGATTAATGTACAAAGCGTTAAAGTTGAATTTATAAGTCGGAAAAAGTGCTAATTATGCCAGTAACAACGGAATGTACATAAAACGTAACAATGTGAGAATTAAAAGGATAGTTTTAAATTTACCTGATGCAGTTGTTGATTAAGAGAAGGTTGTTCTCTTTGAATATGAAAAGCCTCTTTTATCTTGAGTTGAAAAGTTGTAGAGGCATGATCTAAAATATGGAAACAGTCCCCGTAAGACAGGGCGCGACATTGTTCGGAATTCTGTAGGTGTTTGAAAATGTGAGAGGCCCTATCACTGACTGAGTGCTCACGCACGCGTGTGGCAACCCGCGCACATGCAAACTTATAAACCACACGTGAACGAAGCCCGCTAGGCGATTTTCAAACACCTACAGAATTCCGAACAATGTCGCGCCCTGTCTTCAGGGGACTGTTTCCATATTTTAGATCACGCCTCTACGACTTTTCAACTCAAGATAAAAGAGGCTTTTCATATTCAAAGAGAACTTCTCTTAATCAACAACTGCATCACGTAAATTTAAAACTGTCCTTTTAATTCTCACATTGTCACGTTTTATGTACATTCCGTTGTTACTGGCATAATTAGCACTTTTTCCGACTTATAAATTCAACTTAACGCTTTGTACATTAATCAACTCAAGATGACAGAAGTTTCTGTCGAAACATGTCTTGTAATTTCAAAAGTTTTGTTGTTTTCTTTAAATTTCTGACTTGCCTGCTGATATCAAGAACTTTTCATATATAAGCATAGCGAATATATGCAGACACAATAAGTAAACTTGTTGCTGATTATAAGTGTCTTGCTCCAGTAAATAGTATTAATGACTGAAACGTGTAACGTTTTAGTATAATTTGGACATCGATTATCGAAGAGAGAGTGAGACGAAGTGGTCAACTCCAATTTTTAATGAAATAATGAGTCCCGAGATACAGAGGAAATCCCAACAATCTACTATTGTACTCACAAAATAACTAGATCAACTAAACGTATCAATGTGGTCAATTACAAAAGTCACATCCTGTTGGTATTTACAAACATCACACAAGTAGATTTTGCAACAAAATGATGAGTGTCTCAAAAACGAAGACCCTAACACCCCTATGATCCTAAAACCCTGCAAACTCTAAACCTCGGAAACGAATAAAGTACCCCAAAACCATAAATTTGGCTAACCCTAGGCCTAAAGTTGGTTTTTAGGCCTAGGGTTAGCCAATTGAGGGTTTTGGGATACTTTATTCTTTTGCAAGTTTTAGGGCTCTTAGGGTCTTTGTTTTAGAGACACCCCAAAATGATTCTGAGTTTGCACAACTTGCTTGTGTTTATGCTTGTACTGCAAATTTAAACCAGCTCACAATGTTGCATTCTCTTTGGATATGGACCATCAATGTAATGAGTGAAATGCATAGATTAAAATTCACACGGTGAGGTATTTATGGAAAACAAATTAAACCTCACATAATAAACAATTATTGGATGAGGTTGAGCATGATATCATGAATTATGAAAACCGAGGTCTGTGTTATCTGTCGAAGCTGAAGGCTATTATGACAACAACCGTTTCCCTTCTAGGAGGTGTCTAACACCAGTCGATTTTTATCACCAGATTCTACTCCCCTTTGGAGCAAAAGTGTTAAACAAAGACTCTGGTCAACCCTAACAGAAATTCAATATTGTCAAAACTTGTTTACACTGTGACGCGCCTTACCATTGCCACCTGACAGAGTTTTTTAAAACTACTACGCCAATCTGGGTGTGCGAATTTGATTGACAGTTGACAGTCACCCCTCCTTGCAAAGTTTGCACACTTGTAAGTTGAACTCCGTTGCATAGGGTGTGGAGTTGACGTATTTACACACAGTTGTTAAATGTGAAACTTTGTTGCGTGGCCACAGTAAGGCACGTTGCACTGTAATGGAAACATACTCTTTCAGTGAGTGACTAACCCATTGACTCCTGGGGTTTCCTCATTGACGAGTTCTGGGGTGAAAGTGTTAAAGGATGTGTTCTTCAGGAATTAGATAACAAAATTAATGCTTGGAGCCAGTGTAAGCATCATGTAAAAAATGATCGAAATATAAAAAAAATATCGCTGTTTGACAAAACTACATTTTTGTCAAAAATGGCTATCGCCCGAGGGGGGGGGGGGGGGGTACTCCCATATGGAACAGACGGGAATGTTCGTCGGAATTTTTTAATTTAACCCCTAAAGGAGACCATCTGGGCGTGGCTCAAGCTTTCTGCGACCCCTAAAGGAGACCAATCTGGGCATGGCTTAAGCAAAATTTGACCCCTAAAAAACAAGTTAAAAAAGAAAATTTGACTTCTGTTTCTCTTCGCGTAATTCTGTGTTTCTTCGCGGAACCCTAAACGAGACCTTGGCAGCTGAAAATATTGGCGCTTTGCCCAGAACACCCTAAGCGAGACCAAAATCCAAAATTTACACCCCTAAGCGAGACAACGAGCATCCCCGTCTGTTTCATATGGAAGTCCCCCCCCCCCCCCCCGGGGGGGGCTATTGCACCCAAGGTGTCCAAACATTTCCATAAAGCTCTGGTTTGGAGAGAGGATCTGGATCCGGATAACGCACTGGTACAGCATGGGTACAGCATGGGTACACTGGTACAGCATGGGTTTAGGTCGGGATGTGCCATAACCCTGGCTCTTTCAGGAGTAGAATTAACAGAAATAATGGATCACATTGGTTGGAATCGTAGGCACACTGCTTTGCATTACCTACAACTAGCGAAAGTGCTAAATCCTTCTGGGGCCTCTGCTCGATTGGCTTCTAGCGAAGTAATGTGTTAACAATACGTGGACCGATCTAAATGAACTGAAGCGCTTCATTTGTGCGTTCCCAG
>NC_090892.1:57018708-57021677 GCF_036669925.1 Montipora capricornis | reverse complement strand
GAAGGTTGTTCTCTTTGAATATGAAAAGCCTCTTTTATCTTGAGTTGAAAAGTTGTAGAGGCATGATCTAAAATATGGAAACAGTCCCCGTAAGACAGGGCGCGACATTGTTCGGAATTCTGTAGGTGTTTGAAAATGTGAGAGGCCCTATCACTGACTGAGTGCTCACGCACGCGTGTGGCAACCCGCGCACATGCAAACTTATAAACCACACGTGAACGAAAGCCCGCTAGGCGATTTTCAAACACCCACAGAATGCTGAACATTGTCGCGCCCTGTCTTCAGGGGACTGTTTCCATATTTTAGATCACGCCTCTACGACTTTCCAACTCAAGAGAAAAGAGGCATTTCATATTCAAAGAGAACTTCTCTTAATCAACAACTGCATCACGTAAATTTAAAACTGTCCTTTTAATTCTCACATTGTCACGTTTTATGTACATTCCGTTGTTACTGGCATAATTAGCACTTTTTCCGACTTATAAATTCAACTTAACGCTTTGTACATTAATCAACTCAAGTATGACCGAAGTTTCTCTCCAAACCTGTCTTGTAATCTCCCAAAGTTTTGTTGTTTTCTTTAAATTTCTGACTTGCCTGCTGATATCAAGAACTTTTTATATATAGCATAGCGAACATATGCAGACACAATAAGTAACTTGTTGCTGATTATAAGTGTCTTGCTCCAGTAATAGTATTAATGACTGAAACGTGTAACGTTTTAGTATAATTTGGACATCGATTATCGAAGAGAGAGTGAGACGAAGTGGTCAACTCCAATTTTAATGAAATAATGAGTCCCGAGATACAGAGGAAATCCCAACAATCGACTATTGTACTCACAAAATAACTAGATCAACTAAACGTATCAATGTGGTCAATTACAAAAGTCACATCCTGTTGGTATTACAAACATCACACAAGTAGATTTTGCAACAAAATGATGAGTGTCTCAAAAACGAAGACCCTAACACCCTATGATCCTAAAACCCTGCAAACTCTAAACCTCGGAAACGAATAAAGTACCCCAAAACCATAAATTTGGCTAATCCCAGGCCTAAAGTTGGTTTTTAGGCCTAGGTTAGCCAATTGAGGGTTTTGGGATACTTTATTCTTTTGCAAGTTTTAGGGCTCTTAGGGTCTTGTTTTAGAGACACCCCAAAATGATTCTGAGTTTGCACAACTTGCTTGTGTTTATGCTTGTACTGCAAATTTAAACCAGCTCACAATGTTGCATTCTCTTTGGATATGGACCATCAATGTAATGAGTGAAATGCATAGATTAAAATTCACACGGTGAGGTATTTATGGAAAACAAATTAAACCTCACATAATAAACAATTATTGGATGAGGTTGAGCATGATATCATGAATTATGAAAACCGAGGTCTGTGTTATCTGTCGAAGCTGAAGGCTATTATGACAACAACCGTTTCCCTTCTAGGAGGTGTCTAACACCAGTCGATTTTTATCACCAGATTCTACTCCCCTTTGGAGCAAAGTGTTAAACAAAGACTCTGGTCAACCCTAACAGAAATTCAATATTGTCAAAACTTGTTTACACTGTGACGCGCCTTACCATTGCCACCTGACAGAGTTTTTAAAACTACTACGCCAATCTGGGTGTGCGAATTTGATTGACAGTTGACAGTCACCCCTCCTTGCAAAGTTTGCACACTTGTAAGTTGAACTCCGTTGCATAGGGTGTGGAGTTGACGTATTTACACACAGTTGTTAAATGTGAAACTTTGTTGCGTGGCCACAGTAAGGCACGTTGCACTGTAATGGAAACATACTCTTTCAGTGAGTGACTAACCCATTGACTCCTGGGGTTTCCTCATTGACGAGTTCTGGGGTGAAAGTGTTAAAGGATGTGTTCTTCAGGAATTAGATAACAAAATTAATGCTTGGAGCCAGTGTAAGCATCATGTAAAAAATGATCGAAATATAAAAAAAATATCGCTGTTTGACAAAACTACATTTTTGTCAAAAATGGCTATTGCCCGAGGGGGGGGGGGGGGGGGGTACTCCCATATGGAACAGACGGGAATGTTCGTCGGAATTTTTTAATTTAACCCCTAAAGGAGACCATCTGGGCGTGGCTCAAGCTTTCTGCGACCCCTAAAGGAGACCAATCTGGGCATGGCTTAAGCAAAATTTGACCCCTAAAAAACAAGTTAAAAAAGAAAATTTGACTTCTGTTTCTCTTCGCGTAATTCTGTGTTTCTTCGCGGAACCCTAAACGAGACCTTGGCAGCTGAAAATATTGGCGCTTTGCCCAGAACACCCTAAGCGAGACCAAAATCCAAAATTTACACCCCTAAGCGAGACAACGAGCATCCCCGTCTGTTTCATATGGAAGTCCCCCCCCCCCCCCCGGGGGGGGCTATTGCACCCAAGGTGTCCAAACATTTCCATAAAGCTCTGGTTTGGAGAGAGGATCTGGATCCGGATAACGCACTGGTACAGCATGGGTACAGCATGGGTACACTGGTACAGCATGGGTTTAGGTCGGGATGTGCCATAACCCTGGCTCTTTCAGGAGTAGAATTAACAGAAATAATGGATCACATTGGTTGGAATCGTAGGCACACTGCTTTGCATTACCTACAACTAGCGAAAGTGCTAAATCCTTCTGGGGCCTCTGCTCGATTGGCTTCTAGCGAAGTAATGTGTTAACAATACGTGGACCGATCTAAATGAACTGAAGCGCTTCATTTGTGCGTTCCCAGCAGCTAATTCACCTAAGAGACTGCTATCAGACTGATAAGAAAGATTATACTCAGTTTGTAACCTGCACACATATTATCTTTTCTTTATAGTTTTGGCATTATACTCTTTCAATTTCTTCATCAAAAGTGACACCATTTCTGGAAAAGCTGATGATACTTCATTCCTCTCTTCAGGATCTTCACGGATATTGAAAAGGAAGGTACTGTTGATATTGTCAAAAACGTTTACTACTCCAG
>NC_090892.1:56998708-57008708 GCF_036669925.1 Montipora capricornis | reverse complement strand
ACCCAAGGTGTCCACGCTTGTGTTTACGCTTGCACTGCAAATGAAAACCAGCTCACAATGACATATTCTCTTTGGTTATAGGCATAGTAAATAGAGGGGACTGGTTTGGAAGCTCAGCAAACATTAAAGGAGCAAACAAAGATGCCAATATTTAGGTTGGAAAGTCCACGACCATGCACAATCTTTTGTTTTGCGCTCATACACTATTCATGAATTACATAACCAACACGTTTCTATTGGTTACTTCCTCAGTATGGAGTAAACAACTATTGTGTTTTGTGCACGGCCAAGGTCAAAAAAGAGAACAAAAACCTACAACAAAGAAATTTTCATAACCATTTCCCTCTATTAACTATGTTATAGGCGAGATGCTTTCATTAAGAGCGTCTGACTTAGATTACACATTCAAGCTTGGTGTGGGTGTAAATGTGTAGTCAGTTTATGATTTATTGCACTGGGCCCAGTTGTTCAAAAGCTGATTAACACTTATCCCAGATTAAAAATTAACCAAGGTGTTTATTTCTCTACTCCCAAATGCTGTTCAACGCTGATATTCGGCAAAACTTTACATTAGAAGAAGTCAATCTTGTAAAACAAAAATAAGCAAAGAAACTTTCAACAAAAAGTTGCAAACATGAAACAAAAGTTTACGCTAATCCTGGATTAGGTCAATCGGCTTTCAAACAACCGGGCCCTGTTTTACAAAAACGTTATTGTCAAAAATGCTCAATGAACCCAAGGTGTCCAAACATTTCCATAAAGCTCTGGTTTGGAGAGAGGATCTGGATCTGGATAACGCACTGGTACAGCAGTGGCATTATACTCTTTCAATTTCTTCATCAAAAATGACACCATTTCTGGATAAGCTGATGACAGCTCATTTCTCTCTTCAGGATCTTCACGGATATTGAAAAGGAAGGTACTGTTGATATTGTCAAAAAGGTTCACTACTACAGGCTTATTATGAAGGGCACTTTCTGGAGGAGGAACCCAACTCCCATTTCCTGGACAGCCAGTGAGAAGTTTCCAGTCACCTACACGTATGGCAGCTTGTCGGCAGTGTTTGTATTTCCCTGGGGTAGGGTCCCAGTGAGTGTCCATAGGATCAATATTATGCAAAATTTCCTTCCTTGGTGATGGTTTTCCTCTGCTTAATGTGTCCCACACATCATAACCATCCAATGGCAATCCAGCCACAGACCCTCCAGCCAGATTCACAATTGTCGGAAACCAGTCAGTGACATGGATCATTTCTGAGCTTATCTGTCCACGATTTTTCAACAGTTCACTGTACACGAGGCCCACGCCCCTCATTCCACCTTCCCAAAGTGTACCTTTCCAGCCTTTCAAAGGCCAGTTATTTCCTCCAGAATGGATTTGCCCGCCGTTGTCTGTACTGAAAAAGAGCACTGTGTCGTTCCACAAGCCATATTCTTGCAGAGCTTGCGTGATGTTACCAATTCCTTCGTCCATACAAGAAACCATGCCGGCGTAAGTACGACGAGCCCCATCTTTTATATCTTTGTACTGTTCGGTGTACTGTTCAGGTACTTCCAATGGGGCATGCACTGCTTGGTACGCTACGAATAAAAATAGGGGACGATCTGCTTCATGAGACGAAATAATTTTCACTGCTTCGTTAGTGAACAAGAAAGTAGAATAATTCCCAGCATCGTCGCGAGCGATCTCTTCATTTCTTCGCAAGTCGTAACCATCTAGTCTGTCGAATCCGCTACCTGGAAATCCAAGACCGTCCTTGTGAGTATAATAATCTTCGCCGCCAGTCAAATAACCATAGAAGGAATCGAACCCTCGCTGAGTAGGAATAAACTCGCGTTTGTAGAATCCTATGTGCCACTTTCCAATCATATGAGTACTATATCCACTCTCTTTCAATTTGCTGGCGATCGTGGTTTCATTTTTGGGCAGTGCATTTGCTTGAGATGGCCAGATAATTCCGTGTTGTAAGCCCGTGTGGATCTGATATCTCCCGGAAAACAGCTGG
This sequence comes from Montipora capricornis, assembly GCF_036669925.1. Lineage (NCBI taxonomy): Eukaryota > Metazoa > Cnidaria > Anthozoa > Scleractinia > Acroporidae > Montipora > Montipora capricornis. The sequence continues at coordinate 57,006,703 of NC_090892.1, read as the reverse complement.
CTTCTTGTTGGGGTGCAAATTGGTTGCACATAATAATTTTCCAGTCGCACTCCAGCGGAAGCCAAACTATTCAGGTTTGGTGTTTTTATGCGAGGATTGTGATAACCAACGTCGTTAAAACCGTAATCATCAGCTAAAATAAAAACAATGTGCGGAGGTTTACTGAGAGCCGCAGGAAAGCAGCAAAAAATAACAATCACTCCAAGTTTTGCGAAAGCAGCCATCACAAACTCATGACAATCTCGTGACTGAACAAGCTTTGTGATATTTACATTGAATACGGTACACCCTAAGGTACCGACCATTTAACTCTTGAAGGGGGGGGGGGGGTGGGGGTGTGGGTACCTTTTCTTTTTTTTTCTAGCAACCCTGGTGGGCAGGATTTTTTTTTTTCCTCCTAAATGCTCTGCAGGATATTTGTTTTCTCCCCTCATTTCTCTGCAGGATTTTTTTTTCCTCAAAAAAGTGTCGTGTTTACATTTACAGAATGTATTTACATTTACATTGTGGTTATTGCAGTAATAGTTCTAATATGGAGCTGCAAAGCCTTAAAATGTTGTAAGCTGTACAAAATCATTCTTGTATAGCTACATATTTTTGGAATGTCATTCTTTAGAATCATTTAATATTACCTCATAACAATATTCAATAGAAAGTAATTACATGAAAATGCTTCAGTTGAAAATATTAAAAATGAACAAATTATTTTTCTTTGTCTAATAAAACTTGATTCTTCAAATAGAAAAATTTACCTCCATTACTGCTCGTGATAAGCTAACGAGTGTGGATATAGTGCGAGCCAGCAAGCCAGAAATCCCTGATCCCAATAACCACAAGCTACCTAAGGAACTGTAGGCTAACTGCAGTGCTAACAAGGCTAGCCAATGTGTAATTTAGGCTAACCGTAAAGGCTTGCATGACTCCAGTCCTATGACTTGGAGCCATGTGAACCGAACAAGCAAGAAAAATCACCCACCCCCCCACAAGAGTTAAATGGTCGGTCCCTAATAAGGGATACATGAGGTTTGTTTACTATTTACAATGATAGATAGATTGTCAATAGAGCACACATTTCCATCGGAAAGTTTCCAACGGGAAAACAGGACTACCTTTTTAGACTTCCCGCTGCTCCCGGAAATTTTCCAGTGGAACGAACCAAAGGGTCGTGTACCATTTACAAACCAATTTCCGGTAACTTTTCCTCGATAAACCACAGGACACCCAGGTTCTATACTTTTGACAAGGGGAAATAACAGTCACAAATTAGTTTATGTCTAGAAATTTGCAAGAAATTGCAAATGAAAATAAATGAAACTTACTTACCATGTGGCTTGTTGTGGTTGTCCTTAATTAATACCCACACGGAGTTTGAGAAAGTAAGCTAACACAGGAGCCCATCTGGAGCGTGCAACTTCCATACAGCGTCTGTGAAACGGCGTTTTCACAAGTAGGTTTATTTTTAGATTAGCCCTTCCCGCGAATTAGGTCAAAAAACAAAGGCAGTCATGGGTTCCCGGCTAACACCACCATCTTAGCTCCAGCACGATTTTTTTCACGAAAACTGAACCAATCGGCAAATAAACACATCTGGCTCGTGGAATATGAGATGTTTGAAACCCTCTCCAGCTAGCTGAGTAAAGACAGCAGGCTCCGTGAAACTCTAAAATGACTGCCGGTATGCGTGAGGCCCAAGGAAAAGGAATACTTCCTATTAATGGGCTAATGAGGGATGTACCGCTGGATGGGGTCGCAGTTTCACGACTGTATTGACTATAAGGGGGCGCTGCATTTTCAACAGAGTTCCCGACAGAGTTGCTAGAATGGGGTCGCAAATTGTCGGGATTTTGAGGCTAAGAACATTTCTGGCTAGTGGGATTAAGGACGTTCGCGCGAAAGGAAAAAGGAAAGGAAAGGAACTTTAAGTGTCTAGTAGATTTAGCGCTGGAGCACTAATTGGCGACACTGTAAATTGAAATTAACAATCAACGCAAATCAAGTCAAATATTGGTTTTTGAGGTAAACACGATGCTGAAGGCGCAAACATTTTCCACAAGAATAGAACGTGAAAGCGTGTGGCATCATGGGATAGCTTCATCTTCATCATCTCTCGCCTGAAGTTAGGTCATAAATTGCTTATTCCAAAAATGAAAACAATTGGGGGTCACTGACTTTGTTTCGGAGACAAAAGCAAGGGAAAAATGCCCTAACGAGATGAAACCTCATCTCCTCATCCGTCGAAAATCATAAATAAAATACGTTAGAGTGAAGGTTTTCTTTGCATAGAAATTTAGGAGTGGGATTTTAGATAATTACATGCCGCTAGGGATATCTAAACAGTAGAGTTGATCCTCAACGAGTGTTTTCGCAAGCGCTACCCGTTGTAACCACTTCAGGAATTCAGGACACAGGGAAAGAAAACTTTAAAAAAAGATAATTTCTTGCATTGTGATTATTTTCATTTCATCAAACTTCGTAGATTGTAAGAAGAAAAAGTGGTTCATGTCTTAAAAAATAGGGTCACCGATGATATAAACGAGTAAAATCGATGTGATGTTGCAAAGCTCTTGGAAAATTTAGTTTGTCACGTTTTTGCGTGACCTGTAGAGGAAGGACTGGAATCCAAGACAGGATCGATCGTTGAAAGGTTTTTGCAAAAAAAAAAACTCTCTCGAGCATAGCAACGAAGTTTCAAGCAGGCGTCATCTTTATTTGGTTAGTGTTTTGTATCATATCTCTCCATTGCCGACATGCTCATCTCCTGAAGTGTGGTTTTTGTGAAATGTAGCCGTCTCTGGCTGTTTCCTCGTAGGTCCGCACTATTCAAGTTTATGAGGAAAACAATTTTAATTCTGCTCTATTTTCATGAAAGTAAAGGAAAATAACTTCAAAAACAAGCATTCATTTTGAACTAAAAAATTCTTAGCGTAATAAAAACGTTAAAAAAACCAACCCCATTAAATTTACGCAACATCGCTGACTAAAACTAACCTTCCTCGAGTTTTCAAAACTTTCAGCCACTGCTCAATTAGTGACCTTTTCTCTTTAACGTTTGTCCTTTCTCTTTAACGTTTCATGATGAATTGGAAGTAAATGTGCCAATTTTTCCCCGGCGTTTTTGCCGCCATAAGATCTTAAGAACGTTCGCGCCCAAAATGTTCCCACGTACAGATTTTTTTAAAACTTGCCAAGCAGAAAGGTAATGATATATTTTTGCCAAAAAGGCAAAAAAATGGGGGGCCACCGTGCTCGTTTTCAAGATCATGAGGTGCACTTTTAGAAGATTGCGTTATTTTAAGACGATCTTAGCTAACAACTGTCAGCAATAAAAAAAGCTACATTAGTGAAATTTAGATCTGGTAAACGTAGTCAATTCAACATAACTAATATAACTAAATTAATCTTTGCAGCTGATGTCTTTTTCCGAGGTGAAATAGACCTTGAAAAACGATACAGGTACATGTTAGCCTAAGAAAGAAAACTTCGGTCGCACGAGATCATAAAAGGGAAATATGTGTAACTTCTCACGCACAGATTTTTTTCATTTTTTGTTAAAATGGACAAAATAAGAAAAGGAAGTGATCTACGGAAAGAAAAATAGGGGTCATCTAGCATTCAAGAGAGTAAAATCGCTGCGAAGTTCTCAAAGCGATGGTATATTCGCACTGTCACGTCATTGCCTGACATTTCCGAGAAGACCTGGGTCCACAGCTATCCCATGATGCCATACGCTTTCACGTTCCATTTTTGTGAAAAATGTTTGCGCCTTCAGTATCGTGTTTACCTGCATGACGTGTGCGTGACATGAGCGAAAAAATGCGCAGCAGCAATGGGCGCGAACGTCCTTAGTAGACTAACGCTTGAAGTAATGCGTGACATATTACAGTCGCGTTACCTGGGCAGTAAAAGTTGCGCACAAACAATTAGCGCGAACGTCCTTAAGCAACAGAGGACTTTTCCCGTGTTCACATAGCCTCATCAAAACACGAGGGGGTGTTGGGAAAATTCGAGACAGTTATGCAAACCCGACACGCATGCAGTCCAGGGTTTGCATAACTGTCGACAAATGAAGGAAAATGCTGGGGTTTTTTTACTTCTTGATTGAAACAGATTTATTTGATCCACGCTCATGTTTCCTACCAGCCAATCAAAACGCGCGTCTGACAACAAATAACCAATCAAAAGTCGTTGCTCTCGTCTAAACACAGCTATTGAACAATGAGAATGCGCGTACTATCCTAATTATTTTTTTAAACGTTACATTTTATAAGGTTATGCGCAAACAGAAAGTGACTAAGTTGGGGTCGCTAAAATTATTGTTTCCTGCGGTTCAAAGAATAGCAGCAAGCTATTCTCTCTAGGGGCTCCGCACAAAATAGCCTTAGAACGCTGACTACATACCCCTAGCATACCGTGTGCAGTCCGTGGCAATCAATCACGTGTCTCAATGGTATGGGGCTCTTATATAAGGCCAATCACTTATCACGACAGCTTGTCCAGTCTTTTCGGTTTTACAAATACTCCTTTTCGCGTCCCTCCTGCCTCCGCGCAGCGATGAACCAGCACTCTACCAGGGGCTCCCCGCTCCTGACCGCCTTGGGCTGAGTTTCCCATATGTTATCTAGTCTAAGGCATTGTTTGCGGATGGTCCTGATGAGAATATATTACTATTCTTTTCACGGTTCGCCTAAAATGGTAGGCGTTTCTATGGAGTTAGTGTGTTATTCAGTGATGACGTAGTTCGTTGGAGGTTGCTATGGTTGTGACCACGTCAGTACATGTTTAACGGCGGGATATTGAGAGGCGGGTCATTCTATGCTGACCACTCATGCGAATACAAATATCGACATTTTAGTAGCTGTCTTATCTGCGAATTCAGCTTGCTTCACTGGTCTTGACATTAATTTATCGACTTACTTCCTAACGGTTTGTTCACGCCTGAATATGCATTCGCGGGAGACCAGGTTTTCCCCGGAAAGAGGGTGTTTTTCCTGCCGGACAGCAGGGGCGATTTTCTCCACTAAGGTTCGGGATTGCAGAACATCAAAATATCACAAATGATTTGATATTTCGCTATTTTGATATACCTCGTTCTTTAATCCTTGAGACACTTGACCCTAGCAAAGACATGAGATTTTGATAGCTTTCTTGATATTTTGTTAATATCATGACATTTTGATAATATCATGATATATCAAAATATCAATTCTCAATACATATGACTTGGCCCTAGCAAAGACTCGAGATTTTGATAGCCTTCCTTGATATTTTGATAATATCATGAGATCTTGATAATATCATGATATATCAAAATATTTACTATTAAATACCCAGTGCCATTGTTCTCTCTCAGTGCTTCTGGCGGTTTAACCGTTCCAGTGAATAACTGTGTAACCAGACTTAGCTTTAACTAATGGTTTGAATAGATAATCAGGAGATGATTTAGAAATATCAATATTTGCCAACAGCATATAATTTTCTAAGTTCATAACAGGACAAGTCACCTTGTCTGAGCGAGTGATGACTACTTCATCTCCCTTTTTTAGTTGATACGGTTTTACTTTTGGAACTCGTATATTTAATTAAGTGAGTGCTACAAAGCGTTATATCCTTAATAGTCAGATTTGCAACCTCGCTGAACCGAAAAACCCTGCATATAATAACAAAGCCATTGAAATATCTCTGCGAATTGGGTGTTCATTAGTATCTGCATATTTTTCACAGCACGCTGTAAGGGCTTCGCTAGATACCGATGTTTTCTTTCCATCTGGTTTGGCGACGAGTAATACTCCATCATGATGCTGAATAGTTACAAGATTCTTGACCAAGTTTCATTGCTCAATGTATGTCATACGATCGGTTGTAACCTTCGATTTCCGTCAACGCCTCTCAAGTTTGCGGCTAATACGTTTTTATTCCGTGATATCACTTTTGTACCAGGGAGCAAGAGGGCGAACAGATACATACCTTCCGTAGAGGTGCATGATTTTCCAGAAGTGAGGATAAAACAGACTCATATTGAGAGAACAATTCAGTCAAAGTACTGGCAGGATTATGGAATAACGAAGACTCCAAAACATCTTGATGAAAACAGTCGTTACGCTTCGAAGTTTGCACAAAAGCATTCATTTCCTTGGAGGCGCAGGCCTGAACCGTAGTAGATTACAAAATGGTCAGATATTGCAGGATCGTCAGTACGGACACATTCTCATTTGGTAATACACTCCTCATCACTTCTAGTAATTATCAAATCCAAAATATGATTATCCTTGTGCATAGGTGAACAAATATGCTGTGTGAGGTTAAACGCTTCAGGAAGGTCATTTAAAACTTTGGTGTTGCCCTCGTGATGTCGTGAGGCACATCAATATGAACGTTGAAGTCACCAAATTGCCTGGGCTATGCAAAGAGTTTCAAGCAGTCCCGAGAATTCAAAAAATAATGCAGACGATAAACCATTCGATATTAACGAAGGAGGTCGATAAATAAGAACAATTCTTAATACTGAAGATTTGTCTCGAAGGAGTACTTCTAAAATTTCAAAACGGATGTGAATGATGTTGCTTCTTGCCTCTCCGAAGAGAGATCATACAAAATACCAACGCTACCACCTTAACCCATCATGACTGATGAATAAACGCAAGGCCATCTGGATAAACATCTCGAGTAGTAAAGTCAGATTCGTTACCCAATTTAAGCCACGTCTCGGTAAGCCAGGGCCATTATCGACAACATAATCTCTGATAGCCAGCGACTTGTTCAGTTGATAGATCTAGCGTTCAAGTGGCAAAAATTACGAAGTCCATTTGAACAGGTCCCATCAGATTTCAAACTGCCATCCAAAAATTCAACTCCCAAGTCAAGAATTTGACCGCATTCGGGAGAAGATGCCAACTTTAAGATGCGAACTTGAATATTAATTAATATAATATTAGTTAGTAGGTTACGCCCTTTAAGGACGATTTTTCGTCTCTTTGAAGGAGAAATCAATTTCAAAGCATGACTATTAGAATAGCGTAAGTGATACCCCCCTCGCTGTCCTCTTCTACGAGCAAGTAAATTAAAATCAATGAATTTTTTCCAAACCTGACTTGTCAATGGTTGCTGAACTGGAAAGTGTCTTGACCTCGAACAGAAAAATCTCCACCAATTGCGGCGCAGGGACACAAGCAGAATTCTTGAGTAATTCAGCATCATCGTGCTGGACATATATTAATGAAGGGGGTAGTTTCTAAAGAAACTGAGGTGCTGCGTCGGTGGGGAAGTAGTATACAAAAATTTGGTTGTATCAACGGAGTTGATAATGTAAATTGGCCACCGTACAGAGATTCTCTGTACGGTGGCCAATTTACATCATCAACTCCGTTGATAAAACCAAATTTTTGGACATATATTAATTTCTTAAAATAGTATATTACACAAACACTAAATAGCAACAATATAAAAAAAAACTCAGAGGTTGGGAGCTCAAAAATTTGCAGCCAACTAGGGCGCAATTAGATATAGTACTCATATGGTTGGAAAGTGGTACATAGGATTCTACAAACGCGAGTTTATTCCAACTCAGCGAGGGTTCGATTCCTTCTATGGTTATTTGACTGGTAGCGAAGGCTATTATACTCACAATCACCGTAAGGGATTTCCAGGTCCTGGATTTTACAGACTAGATGGTTGCGAGTTACGATAAAAAGGAAGAGATAGCGACGCTGTTGGGAATTATTCCACTTTCTTGTTCACTGACGAGACAGTGCAGATTATTTCGTCTCATGAAGCAGATCGTCCCCTATTTTTATTCGTAGCATACCAAGCAGTGCATTCCCCATTGGAAGTACTTGAACAACACACCGAACAGTACAAAGTTGTAAAAAATTTGGCTCGTCGGACTTAGGCCGGCATGGTTTCTTGTATGGACGAAGGAATTGGTAACATCACGCACGCTTTGCAAGAATATGGCTTGTGGAACGACACCGTGCTCTTTTTCAGTACAGACAACGGCGG
>NC_090892.1:56966208-56996208 GCF_036669925.1 Montipora capricornis | reverse complement strand
ATACCTGCTTGAAAATGAGCTCTTATATTCAAATGAAACAACAGGATGATTTTGAGGAGTTCAAAGACTCTCCAATGATGTCCACTGTGATTTCTTCGGGGAAGGCATCCTCGCTTTCCGTGGCCGAAGTATTAAAACAGTTTCATAGTGATGCCACTCTTGGGTTGACTAATGATGAGGCTGAGAGACGGCGTAAGCTTCATGGTTTTAACGAGTTTGACGTTGTCGAAGACATGCCTCTATGGAGAAAGTATATTGAACAGGTAGGACGTTTAGAACCAGCTGAAATTTTGTTTACAGTTGATCTTGCTTAATAATTAGTTCATGATATATCTTGATCAGCTGCATTTATTTTAACAAGATTTGCTTTGAAACTTATTTCCTGTTTGTGGTCATGTTTTTTGGACTAAAACCCTTTGGGAGCCCCTTTTTCGCTTACTATTGCGTAGCTTTTGGGTGCAATTTTTGGAGAAGCAATCGTTTTTGTTTCTACACTCACATAAAAATAATAGAAATATTTATATTATGACTCGAGTAGGTTTATGTACATTTCTCGACTTGACTACCTGTTGCAATAAGCTCACTACAGCTTTCTCTCTCTCTCTCTTTTCGCGAAGCTTATATTAATCAGTGTATAAAATATTCTCATTTGAATAAATCAAAGCAGATATGGAGCCCCAAATAAACTCAGATCAAATCGTAGGTTTTTAAGCGAACCGGAGTACCCGGAGAAAAACCTCTCGGAGAAGAGTATCAACCAACAAGACGCCAAGTCGGGCTGCATTGATGGTAGACGATTGCTCTCACCACTGCACCATACATGTATCTGCTTCATATCTACTCTGAGGACACAGGCACCTGAGGCTACTTAGCATGATTCAATCGTTGATATATGATTTGTTAAGTGAAAAATATTGTCCTTCATGTAAAGAGTATCTCCTTTGTGAATGGTTTAGTTGCTGTACCAATATTGTAGGAACAGATCAATATTGAAAATATAAATGATTGTGGCTAGATTCTAGAATGAATACATGCTTTGTTCTTCATTTGAGTTCACAACAAGTAGACCAAAGTGACATGTATTGAAGTTGCTCTGTGATTCTTATGCGGTGAATAGGTTACATTTTAATATGAAGAATATGTGTTTTGTCACTTTTTTCTTAAAGTTATTGACATTTTGAGTTTTTTGTTTTTTTCTTAAGTTTTGTTTGTTAACTGCGCTAGGAACTGGATTAAACTGGATTTCCAAAGATTACAAGGTGAATTTTCTGTTTTTTTTTATTGCAGTTCAAAGAGCCTATGATAGTGCTACTACTTGCTTCTGGCTTGGTCAGTATATGCATGGGTCAGTATGATGATGCTGTAAGCATAACAGTGGTAAGTAGGAATTTAATTTCCCTACTAAGAGTCAAGGGTCTCCATTTCTGCTCTGGCCTGCTACTTATAAGGTATCCTATTTATAGCCATGCATGAGGACATGTGACCAGAAGGCTTTTGCATGTGGTCATATGATTGAACTCACATGTATGATGTAACAGCTGAAAGAAGGAAAGAGAGAGATATCAGAGGCTGTCTTTTTTTAGGGTATCCTCCTGGATCTTATTAACTCATTTGATGAGGGAAAAAAAGCTGGAGTACCCGGAGTATAACCCTTGGAGGCAGATTTAGATCGACTGAAACTCAACCCACGTACACAGTGTTCAACACTAACGCTTGCCCGTTTGCCCTAGGCAAGCAAAATATATCCATGGGCAAGTAAAACAACTCTAAGACTTGCCCAATTGGGCAATCAGAATTCTTGTTTCACTAATATTTTGCGGAACAATTTGATTTGCAATGAAGAAAGTGACTAGTAATGTGACATAGTCACCACAAACATGATAAAAAATAATGTTACATCTCTTTGCTGTCATTTATTTTTCTGTTAAAAATATAATGGTACGAACATGAAAACAGATTAGAAGGAGGAACATGTTTGCAGATGCCATCTTTGTCTGTGCGAAAAGAATGTTGGTTACAATCAAATCCAGTTTTTGCATGGCCAAATATGACTCGATAATGTGATATCGAACAGTTCTACCTTTTGTCACACAATTTCAACCAGCTTTGAAAGGCTTAAAGAACATACTATTCAGGACAAATAGCATTTAATTCAAACTAATCTAATCTCAGAGAGGTATTTAAGGAATAAGAAATTTCCCTTGATCTTGCGTAGAAAAGGAAAATCGCTTAAAGATATGCTTGTCAAAGCAAAACTGTGAAAGCTACTAGGACACCATGGACACACAGCAGGAGTTGCGTTGGTCAGTCAAACCCATTTTACACATATTTTACTCAAAATTGACATTTTTACAAGCCTCCTTTGAGTTTTGATGGGCGACAGGTCTTTAGAAGGTGGGCAACCGAAAAAAAGCCATGGGCAACCAAAAAACAAAACTGGTTGCACAAGGGGCAAATTAGTAAGAAAGTAAGTGTTGAACACTGCATACGGCCTCAAAGGCAGGGTTGAATCCTGGTCACAGAGGTGAGAGGCATGGTTGATAACTGCTAATTCCCCTGACTCCCTAGAGTGATGATTCTAACAATAATTATTCTGAAGTATTTAAATAATTTACCAAACCTGTCTGAAAAACCATGAACACTGCCTACATGTACAGCCTTTCACCCATTTTTGTGGTATTGCAAGTGGACTACACACTATGTCACCGGGTTGTAAGAGTGATTGAGTGAGTGAGTGAAAGTCCGTGGTGGCAAATAGGCCTGCAGTGGGTGCATAAATCACAAAAATAAACAGGCCTTTGGAAGCGTGCTTAAATTTCAATTAATGAGACCCAAAGTCGGCAAGAATTTGCGATGACTAACAAAGTAGCTTCTATTTCCAAAATGATGGAATTACCTGGTGATAAATACCGTAAACGTCCATGTATAAGCTGCACTTTTTTTCACAAAATTGAAGCCATAAATCAAGGGTGCGGCTTATCCATGGATACTTCTGTGTTTGGAGTTTTAAAAAACCTAATTAATATTCATACAACTTCTTAAGATCTCAGCAAAGAAACATAAAAGAAACTGAGAGCATTTTGCTGTTGTTCATTGACTTTTTATATTGAGTGGTGGCTCCTAAAGGAGCCGTTTGTGTCTTTGAGTGTTTATCGGTGAATCTTGCTCTCCAAGAGTTCTTTCAAGCGCTTAATTTTCGCTTTACTCGAACAAGTAAATACCAACCTACAAGGAATTTCCATTCTTCCGTACAGTTGTTTGCAGTGAAGTCTTCGGCGATTGTCTTCGGCCAGTCACTTCCAAGCATATCTTTCCGCCATGTGCGATAAAATACCACAAAATTCGCAAGTACTCGCGAGGTAAATGGCCCACTGTTTCGTTGTCCTTGACCACCTTCTGGGCAAATTTGTTGACTGCATTATCAAGGTCCTGTTAGAACTGCACGAATTTTTTCGCCTATTGTGGGTTTCCAAACATCTTGGTCATGATACCCAGGCCCTGGCCCAGACTCCTCCCCACATTTAAAGCTTGGCTACTAAGCACTCGTTTGTTTTGTTCCAATCGAAGGAATTTCAACTTTATTGTGAAACCTTGATTGTTTGTCCTTGTTGGTTTATAGCAATAGAACGTTACTGGAACTTCAAACTTTATTGTACCACATTTTTTTCCAAAATCTGTGCTTCTAAATTTGGGGTGCGGCTTATCTACGGATGCGGCTTATACACGGACGTTTACGGTACCTTGTCTAGGAGAGTGAATTTTTGACTTTGCAAAAACAATGGTCAACCTCAAGAGCTGGATGATTGTGATTTTTCTGTTGAATTCAAACAACTTCTCGGACCTCCTGACGGGTTTTAAGATATGGCTTCCAAATGTTCAGTTCTAATAGATGATTGTACTACCCTGTGGGAGGAATTTCTTGTTTGTCTTCGGAGACTGATTTTATAGCACTCTTTCTGCCCAAATTAAGCATGAGATTAGGGTTTCTACTTTGGTGTGCAATATTTCCTTTAATTCTTAACATATCAAAAATTCCCCACACAGCATTGGAGTGCATTCATCTGTGACTAAGATGCAACAAAGTGCAGTGGTTTCACAATAAAGTGAAGGGGCAGGAACTTCTGCAGCAGACTCGGTCATTCTGAGTTTGAGGCCTCAAAACTGAAAGACAATATTAAATACCAAAAAAATTGAACTTTATTCAAATAATTCAATCTATTAGCTTTAATATGATATATACATGTAGTTTGACCCTATGCAAAAATAGTGGTGCAACAATTTCATTCTTCCACAGACGCATTATTTTCCTTTACTGAGACCTTAAACTTGCTGTGAAAAAGAAGTTGAAGCAAACTTCATGTCTATTGTGAAGCCAATATTTCTTGATTCTGTTCTGTTTTCTTTAATCTTTCTGGGTTTAGTATTTTACTAGTAACTGTATACCTCTACCGTAGCACTATAATGATTTACAACACCAAAACAATATTGGGTACGATTAGATAAGTCGATCCCATGTATAAGTCGACCCCCATTTTTGATGGCACAAAAAGCAATTTCTTAATTTCTTTGTTTAGTGTTCATGGGACACTAATCTTGTAATTCTTCGATTTCTGGAAATGTGGATAAACAAAAAAATCAGGGCCTCAAGCGCTTAATAGTTTTGTGGTTCAGCATCTGTTGTATATGCGGGCATTTTGTCCTTGAATTTCGAAAAAGTTCTCAGAAAATCGAACCTGTAAACTTCAAACTAACCTGTTTCGTTGTTCACTGATAAAGGGCTTTAGAGGATAAGCACAACATCACAGGAAGCAGGAGTCAATCTTTGAAAATAACTTGCAAACGATGCGAAAATGTTCAAGGTTTAATTGGTCCTTGACTTATAATTTCTCAAATGACTTGAACAAAACAAAACTCATAAACCAAACAATACGAAGTTTGCAAAAGCATTATTTTAAGTTAGCCAGGTTTGTATAAAGAATAAAACACATTCATTACCAACCAGCATTTTCACGCAACACAAGTGACACTGCTTGCACGCAAACACGAGGTAGTGCGCCAGGCTACTAAGCCGTTGAACGATCAAGTTTTTATTTGAAGAAACAGAAATGCCTTTTAGAGCTTTCCGCCTTTGAAAAACGAAAATTTCCAGTGTCTATTTCACATTTGTGCTTGTGAGTATCTTCAACATTAGAGTTGGACAAATCCTTTTTCATTTCAACTGGAATTGCTTACATTCGTTTTGAAGTCTTTTGTCGGCTTTTGTCCACTGCATTCGTTATGCCCAAGACAACATTATTATGTTAATTTTGAATAAATTACTTCGCTGGAACTTGGCTCAAAGTCTTTGACCCGTGTATATTCGTCGAGGGCGATTTTTGGAGATTCTTTTGAGGCCATAAATGGTCGACTTATACACGGGTAAATACGGTACATCTTGCACAAAGACAACTTGAATCTCCTGGAAAACAAAACACAGCTCAGTTGACAGTTATGGGATAAAGCACACTGTCTACAGTTACTACACTACCACACAAATGGAATACCTACCTATTGTTTTGTGCAAACTCTGTTAGGAGGAAGGTTTTTTTTGAGTCTGAAGATTTTCTGTACTTTGATTTTGTGAAATGTTTTGTAGAACATTGATGGTGGTAATGGTGTAGTGTGTTTGACAGATAGATGATATGTGAGTTGCTCGGTAACCAGGGAAGGGAAAACTGGAAAAGAAAACAAACAAGGCCATATGTTTCATTTTTCCATTTCTATTATTCCTGCACCTGTGGCCAAGCAATACTACATGTACGTGTAGCATGTCAGCATTATAATAATTACTGACATTTAAAAAGTCACTCATAAATTTAGTGTGATCAGGGCCTGGTTCCTCGAAAGCCGATTAACACTAATCTAAGATTAAAAATTAACCAAGCAGTTTATTTCTCTACTCCCAAATGCTGTTCAACGCAGATTTTTGGCAGAACTTTACACAAGAAGACGTCAATCTTGAAAAACAAAAATAAGCAAAAGAAACGTTCACCAAAAAGTTGAAAACGTGAAACAAAAGTTTACGCTAATCCTGGATTAAGTTAATCGGCTTTCGAGGAACCAGGCCCAGGATTATAAGCTCTTAATAATACCCAGGTAATAAATTGTAAATTTAGAGCTTGGTGTTTAAAATAGGTACCTGGAATTTCATATAGTACTATTAACATACAGTTGAGTACCAAAAATATCAAGTAAATTGCATCCTCCTGAAAAGTAGTAATGCAATTCCACTGCATGATTTATCTAACATTCTTTTTCAGGCAATCTTAATTGTTGTCACGGTAGCTTTCATCCAGGTATGTGGATTCTTAATTTCCTTTTCTTGGTGAGAGCCAATATACCATTAATTTTAATGATAATTTTTATTGCATGTTCTCTGATAACTTGGCCTTTATTTTGTCTTGAAGGAATATCGTTCAGATAAGTCTGTGGAAGCTATTAAGAAACTTGTCCCTCCTAGCTGTCACTGGTAATTAAAATATTTTTAAAATTGTCTGTGCTTTGTCAAATGAATTTGACTTAAATATAGCTCAGGTCGCTTTCTTTTTGTCAGAACTGGCTAGCCAGACCCGTCAGTTTGCAAAACAAAATGCAACAATTTGAAGGGACACTTGCATGATAATCCCTCACATTCTTCTGGAGGAGTATTTATCATGCTTGAAGTGTGTTAATTTGCAGGCGTTGTAGAGTTAGTCCTTCCAGATGCCCGGTCTGGCCGGTCAGTTCTATCAAATGGAAAGCATCCTAACATTAACATGGAAGAAAACTTCTCATCATTTTTAGGAAACTATCCTTAATAAAAATCAATTATGTTTCTCCAGAAGCACATGATCTTGAAGGTTAAATTGTAACTTGGAACTCTTTTCCTTAGAACAAAGCTGGGGATTTTAGGAAACCAATTTTTATTACCAAATATGGACAAAAATAAGATCAAAGCTGCACATGTGGGAAATGCGCCAGCTACATTTTATACATCCAAATAAGGACTCACATTTTTAAACTCGAAAAACCCCAGCTCTGAACCAGAGTCAAACACCTCAAGGTCATGAGCTTTATGATTTATGTACCTTTTTTAAAAACTGGATTATTGGATAATGCAATTCGAGAGTTTTGATTGGCTAGGCCATCATGGGTTATGAGCCATTATACCATGATCTACAAACACGGCAAGCATATGTGTGATTTTTTGGGCCTTTTTATTTTTATTGTAATCTAGTTTTCTATATTTTGGGGGTGTTGTAATAAAACAATAATTTATTCCACTCGCGCTTGTTGGATATGAGATGATTATAGCCAACTCGGAGCTACGCGGCTTGTTGGCTATCTATCATCTCATATCCAATGCGCGCTCATGGAATAATTGTTAAGTCTACCCAAGGATAATCAAATTACATCCAGGCACTTGATGTGGTCATGCTTCATCCTACTAGAAAGTCATGAACTACTACTGATTGTTACTTGGTCATACAGTATCTCCTTTATTGGTGCAATTAACATAAATATTATTTTAATTACACCACTAAAAGGGCGATACTGTAGTTGGCACTGTCATGGACATCTCGCACTGTAGCAGTCATCAACTACCATTGGTAGAATGGTATTACAGCTGTAGAAAAATCCTTGGTGCAGGGTACCAGCCAATATAAACTCAACCCATTTAGGAAAAAGAAAGGAAAGGAACTTTATTTAAGTGTCTTGTTGTTCTAGCACTGGAGCACTAATTGAGGACACTGTAAACTGAAATTAGCAATTAATGCAAATCAAGTCAAATGTTGGTTTTTGAGGTGAGGGGAAAACCAGAGTACCCAGAGAAAAACCTCTTGGTGCAGAACAGAGAACCAACAAACTCAACCCACATATGATGAGTCTCGGAATCGAACCCGGGCCACATTGGAACTCAATTCCATCATTTCAACCTTAGTCGTGTCGGTGGAAACTTGTATGCAAGTATGCTCACCACTGAACCATCCCTGCTTCTTTTATTCTTTTCCCCCAGTAGTGTCTTCTTTGGCAATATTTTTCTCCCAGGAGGTAGGAATCTGAAGTAGATGGGGATCACATTAACACAGAAATCATGCCATTTTATAAAGGAAAAAATATAGAAAATGCTTTTTTGAAATTTCAGTGCATCCAGTGGTGCAGAGCAGCTACTTGTACAGTCCTTATCAGTTTCAATTATAAAATAAAGCAAAACTTGGTGTAGTGAGTAAATAATAATTATGGCAGCTGCTATATACATGTAGAATGTTGGAATAATTAACCAAAGCAGGAGACTGAAGATGATTTTACAACGTCTGGGAGACGTTTTTCTCTCAATTGTGTGTGGCAAAAACAAAGAACTAACCATTCTTGCTTCAATAACTGGAATAATTAATAATTATTATTGTGGAATTGAACCATGGAAAAAAATTGGGGGACTTAATTAGTAGTCAGTTTTTGGATAAATGATTGCAGGAGTGGCTTGAGAATAGCATAACAGGAGTCGCCCAGTGATTGCGATTTCACGTGCCAAAATTAAAAATATGGCCGTGAATAGCCTGGAACTGGTAAGACCTTTCAAAGCTTGTAAGTGGAACACACATTTCCATTGGAAAGTTTCCAATTGGAAAACAGGTCTGCCTTTTCAGGCATCCTGCTGCTCCCGGAAATTTTCCAGTGGAAGGAACCAAAGAGTTGAGTACAAACCAACTGGAATTTCCAGAATTTTTTTCTAAAGAGTAAACAACCCATGACTCCTGAATCGTCCCTCCCCTCCCCCACTCTCCCCCTCCCCCCATTGATGAATAAAATTTATCAGGCCTTTCTCCTAAGAGTCAATGGGTTCACAGAGTGCTTTTTGGTTGTGTTCAATTAAATTTTAGATTGTTAATATTCTGTAATGCGTACTGTACATACACGCATAGTAATAAGGGCAAGCTCATAATTATTGAAGTTTCATATAAATATTATTATATTTGTTTGCTACTCTTGTCTTTACAAAACCATTTTATCGGGGGCAAGATTGTGACCCACCAAAAAAAATTGGTTCATGTGAGCCCAAGACCAGAATGAAAAAATAAAATTTAAGTGCCATCCCAGTACATGTAGTTGTTATTAAGGTTGCGTAGGGTGAACAAAGGGGTTTCATGTTGTAGTACCTCTGGCATGGATCAAGGTTGTCAGGACTTCCCATTTCAGATGATTTTCTCAGCTAGTGAGAAGTTTGGTCTTACGTTGATATGTTTTGCAGTGTACGTGAAGGGAAAGTAGCAGACTTTTTAGCCCGCAATCTGGTCCCAGGAGATCTGGTTGTCATATCTGTAGGAGATAGAGTTCCAGCAGATTTAAGGCTTATCGAGGTACTTTAAATTACTTTTAGTTTACATCTAGGAATGATGACATCTAACAGACTTTTGCTCACTGTTCTGCAAGGAAGTCTGTGCCATATTATGGCACATGATCCTTCATTACAATCTGACTTTTTGGTGATGGAGAGGATTTTTCCTATGTCTTTGTGAATTTATCGAGTAGGGTTTGCAAAAGCCAGGAGTCCTTAGTATAGTTCTGAAACAACCCTACGGTACAGTAACATCTATTAATTTTTGTCCTGTTTCTGGATATGATGATAACTATTGTGAGTCATTCCATTTCTTCTACCATTGTCGTTATTCAATAAGCTTTCTTTGCCTGATGTTTAACGGTGTGTTTGCAATTTGGTTTTGCAGGCTGTGGATTTGAAAATAGATGAATCAAGTTTTACTGGTGAGACAGAGCCAGCAAGTAAAATGATTGAGGTTATTTCTCCTTCAAAAACAAGTGGTGGTGTATCACAGAGGACAAATATTGCATTTATGGGTACTTTAGTACGCTGTGGCCGTGGCAAGGTAGGTTCACCTATTTCAAAATGGGAATTTTAAAATTAATTTAAAGCCCTTCATATGTGCCATAACCTACATGTATGGAGTGATATTGTTCCTAAACCATTGTCACAGCTAGAGAGGAATCCATGTGTACTTGCTACTTCAACAATAACTTGTTAAATTCTGTTGTTTATTTCAGCATAGCATTGGGCTAAGCTATTCTTTTCTTTGGAAGTGTAGCTCTGTATTTTACAATTCGTATCACTCGTGGGTGATAAGGTTCCTTGTAGTCATTCCAGCTACCTATCTTTGTAACCCAAGTCTGTCTTTGACATCTTACTAAGTAGCATGCTAATATGCAAGCATGAACATGTTGATTTAGAGTAATTAATGTAAGACAGATACAATACTTCAGAATAAAGATCAGCAACACCAAATGTCATTGTTTTGGAAGCTTGGTGGTTCACACGTCTCTTATTAACGTTGTTACTAAAACAAGTTTGTGGTAAAATTATTTGTAAACACATAATTTGATAGTGTAATTTTTTTAATTTGTTTTATTAATTTTATAACAATGAATTGCACAAGGCAATAAAAATTTGAAAGCAAGGCAGCGTCAGCAGAAATAGTTTCGACTAAGCTTCATCTTAACCTGTAGCATCAATATTACTTGTTCACAGGGTATTGTTACTGGTGTTGGTGAGAATTCAGAGTTTGGGGAAGTATTTAAAATGATGAAAGCAGAGGAAGTGAGTAGAGTATTTATTAATAAGCACAAATTATCTGGACCTTGCCATTCTTGTGATTTTTTAATTGGTCCACCTTTCCCTTAAATACCATAAAAGTCCATGTATAAGCTGCACAAACCGCACCCCCAATTTGGAAGCTCAAATTCCAAAAAAAAAAAAAGACACAAAAAAGGAGACATTGAAGGTCCATTTAAGTTCTCTTAGTGAACAAACAAGGACAAATAAGTACTGTCTCAAAACACTAACATGTCAATTTAGTCCTTAGATAGCGAAATTTTAACTTGTCATACCGTGAATTTACTATAAAAAAAACTTTAGATGCTGTCACAATGCGATTTTTTTTCGAGATTATCACTTCAAAATGCTCCGTGAAGTTGAAATTCGAAGGCGATTGAAACAATACACAGGAGGGCTTAGTAGCCAAGCTTTGAAATGTGGAGAAGAGTCTGGGCAATGAAATGGTCTGCCATTTGCCTCATGAGTACTCGCCTACATTGAATATCTTGGTATTTTCTGGCACTTGGCCGAAAGATGTGCGTCAAAGTGATTGCCCGCAGGAGTATTAGCAAACAGCTTTGTGGAGGAATGGAGATTCCTTGTAGGTTAGTGATCAGTTGTTTGAGTAAAGTGAAAATTAATCCCTTGAGAGAACTCTTGGAGAACAAGAATCGCTTCAGGATACAAACCGTCGGATCGATCTTTCAGGAGCCACTACTCATGAAAAAGGCAATGATCAACAACAACATGCTTTCAGTTTGTCATATGTGACTCTATTCAGTGACATTGGGAGAAGTTTTTATAAATATTAATGAGGCCTGGGAAAAGTCCAACCTCGGATGTTTCCATGGATAAGCCACACCCCCGATTTATGATTTGAATTTTGAGGGAAAAGGTGCTACTTAAACGTGGACTTTTACAGTACTTGATAGCCAAAAAGCAATAAAAATTGCATCAGAAGTATGGTGTATTGTAATTTCTATCTTAACTTGTTGACTCCTGAACTGTTCCTTATCTGGCCTCAGTTGTTCAAAAGGGGGATAACGCTATCCGTCAGATAAATCACTATCCATTGGATAGCGCAATAGGCCATTTCCGAGTTCATGTCTGCCTCCTCTTCAAAGCGAGTCTAAGTGTAAGAGTGAAGTTTTTGTGATGCTAATTAGTTCTACTTTACATATGAATGAAAACTAATTTTGATAAGAAAAACTTCGCACTTAGACTCGCTTTGAAGAGGAGGCAGACATGAACTCGGAAATAGCCTATTGGTTTTGCAATCATGACTTATCTACTGGATAGTGATTTATCTGGCAGATAGAGCTATCTGTCATACAACAACTGGGGCCTGGCATTTAAGACAGAGTAAAATCTTTTTACTCTCTCTCCAACAGTGGGAGTCTGTGGGTTAAATGGGACATTTTTGAGTGGATATGGTGGTTGTTAAAAAGAGAAAAACTGTGAACATTTTTATATGCGGTTTATGGTAAAGTTTTCTCCACTAAATCCTATTTGGCTTCAAGTTGTTGATATGGGTTTAACATGATTTCTGAAAGATAACTTGTTTCACTTCTGAAAAGGACTTTTACTCAATGCATGAGTAACAATTATTATTATTATTATTATTATTATTATATTATTATTATAATAATTATTATTATTATTAAAAGAAAAGGCATCTAGGATTCAGGAGCATATCTTGGATATAGGAAAGAATACGATCACTTGCAGTTTCAAGACAAACAGTTGTGTGTGTATTGCAAACATCAGATAAAGTTGGGTGTCAACAGCAATGTTGCAAACAGTTTCCAAGTGTGAACCAAAGAGCATTACCAAAAAATGCAAGGAAATGAGCCTAAATTGGCAAATACAGGCTGCAGGGGGTACCAGTGGCCCTGATACACAAACACCTGAGGTGCACAAAGCATGCACAGTAGATCTGCTATCAAATAGGCAGTAAAAAAATGCCACATAGTTTTCACTTGACAACTTTTAACATGCTTTCATTTGTTTGTTGCAGCCTCCAAAGACACCTCTACAAAAGAGCATGGATATCTTAGGAAAACAGTTATCTTTTTATTCTCTTTGTATAATAGGTGAAGTTTTTTTTACTGTATACTACAGTACCACTACTACTATTACTACAGTAATAATAGTGAACTTAATACTGAACTTTCAGGGTCCAAAATCAACTTTTTTATTGTGGTCACCGAAACTTCACGCCTTTTCTTTTTTCCTGAAAAATGCATGTTTTGGACATTTTTATGGATACCAGAAAGCAACGAACACACAGTCTTATGCACATGTCAAGCATTGGGCTGGGATTGTTTACCCCCCTGATTTTGGTATGAACAGAAGAATGGGGAAAGAATGCAAACTTTTCCTGAGCAACCTAGGGGACAAACTTTCCCCTAAGAATGGCGAGTCTTATGCCAGTGCCATTAGATCTTGGGTTAGAATGTGCATATCTTTTGAAATTCTAAGATCAGTTCTCACTCATTTGAGGGTCTACAACCCCTTTCAGGAGCAGGCATAGCTCAGTTGGTTAATGTGCAGCTTTCGGAGCAACCTCTTGGAGCAGAGTAGAGAGCCAACAAACGTGACCCATTTGTGACACAGTCTGAGAATCGAGCTTGGGCCACATTGGTGGGAGGCAGTTGCTCTCACCACTATGCTATTCCTGCTCCCTGCATGGATGGCTATTAAAGCCACATGTTTTATTTTTCTTTGATTAAATTTCTTTGCCTTATTGTTAGGTCTTATTATTCTTTTGGGATGGCTCCAGAAGAGACCAGTTTTACAAATGTTTACTATAGGTGTCAGGTTAGTGTTACATCATATTGAATCTTTATTGTACCCTTGGATTTTAGAGTAACTTGATGTAGCTAGTGTCTCTGAGCACCCTCCCAACCATGATACACCACAGACGACAGACCACAACAGAGGGAACTCCATGCCCTGCTCTTTATGAATAGTGTGTAGGTTCTTTTACGTCCAACAGGGTTATGAACATTGAAGGGTTGTGAGAAGGGGCCTATGGTTTATCCTCCTTATCCAAGAAGACTGGAGAGTCTATAAACCATTATTTTTGCAGATGTCATTACAAAGGCAGCACCTTTCTCCTCGGTTATTATTTTAAAGACTCCGAGTGTTGGTCTGGCTAGAGTCGAACTCAGGACCTTCCACATCAACTAAACCACCGGTGTACGGTGTGTCTTGTGTACCATTGGCATGTACTATTTTTGCCATACCATACATGTAGTCTGTTCCTTTTGCCTTTAGAAAGGCAAAAACAACCCCCCAAAATATTCTTGATCTATACAAATAATTATTCTTGATATTCTGCACAAAATCATTCTTAATCTTTGTGCTAATTTGCTTGACTATCTGATCCTTTTATAAGACAAAATTATTTATTGGTGGTCATGTTTTGCATTTGCATTTGGTAACCTCAATTTACTTTATTAATTAAAAACAAAGTACTAGTTCAGTGTGTATAAGGAACCCATAAACCCTGTGCACAAAACATCACAGGGGCCATGTGTGTGTCTCAAAGTAATACTCCAGGAATTAGACTCCGTTAATTTTATGTAACCCTCTTGAGATGATCAAAAACAGATTTTATTGTCTCACAGCAGAAGGGTCAACAACATCTTGACCCACTAAAAAGAATGACCCCTTCAAACCTTTTCTACCTAAAATGGCCATTTTACTCTGAGTAATGCCAGACAATAATTATTATTTTTATTATTTTACTTGTCAATGGTGGCCAGTTGATGGGTGAAAATTGTTAAGAAACATGTTGGGAAACTCATTTAGGGGTTGTATAGAAAGGAACAATAATTTTTTTAATTATATTTGAAATGTATGTTAAAGCATTAAGAAAAAATGACCAGTTGGCTATTAACAATGCCTGATGGAGTTGAATTCAGGAGCATTGACGATGATCTATTTGCAGGTGGCCAGAACGAGATTTGAACTTATGGCATCCATAACAAAATGCTAGGCCAGATTCACCGGGCTCTAGTGCTTCCCGTTCAATCTCTAAATTCCAATTTAGGGACTGTGATTTTGAAGGGAGCCTGTTAATCAATGATAGCGTCTACAACAACCAGAACAGAAGAAAACAATAATTATCATGCATTTGTTAATTTGATTTGGGTTTATTTCTTTATTGTTTCTTGACCAAAAACAACTTTTTTTTAACATTTAATTTAATTTTATTACTTTTATTTATTATTTTTGTATTTTATTAATTTTAAAATAAATTTTTACACGTACCTACATTTACACAAACAAGCACTATGGTCATGTACATGTAAGCAGACCACACCAACAACAATAAAATGTACCCAGTTGAGGTTACAAAGAGCAATCAACAATATTCATTAGCTTTTCCCATTTCCTTAAACGTAAAGTTACCTTCCCCCTCTCCCTTGCGATATGTAGCTCATTGCTATGAACAACAACTTCAACCTATTCATGCCTGAAGTGACCCCAGTTGGTGAGTAAAATCGTCTGATGTTAGCCAGAGTAAAATCTGCAAGTCTCACTCTTACGTGGGGAATCTGTAAGACTACTACTAGTGAGTGTTGTTTTTAGGATAAAAGGTAAAGTCTGCCACGAGCCTACATGTAGAAGGCCCACCAGGCCGGCTCTTATCTACGGTTTCTGTAGCATGAAGCGACTGGAAGTATTTCTACTCCCCCCTGGATGGGATGCTAGTCCATCGCAGGGTTGCCCCCAGCATTAACTTCGGCGGTACCCATTTATACACCTGGGTGGAGAGAGGCACCGTGAGAGTGAAGTGTCTTGCCCAAGAACTCACGCAACCTCCCTGGCCAGGACCTGAAGCCGGAGTCGAGCGCACTAACCATGAAGCCGCCACGCCTCCCACTGTTTTTAGGATGGAAAGGGTTAATTTGCCTTGTGATTACTTTACAGTTTGGCAGTGGCAGCCATTCCAGAGGGCCTTCCCATTGTAGTCACTGTTACACTAGCTCTTGGTGTTATGAGAATGGCCAGAAGAAATGCCATAGTAAAGAAGTTACCCATCGTAGAGACTCTTGGATGCGCAAGTGTGATCTGTTCTGATAAAACTGGGACACTGACCAAGAATGAGATGACTGCAACACAGATATTCACCGCTGATGGTTACTATGCTGAGGTACATGTACATGTTTGCTTATTTTGTCTGTCGTCTTCTCCTCAAAAATTTGTTGCAGATGCCAGTATCTGGTTTCGCTGGTTTAAAGAGGTATGTCCAGAAATGCATCCAGGTACAAAAATGACAGATTTCACAAAATTGTGCTACCTTTGCCCAATTTTTAACAAGACTTGCAAAAATGGCTAAACTTGCTAGAATTGCAGGGCAATAACCAATTTAACAAAAAGTACAAATTTTGCAAAGATTGCATTTAATTGCACACCCAGTAACAAACCTGCAAATTAAAAAAGTTGCAAGAAATTGCTCCTTCCCTTTTATCAACTAAAAAGTTTGCAGAGATTGTAGAAAATCATAGTTTTCGTTAAAGTTGTTCGAGGGAGCAATTTTTTTGTGAAATATGTTATTTTTGTAGCTGCGTGCATTTCTAGACAAAAGTGGGTTTATGTTATAGAAGTGTTCTCATATTTGAACTGCAGAAATTGAAATGCGTGAGTGCTGGAGATCATCGCAATGAAGCAGCAAGTTAAGCAGTTGCAAAGGAAGCCTGAAAAAAATCTAGGCTGTTCAAGCTTATCATTATTTTGTTAGCTGCGCACCGGTGGCTCGGCTGGTTGAGCGTCGGGCTGTCGTGTGGGAGGTTGCAGGCTCAAACCCCGGCCAGATCAACACTCAGGATCTTAAAATAATTGACGAGAAAGTGCTGCCTTTTTATTATCTCTCAGATAGTATGCACTTTATAATTGGTCAGTTTAGCAGGCCATATTCTTCAGTATGGCCAGCTGTACGACCTGCAAAATTTGAAATTTTGATAAAACATTCTCTAGCAAGTTTTTTGTTTTTTATCAGGTTACATAAACTTGTAAAACTGTTCGAATTATGCTAAAAACTATTTTAATTAATTTTATTAAAGAAGCCAAGGTGATTTATTAGTTTTTTCGGATTTTGAGGCAGCAATCTTTCTAGCAGTTGAACCTCCCGCAAATGACTTCAACTAGTTTCCTTTCCCACTTGCCTGATTACCACAGAGATATAATCAAATATAAAGGACGAAGTCCTCAGTGTTGTGGCTCTCCCATTCCCTCCAGCAGAAGTGGTGGGCTTGGTTGTGATGTCTCTAAAAAGGCTTATGGTGTACTAGGGTGCCTAAGCAGAAACAGCCACAAATCAAAAAGGGACTTTGCTGAGTGCTGGGTTTATATAGGGGAATTTCTAGCTGCACTGGGAACGCTTGCTGTGCAGGCTACTTGCAGTCGTTTCTCTCTCGAGGTCAGCTGTTTCTTTCTTTTCTTTTTTTTTTCAAGTTGACCGCTGACCCAGTACTAGTTTTCTATTGGATCGCTGGCTCAAGTCTGGTTACCTCACCTAAACTTAAAGCCAAGGACTTTCAAAATAATTCCAACTGAATCAGCTGTATTCAGTTGTCAATTTTTTTTGCAAAGCTTTACAAAAACCATTCAAGAAACCTTTGAGATGCTATTAAATTTAATTCAACCAAGTAAACTGGAAACTGGAAAAATACAGTAACTTAGTTTTAAAAGTAAAGTAAAGTGGTGCATTTATATAGCGCCCTTATCACTAACGTCTCAAGGGCGCTTTACAATGATCAATTTACCCCCAGCGGACTAGTTTTTATCATTACGGTGTCAGTGATGGGTTGATAAGGTTAGATTGGCTCTCCATTGTGTTTCAAACTAAAATAAGACAGTGAGAGTAAGGGATATCTCTTAATAAAGGATCATGTTCTATTTTAGGTGTCTGGAGTAGGCTACAATTCTTCTGGTGAAGTGATCATAGAAGGCCATGCACTTACACCAAGCTGTAACTTTTCCATTGCAACAATTCTGGAGGTTTGTACACTATTGGTATTTTACAAAACCATGTTTTTCTTAAATGAACACTTGATAGCACAAGTGTGATAATAATTATTACTTTTAAACATACGGTAACCACACTTTTGAATTAAAGGAACATGTTTTGATGTTTCAAACATCATCAGTCATAGTGATTGTAACAGTAAAATTTTGTAACGGACGTCAATCTATAAAGAATCGTTGTATTATGATCCGTTTATATAACTATTATTGGGAAATGCGTTGATGTTGAAAATTTGTTCTTCAGTTGAACCCATGTTTACCTTGGTTAAAACCGCCTTTGCCTGACATCAATGGACCTCAGATAATAAAAAAATTATTATTCATTAGTGTGCACAGTGTCTGATATAAGATTTCCTTTTTCAGGCTGGATATTTGTGCAACAATGCACACATTGAAGATGGATCACTGTTTGGTCAACCAACAGAAGGAGCCCTTGTAGCTGTGGCACAAAAGGTACAGGTTTTTTGATTTGGCTTTTAGCATCAGAGGAAGAGATGATCGACAAAAATCTATTTAGCTGCTTAATAATGAAGAAGTTTATTATTTAGGTTGTTCAGGTAGTGTTGATATCTGTAGCAGCTCCAAGAGATAGAGATTCAGAAAGTGAGGTCAAAATAAAATCTTGACCCCCTCGGTGATCACTAATTAACGGTTGGGTGACCAGGAACGTGGAGGCTGGAACCACTGACCCCAACACCAAGTAGGCAGAACACCCAGGAGCCTGCCCTACTCACAACCCAGCCACAAGCCCCGCCCACCAAACCCAGCCCGTCACTATGAACTGGAAGAACATTGAAGAACCTACTTTGTAGATAACAATTAATAATACTAAAGGAGGAGAGGAGAGAGGGGATACCAGAAAAAGCAAGCTACACAAAATGCCCTGTACGCTGAGCACAGTAAAACTAGCTTCTGACCACATCAGAATACCACTGACCCCGTGAATGCTGCAGTGCCTTGGCATCATGCCCAGCAGGTCATTAGCATTCTGGCATCCAGGACTTGACCGATGAAAAGTGCTGCATGCATTGGAACAGATCATCAACACGATCTTTGATATACATAGTAAAACCCTCGTCGGACAAAATGGAGTTATTGAACTTCCAGAGACCTGGGCCACGGGTATGCACCCACTAGTGGGCTGGACAGAGAGAACAACAAAATCGTAGTCGGGAAAGCAACAGGACTGGATTTTTCACGAGCTAATCGAAGGCACTAGGCGCGGAGACACGAAAAACTTATCTAGGCGAGACCCGATAGAGAAATCCGAGTTGAACCTAGTGCACTGGCACTGTCTCGGGTGACATTTCCGCCAGGCATCTGATAGGTGAAGGGCGGAACTAAAGTCGGAGATGAATTTGGCAGGGGTAAAGTTGCCACCGAATTTATCGAGCTGATAATCGTAACAGTTAAAATTGCCGGCTATAATCTGAAAATCAGAGGGTAAAACGAACTGGTGAAGGTTCTCAAGAAACACTTTTCGATCGGTCAAGGTTGTTCAAACATTTCACTAGCCTTTGTCTACCTGGTCCTACGCTGCAAGCAGAGTCTCTTGATCTTCCTAGATAAGTCGGGAAGAGGAAAAAAGACTCTTTCAGCCGCCTCAACATTTCAGATTGAGTATGCGTCAAAATTCAAAAGTTTATTTAGTTATATTAGTTAAGTTGAACTGAGTACACTGTACGTTAACCTGATCTAAATTTCACTAATGTAGCTTTTTGATTGCTGACAGTTGTAAGCTAAGATCGTCTTAAAATAACGCAAGCTTCTAAAAGTGCACGTCATGATCTCGAAAACGAGCACGGTGACCCCTCATGTTTTTTGCCTTTTTGGCAAAAGTTGATCATTACCTTTCTGCGTGGCAAATTTTAAAAAAATCTGTACGTGGGAACATTTTGGGTGCAAACGTCCTTGAAAAAATCTCGATGGCGCGTGGCAATTGATCATGCACAAAAATTTAAAAAAAAAAACAGGTTTGACAAGTTGAAACTGCACTGACTCATCCATTTCTTTGTATGAGCGGCAAATCAAAGAATGTTGAGGCGACTGGCAGAGTCTTCTTTCCTCTCTTTGACTTATCTAGGAAGATCGAAAGAGACTCTGCGCATAGGGTAACCTGGTCCTTACCATAAGTTAAATGACCTCCTTTTTTCCTCTTCACTGTGTGACATGAGTACATGCTGCAGCTCATTTTTTTTAAAAACCAGTTCAATTTTGATTTTGCTTTGTTTCAACAACAACAACAACAACAACAACTTTTTATTGACCCCTTATACTTGAAAAAAATTAATGTACATGAAGTAAGAATTAAAGCTAAATGGGGTGTTGGCTTCCTAAAATAACTAGTTATGTTTATGAATATTAGCAGAAACCCATAAGGGTTGAAACGTGTAACGCGCGTTCACAGCTTCCGAATATTCAGTACGAACTGATTGGTTGAATGTTGGAAACCCCTCGCTCTTGTTGTTCCAAATATGGTACTTACCAAATTGAATATTCAGAAGCTTGTTTGCCAGCACACAAGGGGCCGTTACACGTTTCAACCCTTATGGGTTTCTGACATTAGACAAAGAAAAATCAAAATTGAACTGGTTTGAAAAGTTGTAAACCAAGAAAAAGTTCAAAACCATGACAGACACACCAAATAAAGCAAGACAATAATTATTGATTAATTAAATGTAATAAGTATTATTCTTGAGAGCTTTTTACAAGTTGATTACTTGTATTGGTAGCTGGGTATTGATGACCCAAGAAGAAGATACACGCGCACAGAAGAAATTTCCTTCACCTCAGAGAAGAAATGGATGGCTGTTAAGTACAGAAAACAGGTTTGTGAAGCATTCATTCGAATACAAAATTAACAGAAAACAGTCAAAACTGTGGAAGGTGTAAATGTGATCTGTCTGTTTTAGAACGCTACAGAGATGTACTACATGAAGGGGGCACCAGAGAGGGTATTACAGCAGTGTACATCATATTGCAAACAAGGTTCAAATGTTCCTCTTGGTCCTAAAGACTTGGAAATATTTACTGATGCTGTTGCAGCCATGTCATCCAAAGGACTGAGAGGTACTGAATGGTGCAAAGCTGTACCTTGATGTAATTTATTGCAATCCTGGAGGGATTGTAGTGCTTTAATTGATTGTGCCAATTAATTTTGGCAAAATAGTGTTCACTAGAAAAATGCCAGGGGAAAAATTCCCCGGAGGAAAATCAAACAAGTTGACATATTCTATGTATACAGCTTCGAGGGTTAAAAGGTGTTTGAGTCTAATTTAGACTGCAAATTTAAGCTAATACGTTCACAGCATGAAGTACCTCAAGTATGAATGTTCTTTTTCAGACAAACATTGTCTTTAGAACTCTACAGCAAGAACGATAGAAGTCCAACAATGAGATCTCGCAGTAGAAACTGAGGTTGTTGGTTCACCAAACTTGAAAGTCCTTCAACCCTAGGGGCTGCGAAGTACATTTGCTGTGGGGTGGGCGGAGAAGGTCGGGGCAAGGTTTTGGTATTGATCACGGAAGTGTGAGAGCCCCCAGTTCCTCCCTCTCCTCAACCCTCTCCTCTCCCCCTGGACCCGGTTGTTCGAAAGCCAATTAAGTTAATCCAGGATTAGCGTAAACTTCTGTTTCATGTTTTCAACTTTTTGGTACACATTTCTTTGGCTTATTTTTGTTTTTCAAGATTGACTTCTTCTAATGTAAAGGTTTGCCGAATATCAGCATTGAACAGCATTTGGGAGTAGAGAAATAAACTCATTGGGTAATTTTTAATCTGGGATTAGCGTTAATCGGCTTTTGAACAACCGAGCCTAGAAAGCATAAGAAATCTGAAAGAAAATATGATGTGCTATGAGATACCATTACTTTGTACATTCGAGAAAAGACTGGCTGTGCTGTGTAACGTTCGTTCCTTAAGAACATTGCAGGGATCGTTTTGACGTGCCACATATGTTTGCAGTTGTAGAAGACTTGGTACTGTTGAATGCAATAGTTTTGACGCATATTGTTTCTTGTTTCTGTAGTAATAGCGCTTGCTGAAGGACAACACTTACAGCAGCTAGCCTTCCTTGGTATAATAGGTTTATTGGACCCACCCAGACCAGGAGTGCGAGAAGCTGTTCGTACCTTGTTGGATAGTGGGGTGCAAGTAAAGATGTTGACTGGAGATGCCAAAGAAACTGCTCTTATTATTGGTAACGTTTTTGCAATAAAATTCAGTTCCTACCATGTAATCCTTTCACAAAAGGCAATTTCACAGTTGCATGCTTTGCTACATACCTATTTGATAAAAGTGAGGCTATATGGAGTTGACTGTATTTTCATAAATCCTCTCAGCTTTTCTTGTGTCAATTCAGTTTAACAAAGTAAGCGTCCACGTAGGTCTGCTGACTTTGTACGTGTTGGGTGACCAATGGTCTTCCCTCAGTGGTATCTATGGTACTCAAACCTGGGGCCCGTTTCTCGAAAGTCCCGCAATTTTAAGGGCCATTTTCGGGTGTCACAATTCCCGCTGTATCTCAAGAACGGAGAGGATTTGATTGAGTCGTCAAACTTTACAGTCAGTTTTCCTTTTGTTACTTTGAAAACATGTTAAAAGATTGGCGTTCCTGAACAAGCGGTTGGCAGGTTCACAAATGGCTTTTCGGGCCCGAAAAGTTTTCGGGACTTTCGAGAAACGTGCCCCAGACCTTTTAGCAAAAGCAGCTTATCTGTCACCTGAATACAAGAAGATGCAAATTGCACCTTTCGATTACTCTTTCTCCTTTATCGTGCTTGAATATCCAAAAGCATTATTACCGGTACTTCGGTCGTTGCCCTTAGCTGCTATCTGTTTGTGTACAAATCTCTCTCGCTTATGTTCTTTCCAGCGGAAATTTTGGGTATCCATGCCAAAGGACGTCTAACCATGTCAGGAGAAGAGTTAGAAACACTAGATAGCTTTCAGTTAGGAGATGCTGTTCACCAGGTATGTCGCACATTAGTTGCCTCAAGCTAAACCACAGCAAAATAAACCTCTCCCTTTTTTCATCCCTTACTTACACTAAGAAGGAACCAAGTCACTTCCAGAACGACTGATACTACCGTGGCGCTATGTTTAATAATTGTTCTGACGCTTGTCTTGGAGAATTAAGGTAGCTTTCTTTAAGGGTAGTATTCATTGCAGCGTATTTGGCCAAAGCAGTGGTCAATAGAGACGAATCTATTTATCTTCGAAACGGTTTTACTGTCACGTTTTATTAGACCTACCCCAGACATCGACAATTTAAGCTTGGACAACGGAATAAAGTAGTCCGTTTAGAACAAATGTCAATCCTCTCCTCTGTAGGCAAAAACGTAATTATTGAAGTCGCGAATTATTTGTTGTTTTTCTTAACCAGGCATCGGTATTTTACCGGGTTAGTCCAAGACACAAAGTTGCCATTGTAAAGGTATGGCCATTTTTATCATTTGATGATACCTTGTTCCAGACATTTTCCCTGTCCGAAGTGTAAGCCCAACAAGTAACCCATTACCTGGAGCCTTCACCTTCTATATTAGCCCTCTAAGTCCACCCAGTCGAGCTCGAGTCCCGTATCTTTTTATTTTTAGAAGCGCATCCCAGGGAATTTTTGCGGGTGTTTTCACTATAGCGAATCATAAGAGACTTAATGTCGGGCATTGATTACGTCACAATGCAGCACACCCGAAACACGAAGGTATTTCAAAATGATGAAAAGATATAGCAAGATAAGATAAGATAAGGTAAGATAAGATAAGGCCCGTTTTAAACGTCGCATTTTACATGTGCCAAATCTAATGCAAAGGAGCGAAAACAATAGGGTTTTCTCATTTGCATTAGATTCGGCACATGTTAAATGCGACGTTTAAAACGGGCCTAAGATAGCTTTATTGTATCACTTCAGGATATCTCTATTTACAAAATCTATTTACAAAATTATTATTAACATGTGATAAAAATCAAAAATATATTATTAAGAATACTAAAATAAAATAAAAAATTCTGAAAACACAGAACAACAAAATCAATTATTAAAACAATCTACTTTGCCGCATGGCAACATCGCGATTGGCTAGTAAATAATTGACATGTTCACTTTTATCACTTATTCTCCTAATGATTTCTTCCGACAATTTCCAGAATCCATTTGGCGAATCAGGTTTAGATAACTTAAAGAGGTCAAGACCAGCTTTAAAGGCATTGATACTTGTTGAATTTCGCACGCGTAGTGGCAGCTGGTTCCAATATTTGATAACTCTATTGCTAAAGAAGTCATGCGCTGATCTTAATGGATGATGAGAAGTGACATTAAGGGCGCTTTTCCTTTTGTCAGAACTGGCCGATCAGGCCCGTCAGTCTTGCAAGGAAATGCAACAATTTGAAGGAACATTTGCATGATAATCCCTCGTATTCTTCTGGAGGAGTATATATTATCCTCGAAGTGTGTTAATTTGAAAGGGTTGTAGAGGTAGCCCTTCCTTTTTCCCGGTCAGTTCTGTCAAATGGAAAGCGTCC
Organism: Montipora capricornis; assembly: GCF_036669925.1. NCBI lineage: Eukaryota > Metazoa > Cnidaria > Anthozoa > Scleractinia > Acroporidae > Montipora > Montipora capricornis. The sequence goes on along the minus strand of NC_090892.1, from coordinate 56,972,026 downwards.
TAAGATTACGAGTTCGACAAGAAAACATATTGTGACCATAGTCCACAAAACCGTTGATTATTTTGAAAGTCTCGATTAAGTCACCACGCATTCGACGTTCCAGTAAAGTCGTTAATCTGACACGCTATAAACGTTTATCCTCGTAAAGTGACTTTGGCAGTCCTCAATTTTCATGATAATACCCCAGTTTCCGTGTCTTTCGGTTGGGGCCCACACCTGCACTGCGTATTCCAAATGGGGTCTAACAAAAGCTTTGTAAAATGGCATCAGCACTTCTGGTTTCCTAGATACAACATTCCTAATGGTGCATGACGTCATTTGTTTTGCTTTTCCAATCATTCGTCGTAATTGTTCCTCTCAACAAAGGGTATCACCAGCTGAAACAACCACTCCCAGATCTCTTTCCGTTTCAAGCACTTGCAAGGGTGTATGGCCCATCATGTCGTTATTCTTAGGGTTGTCTTTACCAATATGCAAAACGCTGCACTTTGATTCATTAAATTTCATTTGCCACACGTCAGCCCAATGGGATAAGCAGTGTAAGTCCGACTGAATGGTTGCAGGTGATCGTGCGTTTCCTATTAACTTCGAGTCGTCAGCAAATAGCGTTGGTTGTTTCGTTGTGATAGCAGCGCATATCGCTAATAAACAAAAGAAACAACAGTGGCTCCAAATGGAACCTTGAGGCACTCCAGATAGTGTGGGTTCCCATGTGGATAATTCGCCTAGCAGTTCTAAAAATAAGAAGAGATGGGATATCGTTGACTCAAGGTATAATACGTATGGGAGGCTCCTGGCCTAACCCTAGGGGCTTGATGAGAAGGACGGACATCAGAATACCCGGCCATCAGTCTTTTTATCCAATTACCCCTGAAGGTGCCCCCATTGACGGGTAAAATCGTCTGGCGTTGGACAGACTAAAATCTTGTAAGTCTCACTCTCGGGAAGGAGAAGGTGAAAGGGACCATAGTTTTTGAAGAACGAGGGGTCTCAACTTTTAGCCAGAAGGACTCTCGCTTGCCTGCTTCCTGGTTCGGTGGGGTGAGGAGAAAGTTACAGACTCCGCAGTCTATGACATTGCTGTGACTTTTCCCTGTAAACTTTTGCAGGCTCTACAGCAGCGCAATCACGTGGTAGCTATGACGGGCGATGGCGTCAATGACGCAGTAGCTTTGCGCCGAGCTGATATAGGTGTAGCAATGGGACTCGCGGGCACAGATGTCAGTAAGGAGGCATCAGACATGGTGTTGGTCAATGATGATTTCTCCACTATCTTGGCCGCCATTGAAGAGGGCAAAGGGATATTTTACAACATACGGAACTTTGTCCGCTTTCAACTGAGCACGTGAGTTCATTTGGTTGCTTTGAGGACACGGCAACTTGAAGGCATATTTCCTTTAGCATTTAGAATTTACAAAATCAGGGCCCGTTCGTTCGAAAACCGATTAACTTAATCCAGGATTAGCGCAAACCTTTGTTTTATGTTTTCAACTTTTGGTGAGAGTTTCTTTTGCTTACTTTTGTTTTTCAAGATTAACTTCTTCTGATGTAAGGTTTTGCCGAATATCAGCGTTGAACAACATTTGGGAGTGGAGAAATAAACTCCTTGGTAAATTTTTAATATGGGATTAACGTTCTGGGATTAACGTTAATCGGTTTTTGAACAACCGGGCCCTGATGATCAGTAGAGAGATTTAGCATCGCCTTTTGGTGAAACGAGAAACGGCGGCCTTCTACTTGGCATAAAAATATACAAAAATTCTCATATTCTAACACTTCCCCGTCTTTTTAGCAGTTTTAACCGCTAAAACAATTTTAAACCTTAAAAATTGTTTTACAGTAACTGTCTAAATTCTCGCGCGCTCATTGGCTAATTTTTATCATCAATACGAATACAGACAAATAACATTTTAATTTAGGCGAAAATCTGTGGAACTGTCAACTTTTCATCCAGTGAAAATTTACTGACTGCTGTTTGTCTTTTCCCCTCATTTTAACCCGGCAATTAACCATTTTGGGGTTTTGTTATTGTAAAAAACAAAATGACGTCAGTTTTTTTTTACGCGTCTGTCCTCTTATTGATGATTAATTGCGTCATTACATCGTAAAGTTTGCTCACTTTGACAACGAGACAATTTGTTAAATTCATACCTGTAGCTTATGGGCAAGAAGTGAGCTAATATGAAAAGTTTCTTCGCCGATGTTCGTTGTACACGCGATGCAAACGACTCTTTCCGGTGCAGCTCTTTACTGAATACCAATGCATTTTGGGAGTTTCTAACCCGGCTTGCCGTATAGGGACATAGAGATCTACGACAGCGACGTCGACGAAAACGTCACCTCAAAATCTAACTTTGCTCAGTCAAAAGTCTTTGGCGATTATTCCAGTTCGTTCACGTCCAACGATATGGGCGAAGTATCCTGAAAATAAATTGGTACGAGCGATTTCAGAATGAAAATAAAAAGCGTTGTCGGCAAAACCTCAAATTTGGTGATTTCGCGTTATCGTTATGGCGAGGGCCGCAAAAGTATTTGCTAAAATCCATCCTGCACGGGCAGCACGATTATTTATGTTCTTTTAAGCAATGATACCATTGTTTTGTGGCGTTCATGGTGCCGTCGCCGTCATCGTTCCTAAGGGACGTGCTTTTGGGGTGCGTTGCTAAGGATGTAATGGTTAAGTAATTTGAGAGAATTTGGCATTATTTTGGTCAGTTTCCAACTTCTGTAAACCAATGAATATGACGTCATTATGTCACGCCCATGGTCACGTGATCAATGAAAGAAAACTCTAAATTTGTCTACGTGCTACACAATTTGGGTATTTAATCAGTGGTTTGATAATTTGTATTCGTTTTTGCATCCAGCCAAGCATGGTTTTCTTTTTATTTTGAAAAATGTTCTTTTTAAAGAGATAAACGATACTGAAATACCCATAACATTTTCAAAAAAAGATGATTTGAAAAAATCAATGTTTAGCTATATTCTCTATTTGGTGGTGAATCTTTCCATATATAAAGAAATTAATTCAATTTAAAGACCGCCGAAAATTTAGCTTTTTCTCAAACCGGAAGTCAGTTGGTTTACGCATGCGCAGTTGATCTGAGAACGAGTACGAGGAAGAGAGAGGAAAAACCGACGCAAACAACAGTTCGTGCGGTGATTTTTGCTTGCTTTTTTACTTTTGCGTCATGTAGCAGGTCGGTGAGTGGGTTTCCTGGTCAGCTGACGATATGATGACGACGTTACATTTCACTTCCTTAGCAACGCGCGAAAAATGCGTCTGTGCGCCCTTAAGCTCCCGTTCTTATTTGTGGGCATCTGTGATAAAACGTCATCATTCATTTTCTTAGTCTTTGCGTTCCTGTTTTCGGAATACAAGCTTTTATCTGCAAGAAGTGCTATGTTATTTTTGCTCTTTATACATTGATGCCTCTTGGAATCCGAATAAGGCAATAGGGGAATCTTTGATGAAATGATATATATGAAATGGATCATATATGAACTGCGTATATGAAATCAAGTGAAGCTGTGATCTTCGCAGTTATGAACGCAATTTTTGCAATTGCGTAAAGAAGTCTGAAAAATTCAGGAGTTCAACGGGGTTTGAACCCGTGACCTCGCGATACCGGTGCGGCGCTCTAACCAACTGACCACTGACGTTGTGAACTGGTCATTTGTGGGTTCTAATGTTCCCGTGAGGAATATATCAACGATGAAATGATATATATGATCATATATGAACTGCGGATATGAAATCAAGTGAAGCTGTGTTCAAAGCCCGTTGAAGTCCTGAATTTTAAACGATGTATGGCCTTCTAACTTAGAAGACATTGTGTTGCAGAATAAATTGGCTCCACGTGTTTACAAAAAAAATGCAAACGCAAAGTTATGGGTGACAAGAGCACCACTGAGTCCATACACGACGTCAGTGAAGATTTCCTACAAACTCTAAATCTTTACCAATCTTCTTCTATTAGGAGTATTGCAGCAATTTCACTCATCACGTTCTCGACGTTTCTTAAGCTTCCCAATCCGCTGAACGCCATGCAAATTTTGTGGATTAATATAATTATGGATGGACCTCCTGCCCAAAGTCTTGGTGTGGAACCCGTGGACCGCGACGTCATGAATAAACCTCCGCGAAATGTGAAAAATCCCATGTTAACGCGAGTTCTGATACTGAATGTGCTCTTGTCTGCGAGTATTATAGTAACTGGTACCATGTGGGTCTTCTGGAGGGAGGTAAGTTCTGTTTCATCACTACTGCTATTCAAGTTCATACCAGGGACATAAGAAGCCTTCCAGCAAGGTTACCCGAGTTCTACTTTGAATCTAAACGGGTTTATTTTAGTCAAAGTTCCTTACTTTGTAACCGTAGAACGATTTATCCTCAGATAACGCGAAGTACGATTTCAAGTCAAGTTTTATCCCTCTCGAATGCTTACTGTTGAACAGATCAAAACACGGTTGACTGGAGTTGACTGGAGTTTTCGTCGCAATTATGGCCTACTTGGAGCAAATCTATGGGTGCAAATTGCAATAAGCACGACGGTGCTTCTTGATCGTGTTGTGTACGTTGATGACGCAAGCTTACTCGGAAACCTTAATCGTTATAAAAAAAAAGGAAGGGTGAAACGAGGCATGAGCTTGTGGAATGACTTGCATGATTGTGCGTGCAGAAACAGATGAATTGATTGCCGGCAGTCCCTATTTTAGACGTGTCACGCAATCGAGCCTCCCACGGTCGTTTCTCTCGACTGTGCGACAAAATAAGACTCCATCACGACGGGAGCGATTTTTTTATTGTCTTGTTTCCTTTGCAGATGAGAGACAATATCATCACCCCACGTGACACCACCATGACGTTTACGTGTTTTGTGTTCTTTGACATGTTTAATGCCCTCAGCTGTCGCTCACAGGTAATTTGCTGTTCTAAAAGAGGGGATGAGGAAAAACTTTGAGTCGTACTTTTATCAAATTTGAGCACCACTGCTTCAAACAAAAACATGCACTTTTGATGGCGATGTGCACCTACTCTGTCGTTTATTCCGTTGAAAATATGTCACGTTTACGAAACTTATCCCTCATTGGATGTTGAAGCTTAGAAAGAAATTAAAATTGGGGGGTCATTCAGGTCTCTTTGCAAGTTTCACGGAGAATGTGAAGAAAATGTACAACAGCAAGTCACGTGTTTTGCTCATTAAATGACACCGTCTAGAGTGGCTTCGTCGTAGATATTCGGCGGCTATTTTTCTGCTCTTTTTTACTTTGTGTTGCGCGTTCAACGGACGAATCGAAAAGGGGACTGTTATCGTCTAGTATTGTAAGAAAGATTTGTCAAGTCTTTCCTTCGAGAGGTTTTCCATTAATGCCTTTCTTTCAGTCCAGTCGTCTACACATTTCATATTCTAAAACTTCAAGTTTAGGGTTTTCCTTTTTAGTCTTCTGGGTCTCTCCATCGGCTTTAACTTCGTTCCTTTAAAACTTGGGGATTTCTGGTGTGTCCTACAAGGGCAAAGCCACGAAACAATCATGTTTAATGAAAAAAATGGGTATGCGCGTAACTTTTGAAGTTTGCGTCATTTCCCTCCTTCTTCTGGACTTCCGCAACGTGAACATCTTAAATCCCAGTTCCAGTGAAAGCGTATGAACACCGCGGAGAGTTTTAAATTTTAATCTGAGCCACTCCGGGTTATTTGTATGAGCGAAAGCAAGTTTTGCCTATTGTAGAATCCTCATAAACATCGACAAAAACGTTTCATGATGAAATCCAAGGAGCTATTCCCGAAAATCATAGAATGGGCCCTTTGCAGGT
>NC_090892.1:56936208-56958708 GCF_036669925.1 Montipora capricornis | reverse complement strand
TCAAGTTGACTATTCCCAAGTTCATTTGTTTGGCTACCGTGTTCCATATACGAGAAGTTCTTAAGAAGCATGACTTTTGATATGTGGTAGTTTTGCAACTTTTCGGAAAAAGTTGTATTGTACCAACGCCCATACCGACATTTGTTGTTTCATTAAGGCACGAAAAAAAATATGACAAGTCAGTAAATCGAGGCGCTAAAAATTGGCAGGTATTGTATCAGATACCAATTGTGTAGCGACGTAAAGAGGAAATGCCCTCAAGAGGTAATTTATGTAGCAACTACACTGTTAGTTCGAGTCAGAGTTCAAAATACTGACCTGTTTTAGTTTTCTTATGGAATCTGTCTGATCTTCTATTACTTTCGACTTAATACTGATCGTTTCATTCGCACTCTGCGGAAACAGTAATTGTGACACAACAAAGACATCACAGACCTTTATTTACCATCGGAATTTAGAGGAGCTTGGTGTAACTAGTATTTCCGAGCGTTTGCCCTCCCAACGATGATATTTATTATTTATTATATAAACACCAATGAAATACCAAGTGAGCTTTCGCGCGAAAACATGATATCTTCACACGTTAATAAAAATCACGATTGCTATGGTTACATAAAAAAACGCGCCTTTCGATGCCTTTCGTGAAGTGTTTTAGTATTTCATTGGTGTTTATATAATAAATAGAATATTACATGGCCGCTTGGAGATACGAAATTTCTCTTCTCGTGTTGAAAAATATTTTTCAACACTCGAAGAGAAATTTTGTATCTCCGCGCGGACAGACCAAAACGCCGGGAACTCCTTGCCCTTCTCTTTGTGAATAGTGTGTGAGGTTTTTTACGTCAGAGAGGATTATGAACATTGTAAGGTTGTGAGACGGGGCCTACGGTTTCTCGTCCTTATCCGGGAACACTAGCGAGTCTACCCATTTGCAGATGTTATCACAAAGGCAGCACTTTCTCCTCAGTTATTTAAAGACCCTGAGTGTTTTTCTGGCCTGAGATTTGATTCTGCCACTTCTCGCACAGTACTGAGTACGATGCTCAATCAACTAAGACAAAGGGTCGGCGAGAAAACCAGCCTAACATCCAATGAAAGCGACGTCTTTTTTCAAGGTGTCACCGTGTGACATGAGCTAAACAATTCGACATGAGCTAAACAATTTCGTTTACTGTGTACCTGGCATTCCTTTTTCAGTTCGCTAACTTCAGCTGTCAGTGCTTCAATCCGCGCCTCCAGTCTCCCGCGATCCTGAGCTAGGGATGCACCTAATGACAAGAAATACATATTTTTAGGAACAGGTTTTTCACGCCGAAAATTATCATTATTTCCTTGACGCCGAAGCTCTGTTTTACAACAGTGGGCATGCTGAATCTCCCAAGGAAGGCGTACTATAAATAAATCTACTGGGAAGGGGTTGACTCCCATTAATTCCAACATATCAATGTCATTAATTCCCAAATATATCACTTGCGTTCACGAATTGACCCATACGGTCCTTTGATTCTGATGGTATTTTTTTAACATTTACTTCAGGTCCAAGCTTACCCTGTACAAAAACACCCTTTCTTATTCATCCTTCTCTGAAGGCTTTTCTTTCCAAAGAGAATTCACATTCGAATCATTTTCCAGTTTAGACTGCTAGTAGTCGAGCGGTGCTCGTGTTTCGTCACGCAATATAGCGAGAGAGAGGCTCCCCCTTCCCCAAGATTCACTCAGCCATTTCTCTCGATTGCGTGACGAAACACTATTTGACTCAACATTCTACTTCCGGTGTAGTTTGGGGTGAACTACCTTGTTGCGCAAGTTCCTCGCTCCATAGTTTCCTCTCACTCCTCAACCCGTCGATCACTGATCCCTGAGCGCGTATTTGAGCCGACAACTTTGCCTTGTCCTGGGAAGAAGAAAGGGAAGATAAATCTTTATTCACAAACCTCGAAAAGGAACAGAAATACAATCTTCCTGCTTTTGATGCCTGAAGTTTTGATCATCTAAGCAATGCTAACAAATGTGCTTTGCTGACCTGTTCCAGCACTTCCAGCCTGGACAGCTGTTTAGTGGCTTCATTCAGTTGCCTCTCTAAACTCTGGACTCTTTCCTGTGAAAAACAAGTCGTAAGTTTCTTAAGCAAAAGATCACCGCAGTTGAATGGAACAACTTGACCTTTTCACTCCCATGATCATGATTTAAAAGTTCATTCTCCTAACTGGTTCCACAGATTTCTTTGTTGGTTAGTTGAGAGAATTCAGTGGTACATCAACATAATACCCCTGTGTTGATAATCTTCACTCTCAATACTTGTCTGCCTGACAGTGCATTGAAACTGTGAGGTTAATTTACGTACTGATCATTCGTGGACGTCAAAGGGATTAAAAAGTCGTGAATGAGCCCGACGAAAGGTCCAGGCCTGAACGAATTCCATTCAGCAATGTGCAGCGGTGCGTGGTCATGAGTTTGTCTCTCGTTCTCTCCTGGTCTGGATTTTTCAGGCTTCTTTAAAATGGGCCGGTTCTCGTTATTTCATTATGATTTGTGATGATCTTTCCCTGCAGTTCCATCATGGATTTTATGATCCTTCCAAGATGACAACATGTTTGAAACAATGCCGGGCAAAAAGTGTTTTTGGCCCTGGGGATGTTTAAGCTGTTGGCGATTCATTGAAAACACCAAACCCATAGAAGTGAAAAGTAATTGAATTAAGACAGCAACACAGAAAGGCAGCAGTCTCCTTGATGGTGAGGAGATCACCATGGGAACTAATCGTCAGCACATTTTCATGACCTGTCAACACAACACCGATACAACAAACAGTATGAAGGAGGGAGAGAGGGGAAAAAAGCAAGTGAGCAAAAGCAAGAAAGCGGTTCCCGTGCAAAACCTCCCTGGGACCCCACTGTAGTTGCCTTGATTTCAACTGTTATTTACCTCAATTTAGCTTCCCTAACAACTTTATCGATAATGAAATGAAAAGTGATTTGTTTACCCAATTAACGTTATATGTTGATGCAAAAACCTCCGCAAACCTTATAATCACCAACTATATCTTGTTTTCCTCTTGACAGTTCAGCGATTCTTCCGCGCTGCTCCTTCACCATCTACAAGAAGACACGGAAAAGCTCCATTGAAGAACGGAGATGGCTTTACGAATATCTCATTGTCAGAAATTAAATAATGATGCAACGTTCCCCACAAGTTGTGTCGAATATGGTGCCCACTGCTTCGTCAACAAAAACTCCAGCTCCACAGGCTAAAATTTATCTAAGACGCATTTGAAGGTATGGTAAGATAACGTACACTGGACTTCTCCAGCACAGTTACAACAAAATCAAAGACGGTGGCTTACCGCTGTAAGTTCATTGACCATGTTTGTGGCTTTGCTTTCCTTTTGCTTAACAGCGTGTAAAGCTTCTTTCTGCTGGGCGCACTCCTCACTTACTCGCTCAAACGCTTCTTGCAACTATTACGAAATGAGATATATGTTATTCACGGTCCGTAAAAGAGACGGGGCACACCTTTTCACAATACGGACAGACTTAGGTTGAAGCTAGAGAGTAGTGATCTTCGCTGTCATATGGACAATTCAAGCAATTGCTTCGTATATATAGGGCATTTTTCCCTTGCCTTTTTCTCCGAAACGAAGTCGGTGACCCCCCTTTTTTCTTTTGATTTTTGGAATAAGTAATTTATGACCTAACTTCAGGCGAGAAATTAAACAAATTTCAATGTGGGAAGATTTTCGCGCGAACATCCTTAATAGATTTTACCCTGTCTAACACCAGACTATAGCTATACAGACCATCACCAGACTATACAGACTATCATTTGCCACCCTGGTCAGAGTTTTTCTCTGCCCTTGTGTGGGCCCATTTCCATTAGTAGGGCCAACGCTCACATGGTTCATATGGGGTACAAAACTAGCACTTCACATTAAACTCTAATCAGTTAAGTCTGTTTCTTATATAGAGCGAGTTTCAGTTGAGTGTCGTAAAACTAAAACCAAAGTAATTACTTTGGCCAATCAAACAAGACTGAGACAATCCGGCAAACCAATCAAAACTCGAAGTAATTACACGTAGCTTACACAAAGCGCGGGAAAATGTGCACGCGTGAGCCACGATTGGTTTTGGTTTCACTTCTGATTGGTTGAAAAAATGGCGCGAGAACTTTGAACCAATCACTGAGTGAAGTAATGCATAACCAAAGTAATTATTTAATTACTTTCGACACTCAATTGAAAACCGCTCTATAGACACCTGAAAAAGTCAGGTGGCTCCCAAAGGGGTTAGAAGCCATGACCTCTGCGATGTCGGTGCAATGTTCTGTGTCTATAAGAGAAATTTGCCTTAATTGTTCAGATACGTGCGAGGATCACTACTCTCTTTCGTCTATAGCTCGCAATTCAAATTTATACAATTCAGAGAAGGCATCCCGCTTAATTCAGCATAAACTGGTAGTCCATTTTCCCGTTGGATTCTGTCTTTCCATCTCACTTTTGAGTAAACAAACTACAAAAATTAACGCGATGGTCTTTTTAAAATTCGAACCCTTACTATAAAATGGGAATACTTTTCGAAGTACTCAAAACATAAAGATCACACAGAAAGAAGCATAGATGTGAGAATTGGGTGATTCACCACGAATTGATTCTGCACGACTTCGAGGACAAGATAGAAGAATTCCGCACGTTGCTGGGACCAATTTGGGGATTCCACCCACGCGCGCTTTGCGGGACATTCAAAGTGGATTCTGCACCGATCTTCTGAACCACAAACACACGTGACATGCGCACACGGGGTTCAACATTATAGCAATTAAAAAACATGCCAACAACCTCTCTGAAGCGGTTAGCTTCGATCTGTAGTCCCATTCTAAATTCGTCCTCAAGAGCGGCATATTCTACATCTCGCTTATTCAACCTGTAGTGAAAAATTCAAAAGATCGGCATATAAAAGATTGCCTCATAAATTTACTTATGATAAGTTAGTGAATTTCTTATCCTCGATGTCACTATCTTTACTGAGCTACATTCGAAAATAGGAAATAGGGAGTTTTAGCGAGGACAACACCAATGTCAACTACAATGTCACTTCAAAATATAACTTGGCGCTATCGTAAGTATTTCGCGATTATTCCATCTTGTTCACCTTGAACAATAGGGGCGAACTATCATATAACTTGATTAACAGAAACTGTTCATCGCGCAGAATTGTGTGACACATCCGGGATATTTACGGGTGCAATGGCGCTATTAAAATTTGAAAGACCGAGGCGACAAATGGCATGACAAAACAAAGAAAAATGGCCGCAATAGGCAAAGGTCCTCCCGCGTTTTTCTCTGTCACAGCTTAACTATATAAAATATCGAAAGGGTTGCATATGGCTTTCAAAGAAAAGATTTCATAATAAAATTTAAAATGAAGATAAAAAGTGAACGATTTCCTGTGTTATGCTCACGTTGTCGTTAAAACCTGAAATGTGGTGATTTCACGTTGCTGTTTTGTGGACTACGGCAGAAAATGCACTGAAATGCGTGCTGCACGTGCAGCTGATATTCTTGCTTTGCACCGGCCGTTGTCGTTGCTAAGACTCCCTAATAGGGAGTTTAAGATACCACGACGGCTACGGTGAAGAAAAGGTCACTTCAAAATATAGGTTTGAGCTATTCTAAGTATTTCATGATTATTCCATCTTGTTTATATTATAAAATATGGGCAACGTGTCCTATAACTGGATTGGTACGGACGGATTTGAATTAAAGAGCGAGACTGAAAAATTGACTGTAGTTTGTCTACGTTGTCGTCAAAACCTTAAATTTGGTCATTTCAAAGTAGTAGTTTTGACGAGTGTGGGAGAGAAATGTTCAAAAAAGCGTGCCGCACGTGCAGCACGAGCATTTCGCTTCTTTTAACCAATAATAATACTGCTTTTTGACGTTGTCGTTGCTGTAGCCTTCACTGGCGAAAAATGTCTGCGCATGAGTCGCGCGATATGTCACGTGACGCGTTTCCGGGACGATCATTGGCTCTCGTGAAAAAAACACTCCCGAGGAGAACAGAAAAATGGCTGCCTTTTGAGAATCGGTAGCTTGTTGGTTTCCGTTCTTTTTAGAGCGATCAAGGCTAGTTTTAACGCCAGTTTCAAGTGGAATGTATTCTTAGAGAACGTCCATGTTGTGTAAATCGTTTAAAAGTCCAATCCAACGAGCATCCTCGGAAAATTTGCTCCTGGAAAATTTTATTTCGTGGGAAAAGAGCTGCGAAACAGGTGAGTTTTTTACGCAATTTTTGATGTGGAAAGTTTGTTGCCACCGGGTACAAAAAGTTACTGTAATGTACAGAAAGGAGGATTCCTAAGGTTTACGTTCATGTGTGAATTGGCTTGTACCAGGTGGCAGGGAAATGGTAATATTGTTCAACGTGAAGGTTATTTTTTTCTGCGTTACACCTTACGATCGGCACCTCTACATGAATGATCAATGATTCGATCAGATATGAATTTGATTTTGACTATGATTGTCTCATTGGGAACGTAACCCTAGTATCAAATATTTTAAATAGCTGCTTTTAAGGTCATTTATATTCCCTTTTCTGGTGAATGTCTAAGTTATTATACTTTTTAGCAGTCACAACTCAACGATCCTTGCGTTCAAGTACATGTAGTTACCAAGTTATGGATTTGCAATTAATTTGAGTTTAAAATCAAAATCAAAATCCATGTTAGTTAAAATAATTTTTGGAAGAACAGACGTGTAGGTACAGATGTATATAGGTATCTATAGATTCAGGTTTTTTTAGACTATTGTTTTCTGGAAGCATTAATGATGTAATTTTGGTTTTAGGGGACTGTCATGTGTTGTTGGATCAAGGAAATTCTGTTTTGAGTCAAGTATGGTTGACAGTGGATAGTTGTTCCATTATGTGTAGATATCCTATGTCTGTCACATAGTTAGTTTTAAGCTTTTATTTCCTGTAGTGTATCTTTATTATAGTTAGCACAAGAATGTATTATTGCTTTAATATTGATTGTGTTTGAATAAAGGATATTGTTGTCTTGTCTTGTAGATAAGGCAAAACAGCCTCAGTTGTATTTGCATTATTATTTCTGAGACTGTAACTTTTAAAGGACAAACCATTAAAAAGTGCACATAGTTTGCAGGAGTCCAGGAAAATTATTCCAAATATTCATTGATTTGAAGTTCCTGAAGCAGGTACAGTGTAAATCTTGAAGAGTTTACGTAACGATATTTGGAATATACAGCATTTCTATTTGGGAATGTTTGAGTCCACAGAATTTATTTTCTTTATGTTGAGAAGTACTGTAAGAGTTGTCAGGTAACTCAGATGAAAATTTGACAGACCTTAGCTGTAATTCAAATTATTAGTACAGTTTTGGTCGTTAGTGGAACATAATATTTTATTGGGACATTTTTTAGTGAGTGATTAAGCCATTGACTCCTGGGGATTCCCCATTGACAAGTAAAATTGTCTGGTGTTAGACAGAGTAAAATGCTAAGTATGGCCGGTTTAGGGGTGAAAGGGTTAAAGTGCTATTATAAGTTTGACTTTCTTTTTCTTCATTTGAACCAAAACAAGTGATTAATCATCACCTCCACCATGCTTTGCTTTGCATTGCTTTGGCTTTTAGAACAAAGCATCAAAGTTGAAGCTGGTGGCTCAAGGAGTAAACTATTAAGACTATAATGGTATTTGAGTATTATTGTAGAACAAATTTGCCTATATCATCAAAGTCATTAAATCAATGGGAATCCAAACATGAGGATGCAGTTTGCTCAGGAGGGGTTTTCCCTATAAAAATGGCAGGCCACTTATTGGAATTTTTTTAAAAACAACCCTTAAAGGTAACAGAACCTTGTTTTGTAGACGTAGGCTAAAGAAATCTGACCCCTTAGAGGAACCAGTTGTAAAGTTACAAATGACTGGCACATAACTTTTACTTATGAATTTTTCATAAGTAAAGTTATTTGCTCATGTACCAAATTGTCTTACAGTTCCAGTCATTTTTCAGATTGATAGCCAAAAATGTACTGTAGCAACTCCGCCAGCTGTTTGGTCTCAGCATCATAAGCAGTACAAATCCACAATTTTTTCTTCAAAAAGGAACAAAAAGAACCCCTGTCATTTTCGTAAGAGAGTCCCCCTTGGGGCAGTTTGTTTACTTTACCACCATTGTTTAATACTATCCAGGAAGTAGATTACAATGGAAATAGATTACAATTTGAAAAAATATGCCACTTTTTTTTACTTCTTACACTTACTGCATTCAACTTTAATCATCTTTGGAAATGGTAGGAATGATTAGTATTCTTTAAAGCAATTGTTGTTTTGGCTATTCAGAGTTAACCTAATCTATGTTTATTTCTATAATTTGAAGGGAAGCAAACGATTGGCATTTTTCTTGAGACGACTATAGCAAAATATTGCAACTAAAAGGTTTCCTTCTAGTGTACCCAATATGAGGTGCTTATATGACATGTTTGAACGACTGAAATACATTTCTAAATTTTCAGGGACGTCATGCATTTTTTTTTCCTCCGTCTTAATAAATTTGCCTCCATGGACAACTTGAATGGCCATTTTAACAACTTAATTTTGAAAGAAAATGCAAAAATCTTAACATTTTCTGCTAGATGCGGGGCCCCGCGGAAACAGTGTGCAAATATCTAGTCGAAAGAGAAACCATTTGGAAATTTAGTGGTATATTTTTTGCTCCACTTTTTAAAAGATAAACGCCTGAATTGAAATCAAGATGGTACTCCATTAGCCGGGAAACTCCACAAGCAAATTTCCACTCAAACACGGTCACAGCAACCTAGACTCGCATTGACCTTGAAATTGTTAAAGAAATTTCCGTCGTAGCACTGTTGGCTAAAAAGTACGGTGGCCCACAACTAAAAAGAGAATCTCGCTAGCATAAAAATGCACTATGCAGTCAAAACATTCGTCCGTTTTACTGGCCTGATCGGATAAACACCCACTCGATGGCAGCCATGTTTTCTTTGAGCTATTGAAGTCACATGACAAGGTCTCGACCAATCAGACATTTTTCGCCAGTGAAGCTGTAGCCGTCGTCGTTTCTTAAACTCCTTAATTTAAGCAACGACGACGACGACTACGACAGCGACAACGCCACAAAGCAAGACTATTATTGGTTGAAAGTGGAAACAATCATGCTGCACGTGCGGTAAGCATTTCAGTGCATTTCATTGTCGTACTCCACACAACCATAACGTGAAATCACCAGGCTTTAACGACAACGCGTGCATGTAACAATGAACCATTCATTTCCTATGTTTCCTTTAAAACCTTTCGTACCCAAACAGTCACAGGATAGTTCGCCCTTATTGTACAACGTGCACAAGATGGAATGATCGCGAAATACTTGCGATAGCGTTAAGTTACAGTTTGGAGTGACTTTCTCGTTGACTTTGCCGTTGTCCTTGCTTCAAATAGGGAGCTTAAGGCTTGTTTTCACTAGCGACGGAGTCGGAGTCGTAATCAGAAGCGCAGAGCGATACGATCTAGTGAAAAACATTCAAACTGTCGTAGTCGGAAGCAAAACACCGATTCCGCTTATGACTCCGTCGCTTATGATCCAGTGAAAACTGCATTGTCGCAGTCGGAAGCAGAAGTGGAAGAATTAAACCAATCACAAAGCTCGATTCCAAGCATTGTGATTGGTTGGATCTTCCGCTTCTGCTTCCGACTCCGACAATCTAGTTTTCACTGGATCATAAGCGACGGAGTCATAAGCGGAGTCGGAAGAAAATGGGAACGTTCTGTTTCTTCCGAAATCGATTCCGTCGAGCTTATGACTCCGCTTACGACTTTCACTGGGTCACAAGCGCTCTTACGACTCCGACTACGACTCCGACTCCGTCGCTAGTGAAAACCAGCCTTTAAGCAACAACGACGGCGACAGCGACGACAACGAGAACGTCATCTCAAAATATAAATCCACGTTGTTGTAATCACTTCTTGACTATTTCAACCTTTTTAATATGACAAGGGTGTGTGGTAGTTTCTCAATAGTGACACTGGTTGGAACGGAGCTTAATTTAGGGGAGAAAATGAAAATTTATCCTCAAGTGCTGACGTTCGTAATAAAACCTCAAATTTGGCTATTTCACGTCGTTGTTTTGCTGACGACGGCAAAGAAATGGCCAAAAGTGAAAACCGCACGTGAAGGGCGTGCAAAGCTTTTGTTTTTGACCACTAAATATTCAAATTTGTGACCTTCTCGTTGCCGTCGCCGTTGTCGTTGCTTAAGCACTCTATTCTCTAATAAGTCAGTAGTGAAGGACATCGTAGAGATCGAAGACAAAATTGGATTCATTTTGAACGAAATTGACCAACAGGTACCCTTGGCAAAAACGCTCGCTAACACATCGGTCAAACGATACGAATGCTGTGATTTCCGGCACAGCCGGCTTGACTTCATGGTCTTCTTTGACTCGACAACCAAGAGAAGAACTATTATTCTCTTTAACTTATGAACTGCTTGCTTCCTATTCGACCAACCAATCGAAGTAGACAAATGCAGTGTCCAACTGGTCTTTGGGCTCAAAAACGTAATTGCGCAATGTCTCAAATTTGTCGGTAAATACCACCATTTTTGATGGTTTAACGCACCAGTGAGAAAGATGATAAGCTAGTTGATCATTTGAAACGAGAGCAAGGACTTGTACTCTAGAAACTAGCTTATCAACTTTAGTTATCAACAAGTCTTTCTAGAATACCGCCTACTGGGTTTCTTACTTGTCGTGATATTCTTTGACGATTTGCTGGTGAACACATTCCTGTTTAGTAACTTCACGATCCACTATCGCACGCACCCCTGGACTGTCAACTCGTACCAGGCCTTCAACGGTTTTCCTGAAAGAAAGTGGCAAATCGATCGTAGGATGAATTCGAAGTATGTCTCACTAACCGAGTTCGCGGGCGGTACTAGGGAGTTTAAGAAACCACAACGGCTACGGGGACGAAAACGTCACTTCAAAATATTACTTCTAAAATATCAATTCTAAGCATTCATGATTATTCCATCTTGTCTAGATTATACAAAATGGGCAAAGTGTCCTAAAACTGGATTGGTAGGGACGCATTTGAAGTAAAGAGTGAGACTGAAAGATTCACTGTAGTTTGTCCACGTTGTCGTCAAAACCTTGGTCAAAATTTGGTCATTTCACGTAGTAGTTTTGACCAGTGCGGGAGAGAATTGTTAAAAAATGCGTGCCGCACGTGCAGCACGATCATTTTGGTTCTTTTAACCAATAATATTACTGCTTTTTGGCGTTGTCGTTGCCGTAGCCGTTGTCGTTTTTTAAACTTCCTACTGTAAGTTACGCCTCGCGTTATTTTCAATTCAATTCGCACTCGGGGAATGAATTGAACTACTAGAAACAAAAACAAGGAGCTTTAGCTTACAGTACAGCCTGATAGAACGTCTTTTATATGTCTATAAATTTAAATCAAGCAGCTAAAACAAACGTTCAAATTAGCGGGCCGCACAGAAGAGTACTGCCCGCTAAAATGGCCCGTCACAGTGTGGGCAATGTCTGACAGATACGATAAATGCAACCAGTTCCCCACAACAACTACGTCAACTAGTTCTGTCAAGTTGAACTACATTCCAACAAGAGACAAGTGTTCTTGGCTGTAATAATGTGGTCACAAACCACCTCTCAATAATTGTCCCGCGTGGATCTAGGTTTTCCGCCATTAAACTAAGTATTAAGCATTTATTGGGGCCCATTGATTAGAGCTTGCAACTCAATATTTCTCTTATAAGTTTTCTAAGACCATCTATATTTAGAATGGATCCAATAGGCCATTTCCGAGTTCAATTCTGCCTCCCCTTCAAAGCGAGTCTAAGTGCGAAGTTTTTCTTATGCAAATTAGTTTTCATTCATATGTAAAGTAGAACTAATTACCATCACAAGAACTTCGCACTTAGACTCGCTTTGAAGAGGAGGCAGACATGAACTCGGAAATGGCCTATTCATATGGATTGTAAACGCGTAACGTGCATGAATCAATTTACTCGGGAAAAAGCGATACTGTATCAACCGAGATCAATGGCCGTCGTACATTCAACAGTAGGCAGGACTCTTGAAGTTTCTTACTAAATACTTAAATAGAGGCAGTGTGGCCCAGTGGTTAGAGCGCTTGCCATGAGATTCGATGATCCCGAGTTAAAGACTCTTTCTGACCACTGGTTGAACTTGTTTCTGGTAGTTCCTGGTTTATCTTCTCAGCTGCACTTGCAAATAGCTCACTGGCTTGCCACTGGCCAGTTGGGATTCTTAACAGTAAACACTTAATGACTGGTCCCAAGGGAAACAGTTAAATTTGTTTCCCGAGAATCTCAATGTTGAAATTCGAGGGAAACAAAATGAACTATTTCCCGAGGGACCAGTCATTAAGTGGTTTGTTATATAGCACAAAAAGAAAAACGTGCAATGGCAACGACAACGGCGGTCATCGGTCAACATTCGCGGGTAACAGTGCACTGTTACCCTCTGACGTCATAGATTTTGCACTGTTGCCCTTTCAGAGACTTTTGGCGGGAAACACTTTTATTGTCAGATGCCATGTGACCTCGAAGTAAGCAATGAGAGCGCGCGCTGTTGGGGGATAAATTCAGCTATATAACAATTGCTGTTGTTGAATGTTCTATTCTGTCGTGATTGTCTTTCATTGTCCCCGAAAAGCCCCTATGGGAACTGGTCAATTAAGTATGTATCTATGTATACCTGTGTTCTTGCTCTCTGTTGGCCAAGAGTTCCTGCAGTTGATGAACCTGTCCCTTCAGTTGCTTCACCGAATGTTTTAAAAGCTCTGATTCCTTTGATAATGCGCCAACCTTCATCTGCTCCTGTTGCAGACGCGACACCTGAAACATTTCACGCATTTGAAATAAACCCACGGTTGATTTCGGCTGCGAAAGTTCAGAAAATAATTAACAAACCGCTTCAGTGTGCTGCTTGATCTTCTCCGTCTCCATTTTCGTAGCTGCTTGCTCCAAGGCTCGTAAGGCTCTCTGCTGATCTTCCTCATTTTCTTGTAAACGTTTCAATTTCTCGTTGAGCTCAACATTTTCCTCCTGAAAATGACAAATCACAATGAATTGCAATTGTAATGTATATGTTATGGTTTAAATTCTATCTTGGTTTTATGTTATTTTAAACAGAATGAGCGTGTTACTTTCTCTTTCTTTACGAGAATGGGTATTAAAAAAAAACCGCGCCTTTAATTCATAAGGGAGCATGGCACTAGCGGGACGCAGTAGATGGTACAGGATTCCGATAATTTCGGAAGGTATTCCGTTTTTTCGAAAACTTTCCAGTAGAAAAGTCTGTTCCATGTAATTTACCGCCGCAACAGTCGGGTTTTTCCAGACAAAAGGAAAGTCGTGTTACCCAAACCCCGCGCAAAGTACTAGCACTTGGTCTCCCGCTCTTTTTCCACGAGTTCAGTTTTGAGGCACTTTTTGCAAACTCAAAGATAGAAAAAAGACATTCTTGTATGAGCCCACTTTACCTGTGCGTCACTCAAATCTTTCTGTAGCGACTCCTTTGCTTCCTTCTCATTAAGCAAAACACGTTTTAACCGACTGCTGGCCGCCAGTGAAGCTTCTCTTAGCTTCTTTTCTTCTGCCCCTGAAAAAAGGACACAAATGTTTGGTTGACGCAAGATAACTAAAATCTGAACTTTTATGAACATACTTACAACCACGGTTAAAAAATAAAAACACTTCAGACAGGTTGGAGAAAGCAAAGCAACAGAGCAATTTTGCTGAATGAAGGGGTAGTTTCTAAAGAAACTGTGGTGCTGCGTCGGTGGGGAAGTAGTATACAAAAATTTGGTTTTATCAACGGAGTTGATAATGTAAATTGGCCACCGTACAGAGATTCTAAAAGCTGACGTTTCGAGCGTTAGCCCTTCGTCAGAGCGAATCGGAAAGTCACGAAGGTTGCTGTCACGCTATTTAAGTCTCTTCGTAAAAGATGTCTTTAGAGAAGTAAAACGGCAAAAAGAAATGCTACGGTTTGTTATACTTAACAATAAGCTACTACATTGAGCTTATTCGCTAACTTCTGGTATTGCGGATAGCAATAATAGAATAAAAACTCTTGAGCTATTTTTCTCGCGTAATTCCCGTACACGGTCAAAAGTTCACTGTGGATGACTCTTTCTTCAAAGTATCACTTGATATCTTGTTCCTCAATTTCCTTTCAATTTCCTTTCAATTTCTCGCGTAATTCCCGTACATGGTCAAAAGTTCACTGTGGATGACTGTTTCTCTAAAGTATCACTTGATATCTTGATCCTCAATTTCCTTTCAATTTCTCGCGGAATTCCCGTACATGATTAAAAGTTCACTCTGGATGACTGCTTCTTTAAAGTATCACTTGAAATCGTTTTCCTCGATTTCAAACAACGTTTTTTTCATGAATTAAGGCAAAGGAAATTTTTCTTAGTAGTCAAAAAAGCAAAGTGTCTTTGTGACATTAGAATCTTGAGGATTAAGAGGCCGTTTATAAAAAGAAACATTTCCAAATAAACAAAGATAGAAGTAATCGTCGCACTTGTCTGGACAATTTAAACAATTGTCTCCTCTATAGACATCTGAAAATTTTAAGTGATGCCGTTGCAGCTCTCCTAACGTGACTGGCTCACTACCCTAACCAAAAACAAAAGACTAAACAATTGAACAATTACAAAGACTTGAAAACAATAGAGGCTGCTTACAAAACCAAATTACGAGAACTGCTACACTACTGAAAAATTTAGGCAGCTCAGTTTAACGGGATTCGAACCCAGTCCCTCAGCGATGCCGGTACAATGCTCTACCAAGTGACTATGTACCATAGCTCACTATAACTACATTTCTCTCGAACAAAACAGTGTCAAGAAACCCAACCGGACAGTTATGTGTTCCCAAATGCACGTAATTTGAAACACGCCCAATTTTGATATGCAATGCCAAGTGTCCTTTTTAAGTCGAAGCATTTGCTAACTATTTCTATCAATAAGGGAAGTGTATGAGTTAACCCTTTTTTTTTTTTTTTGGTGAGGGTAAACGCAACTATATAACAGTTATTTCATGAGCCCGAGTTGGATATGAAGCGATAAAATAACCAACGAGCGCGTAGCGCGAGTTGGTTATAATCACTTCATATCTTTATTTGAGAACCAGAATTTAGGGTACCCTTTGTGACGTTAATTGTTTGCATTCTCAGACGCGAGTGATGTTGAAGTTGAGGAAAGAGCGAGAGGACACTTCGTGACGCTGTTAGTTTAGTTTAGTTTATTTCATTTTATTTTCCTTTACGCTAAGGTATATTTATGCCTTGTTTTTAAATGCCGTAATAAAATTTGTTGCACAAAAAAACGACACTCCGGGAGAAAATTAGAGAACCTACAAACAAAACTTGGCGACCAAACCTTTTATTTGCATCTCTTTCAGGGCATCGACCATCTTTTTTGCAGCCTCTTCGGCTTTCCATCGTCGCTCACGCTCAGAGTCCAGCTCTTGAATGAGTGACTGAAGAAGAATCACAAAAAATAGGTTATCAGTTTAGTGTACAAGTTGTAATAAGAGAATGTAGTCTTTCTAACATCTAACGGCTTTAGTACAATTTTAAAAATTTCGTTCAAATTATTGCATACCCAATTACCGGTAAAAACTGGGGTTATTTTAATGGTGAGTTTATGGTTTTTCCGCAATCTTTCCGTTTGATTTTAGTGGTTCTCCTTTAATTTAATTTCTTTTATCTTGATAGTTCTAATTTCTTCCGACATATGGCCCTATCCCTAGGTCTAAAGATGTGCGCAATGGGTTTAAATAAATAGGAATTTGCAGGAATCCACGCGCTTGTAGAAATTTTCACGAATCCACGCGGGGCTACAGGAATTCTACAATAATTTCTCTGTTAAAGAGGAATAAGGCTTCTCCTTAGTGAACAAAACAAAGAAAACAATTTAGGATACACCAACAATAAAACAATAGTCCATAAGACAAAGAAAAAACCTTTACTATGGAGAAAATACACGAGTGTAAGACATGGCTTCTTGGCATTAACTGCGATGTTCTTTCTTTCACATATTCTTTCCAACATCCTTTCAACTCCTTCGGGATATAGAATGAACTCTAGCCTGCCAGCGGGCTCTCATACCGTGTAACATTTTTATTTTGAGTGGCTTAATTCTTCCGGATAGTACTTGAAAACCTCCAGGATGCCACATTTATTCGACCCGTTCTCGATGATTGAGGGGTTTTTTACCAAAAAAGTATTAAACGTTGAAGAGAAAAGAAACCGCAAAAATTAGTTCCCAGCAGAAATTTCAGTCAATCCGAGCCGTAAATATTTGTCCCCGCAAAATCGCCAATCCGCAAAATAAAAGTCCCGTAAAAATCTCATGCTACACGTAAGGCGCTGCGGAACTAGTAAGAAGGTACGTTATGTTTATATACATACCGTACCTATCGCTTCGCCACAAGAAACGAAGAAACGAGCGGGCGAGCGAGAGCTTGCTTCGCTCGGCCGCTTTTTTCTTGCGGCTTCGCCATTCGTTCCCGAAGCGCCAATGAAAGCCTGCTCCCAGGCTAAATGAACTCACAAATGGGCAGCTCCAAGATGGCTTGATAGCTGAGTGGTCAAACAATGGGCAACTCATCGCACAGTCATGGGTTCTGATCAAGACTGGATTTTTCACGCTTCTTTTTAACTCATTCCCAGCTTTGTCCTTCCTCTCAGAAAATGAAAACCTTTTACATAATGTTTTGTTATTATACTGGAGATAAGCCTAAATAACTTTACATCCCAAGGAATGCAGAGCTTTCGGATGTCAGTGCTTTTAGTTAGTGAAAATGGGTCTTTGAGGTGTGCATAAAAAAAAGCAAAATTCCAATCAACTTACCAAGAATCTCTCATCCTCTTCAGCGTCTCTAACCAGTCGCCCTTTCACTGCTTTGCCTAGAACTGCAAGTTTTTTCACTTGTTCATCTGTTGGTGACGTTGAACTTGTAGAGCCAACTGTGGCTTGAACTGAGGGTTTCGTTCGCGTCCTGCTTGTGCCCTTCTTCGTCGCTGTCGTTCGAGTAGTTCGTTTACTCTTGGGAGATCGCTGAATTTGTTTTGTTCTTTTATCAATATGTCCATTTGATTCTGAATCATCTGATTCGTTGTTTTCTAAAAAGCAAGGGTAACAGTAGGAGAAAGTAACTAACACAGAACTAGTGATCTCTTTACTGGTGGGAAGTTAGAAGTCGGAAGTCGGAAGTTGGAAGTCGGAAGTCAAAAGTTGGAAGTTGGAAGTCGAAAGTCGATAGTCGGAAGCTGGAAGTCGGAAGTTGGAAGTCGGAAGTCGGAAGTCGGAAGTCGAAAGTCGAAAGTTGGAAGTTGGAAGTCGAAAGTTGGAAGTCGAAAGTCGAAAGTCGGAAGTCGGAAGTTGGAAGTCGGAAGATAGATGTTGGAGGTCGGAAGGCCCTCCTCGGCTTTCGTACTTTACTGAGCTTTGTTGAAAAAAAGAACACTGAATGAATGCCTTTTAAGAGAAAGAACTAAACAAATTGACCTTCAGGCTAGCTCTCCATGACCATTTCGAGCATTACCAGTGATTGGAAAGTGAATTAAGTGGAGACTTGCGTGACGAGGCTTGCTCAGTTCCAACTCACTCTTAAATAACGAGCTTGCTTGCTGGTTGAAAGAACGATGACGGCTTTTTGGGATCGTTTGCAGCGGGCGTTTGCAGCAATAAGAGATAAAAGACAAGAAGGCATATGCTAGTTTACCTAAAAGGTAGAAATGCTGCCGAAAGGAAGGGAGATATACAATTATGCTTGCGGCAATTTAACGACGGCTTGTGCGTGGAATTGAAGGGAGATTTTAATACGCCTTGAGCAGGGATGGTAGAAAACGTGGACTCCTAAACTGGACCCCAAACTGGACCTCCTTCTGGACTCCACGAGAGAACAATGAAAAACAATAGTTTCTAGGTTTTCACAGTGACGTCATCAAATTCTAAAATCAAAATCGCAAAGTCTTTGGAATTCTCATCTAAAGGAGGTTGAAGATTACCTAGAAATACATTTTTTTTTTCAAAATTTCAAATGCGTGACTTCTTTCGTTTCGAAATACAGCATTTTCAATTCCAAATTGTCACCTTGCCTTCGATTGCCTGACGCTATTTGGTTAAGAAAAATTTATATCCCTATGAATGTCAGCAGTTTGAGCATTTCAAGTACATTAAGAGATGTGTTCATAAACATGTATTTTATCTCATGAGCGAAAAGTAAGACTTTCATCGCAAAGTGAACTACAGATGTTTTCGTTGATTACAGGCCGAATGTGCGGACCACATGTCGTCTCCATACAACAGTTTCGACCGTGTGCCGCAAAGACCTGAGAATTGGTGAGGTGGTTAAAAGATACCAATTTCTTGGCTTTTTTCATTGCACGATTTCGAATTTATTCTTTGTTTGCGTGACAGTGAAACTATCTATAGTTTGAGGATACGAGGAGCGAAATGAAAAACACAGCGAGTTTTGATCTTCCGTGACAAGCTCTTACCGCGCATCTTAATTCCTTCATTCGCGCATAACCACAATTCCTTGCGCCTTTGACCACAATCCCTTGGTTTTGAAGAAAAATGTGTTCTTCCCCAGATTAGAGAGCTGCCTCGTTCGTTCTCTTCAGGCCCACCCACTGCGGCAGCAATAAACTAGTTAAAGGCATCGCCAGTTGATGAGCTTGGGAACGTTTAACAGCGGGAAGGGGCCTGTTGTGATCCAGGCACCGCAGGGTGATATCCCTGAAAACCCGCATGCGGGAACCACCCCGCAGCAGCCACTAAGCGGCACCATCACACTGGAAAACGGTCCAGTGGTAAAAAACACTTACCAGACCAGATTCCTAGCTCCACGACAAAGTAGCCTTGGGACGGGAAGGGCGAGGCTCAATGAATCCGCAACGATTCGCAAAAATGGCCCGCAAAGATGTGCAAAGATTGCACCGCCACGTTCAGGCAAGGCCTACTGAATTCCGGGGGCACCGCCAAAATAAAGGCACGTCCATTTGGCGGAAAAAGGCCGCATGCCGCACTGGTCCTTGCCTAAAATTTCATTTAGCCTCATATAGTTTTAATTAAGGAGTGACTTTCTAAAGAAACTGTGGAACTGTTATATAATTTAAAAGCTTGGGCGGGCCATTAAGCTCCATTAGTACTGAGAGGCCAACGAGCCGCTAGTATTAAATAACATACGCTCTTCTTACAGGAATGACGAGCTGCCAAGCCATTTTCACATATATGTCAGGAGACGCTGCCTTTATATTTTACAGCTATGCCTACCTCTCGTTGTGTTGGAAGCAGGAGGTAAGGAGGAAGGGAGTCACTCGCCTTAAATTTGCATGAATGTGTGCAGATAGACCGCTGGTTTTAATTACATGGGACAGTCTTGTATTTTAAAACCTCACTCTTGACTAAACCTCAAAGATTCCTATCTTGTTTGAAGCCCATTCCTGTTTATTTGTTTCGGAAAACTCTCTTCCAGACTAAACACTAAATTTACTTGTGATAAGTTTGAGAAAAATTATACTGCGTTCACGACCAATTTCCTGTGATTGATACTTTACCTCATCCTCGGTTAAACTGCCTAAACATCACACCCCAAAAAAGCGGTCAGCCCCTTGACCCCAATTTGTTAAAGATAATGCTTCCCCAAAACAAGGAGTGCTACTTAAGTTAAGTGATAACTGAGCGGAAAGTTGTTTCAGAAACTTACCGGCTCTGGTTACTTTCTTCCATGGCTCCTCTGAAACATGACCTTTTTCCTGGAAAGGGAACGATTTAAACTTCTGAGCTGCTATTTCCTACTTGACAGAAGATGGTGGATGGGAAATGAAACCCAAAAAAATTGACATCAAGAGCACTGAATACCTGTTAGCTAAAAGAAAGAAATCACTTCTACAGCGAATGGTGGGTGTTTTTCTTATACTGCGATATGTTATTCCACACACTGCCAGAGTAGAGAAATTACTATGTCCCATACTCTACAAGCAAACTTAACAATTTTATTATTCCACAAGTTCGAGTTCACGTTGGTAAGAGTTGGTAAAAAGTCAATAAGGCCCTTCGAACTATGTTGGCCACAACAAATCTGAGCTGTAATGACATATATTTCTGTTCTGTCACTACCCACCCTCGACTAGCCAATGCTATCTTCGAGTAGCAGCCATTTTTGTTCTCCTTTGTCACTAAATAATAAAACTGAATTGAAACATTATTTGAAAAGGGTGAATGGAATATTTTTATTTAATAAGTCAAAATTTACATTCTTAAGGTTTGGATGCTTAGAAATTTGACTGCCTACAATAATAAATTACTATTTTTTACTTCCTGCCAAGTTTTACATCTTGGCAATACTTGGTGATCATTTGGTACATGAATGGAGCCAATCATTACACCAGCAACGCAACATCAATGGTAAAAAATCTAATAAAAGAGATTGTTATACCCTATAAGTCAAAATGTGTTAAAAACAGGCACAACAACATCACAGGTAACACAAGCATTTAGCCGTTTCTTGGTCTTCCAGTGGAGTGTATTTAAACTTACAGTTTCATGGATCAGTCGTGTGAGCTGATGCTCAAGTGTTTCCAAACGAACTTCGTGATCAGCAGACATGCTTACTCGGCCAGGCATGCGTTTCTGTACAAAGGAAATACAAACGAAAAAGGAACAATAATAATTATTTTAGTAACTACTAAATCATTTGAAATCACCATTCATACATTTTATAGCTTAACTTCTTCCAGGTGATCTGGTGACGTAATTTGGAGGACTGGGAAGAAAAATGTTTTGCCATATCCTACAACCGCACACGGACTTACCGGTAGGTGTTGTTTCCAAACTCCTTGCAGCATTGCCATCGCCAAAACTTAACAGATCATTACGTGTCTACCACATTTCCTGTTACTGAATGAACATTCAAGTAGACCCGACAAGATCTAACCTCGCCGCTGCCATGTTGAATTCGCAAATAAGGCTGCGCACGATTGTGGGATACGGCGTTAAAATTTTTCTCCCCAGTCCTCCGAATTATGTCACCATATCACCTGGTTACCCTTCCACATTCCTTCAAAATTTGACCATGGTCATGCATTGGGTGAAGCTTTGATAAGAAGGAGCAGAGAGAGGAGGAGAGCAAGTGATGGTTGACACTCAAGGGCACACAGGGATCATTAAAAAAAAAGACCCTTTTTGAAATTTTATTTCAGAGGCCAGTTGGCGAGCTGCAAGTTCTTTCACATCTTCTCAAAGTTTCTTCTTGCTTATTAAATTTTGTTTTCTGTTTTTTTTTTTAATTTTTGAGCTCGCTGAAGGAGGCAAAAGACAGTGTTGCCCATGACGTTTCCAGGTTGCAAAACATGCGAGCAACAAATTAGAAACATTTGATAATGCAGTTGCCTGAGGAGGCAGGATAAGGAAGCACTGTTTAGTACACCAATGTGTTTCTGAAGGAGTTGTGAGACATTTTTTGTTAATGCAACAATGTTGCCTCAGGAGGCTACACAGGATAAAATCATTCATGACATGGAGACATGAGCAAGGTCAAACTGTTGCCACTACAACATTGTTGCCTCATTCATCACTACAGGTAGCTTGATCAGCTGGCAGAACTGTTTTGTGCAGCAAAAAAAGTCTGCATTTGGAGTAATTTGCCCCTTCACTTGAGCATTTGTTTTCAAATCCTCTGTAAGCTTTCACCAATCATGCCTTTCACTCAAACAGTTCTGTTGGCTATGAAAGCTAAAAGTACCTGCTGTTCTGTGGTTTTGTCATCCCCAGCAACATCTGTTTCTGACGATAGTTGCCCTTGCTGACGAAATCTGTCCAACACTGAGTCAATTCTTGGAGTCACAACTTCATACTTAACATGTTTCTGGACAAGAAAGCAAGCAAATCATCAGGGATTTGGCTAATAGTAGTGACCTTTTTATCAGAGTACAATCACAATAACAATAATAATTATTATTAAAAGCAAAAGCATTTGGACTCTTTAATAAATTGTTGAATGTGAAAAAACAATTCAATGTTCTCCTCTGTTGATAAAAGAGAGAAACCAAAAAAAAATTAACTTTTTGAGAGTCAAAATATTGTTCGAAAAAAGACGAGCAGCAGCCGAGAGCGTAATTTACTTGTGACGTGTCAGTATGAATGTCGTATGTTTAGTGTTAGGTGTAAGCCCCCAGGATGAGCACTATATAGTGAGCTCGTGGAGCAAACATGCATTTTATAAAAATATGTTTAAATTTGAAAAAAAAATATTATTAAGGCTAATGAAAGTTTCATTCTGAGTTTGCAAAGTTAAAAAACGTTGTCCAAATGTGATGCACAAGTTTATAATGTATTTAACAAATAAAGAAGCCTTGACTGTGCTCTGTTCTGTTGTAAAGCACGCAGGAAACGGCTAGAG
>NC_090892.1:56928708-56933708 GCF_036669925.1 Montipora capricornis | reverse complement strand
GGAATCGCAGATCATAACAAGTGTTATTGAAATCCAAAAAGAAAATTGGGGGAAACCATGCATTTTTCAAAGATAATTAATCAACAATATTTGTAAAACGTTTTAAAATACAAAGCAATGTATGGCATTCTTTTCCAAATTGAACCTCAATTATCTCTGAAAAATGCGTGGTTACCCCCAATTTTCTTTTTGGATACTTGCTAAGTCCTGCGTTCTCTGCATACCGGTAGTTTTGAACCACGCAAAAATATCCCTGTATTAATAAGCACCAGCAATAGGAAATCCGAGTATCTCGAGATGCGCAGAACTTACATGTATGCGCAATAACAAGAGTAGGCACCGTCCTTAAGCAGTCAAAAAACTACACGGGCAGGCAGGCTTCATTAATCCACTGACTCCTGGAAATGAGACTTAACAGATTTTATTCTGTCTAATGCCAGACTACTTAACTCATCAACTGGGAGCATCCTAGGCCTCCTGAGGAGTGAAATTATGGGTTAAGCTCCCAACTATCTCACACATTTAATTCCCAGATTCAGTGTTAATCATAGTGGGTTGAAATAACTCTATGCCAACAGTTTTTTTATAAGACGAGTTTAAGATGAGTTTTGTGACGTGACAAGCGCAACCATGGTCATGTGATCCACGCTTTCTCAACACACACGCAGCGAAGTGTGAATGCAGGATTCTTAACATTAAAACTATCGTTATTGATTGAATCGCCAAACCTGTGATTTATTGCCTAGTTCATAACTTGACAGGAACTATGGTTTTCCCCTGTCTAAACCCATTCTAACTTTCGTTTCATTCATTTTGCAGTACATGTACATGTACTTCAAACCAGTGCTAAAGCATATTTGACACTTAAATTACTAAAACTTACTTCACCTTAAAGTAATAAATTAATTCAGAATACCTGGGATATTAAACAATCTATCTTTTGAAGAAGCTGGGTTCCCACTGCGGTCAAGTCCATCTAACATTTGAATCATTTTCAGTTCTGTAAACAGAGTGGATGTGTAATCTGATGTCTCGCATACAGGATTTGCCTCACCATACTGTGACAACATTAATTCCTTCAAAGATAAGCATCCATTGAGAGAATTAATCACATGATCTAAGGAGCTAAGTTGATTTCCTTGGAGATAAAGAGTGCGTAAGCTGAAGCCAGGCCCATGAAGCTTCCTCAAGCCTGAGATATTGTTGATCAAGTTATAGGACAAGTCAAGTTTCATCAAATTCCTGCAGAGTAAGATTCATTCACCAAAATACCATGCTTTAGTAATAATATAATTATCTTTATTCAAGTTCAAGCTTTCTATCCACAATGCTGGGGCACTTACTGGGGACACTGTACGTAGAAATCAACTCAAATTATTGCCGCAGCGATTTTCATAATTCTGCGGAAATTATTCATCTTCAAGTGCCATCGGTCAAACTGTCTTTTGGCTTCCACCAATCAAATTTCTGACACCAACAACAGGTCACGAAATCAATTGATGCATGACATAACCCACCATTAAGTATCTTTGGTTCCTACAGTATATATTCGTACATTCGAACTTCGACGCCGATGGAAAGCGATGGAATATGTACGAATCATTTTACTGAAGAATTTCTAACAACGTATCATAATGGTGTTTGAGCTGTGAACTAAACGAAAACTCCAATTCACTTTCCAGAGGTAGAGTAGATCTCCCTGGCTATGTTCGGAAATTTGATTGATGGAAGCCAATACGTGGTTTGGAGCTTAGCGCTTGAAGGCGAGTTTCTGCAGAATTATGAAAATCAAAGTAAATCAAATGTAGGGTCTTGAGGAGAAGGGAAAACCAGACAACCTGGGTAAAAAACCTCTCGGAGCACAGTAGAGAACACACAAACTTGACCCACATGACGCTGGTCTGGGAATACAACCTGGGTCATATTGGTAGGCGAGTGTTCTAAGCACTGTGCCACCACTCCCCAAACTTGGTAATCTTGGTGTTGATAAAATCAATGTTTAACAAAAGGGATTCTCATTAGGTTCGTTTGATTTGGTATTACATGTATACAGAGGAGTAACATGAAGAAGAATTGCATTGTCACTATTACAGGTGACAATTGCTTCGGGTGACAATTTGCTTCACTTGAATAATATCATTGCCCTGGTACACTGCTACTACTGACTGCTAGGATTCAAATTATAAAAATGGACCACATGTTGTACCTCAAATTTTCGAGCCCCTCCACAACTTGAAGTTCATTGCAGGCTAAATTAAGCGTCATCAAGCTCTTGAGACCATCAAGCCCTTGCATTCTTGAGATGTGATTGGACGACAGATCAAGATGTTTAAGATGCTTGAGTTTGTCGAGATTTTCGATCGCTGAAATTTCATTACAGTGCAGATTTACGGAAATTAAGCCAGAGTTCAAGCGAACGTCAAAAAGACTATTAATCTGGGCATCTATAAAGCATATTTCCCTTGGAAATGTACGAGAAACAACATCGAAGCTGTTCTTTGCAGTCGCCATGCTTTAGCATGCACGCCTAAAGTTCGAGGTCAACTTTGAATTTTTCGTCTGTCCTACGAATCATCGCGTTCTTCTAACTTTTTTCTTCATTGTTTCAACAAATAATAAATTGATTTGCCCTTTATTCCCGTCTGTATTGTTCTCGTACACTTTCACTTTATCATACTGACTTCTCATTTCTGCGAAGTTCGCAAACCTGTTTTCAAAATGGCGCCAAATGGTAGGTACGCTATGTATGGGGACATATATTGTACCGTAGACATTTAGACGAGCAAAGGTCTCATGTATATACCCACTACGAGTCCCCAACTAACGTAAGACACGCTAAATTAATTCATATTCCCAATATTCTGTCATTCACATTCATTTACCTATATATATATATATATCCATCTACTACCATTTATCTTAATATACCGCATATACCCTCATTTATCTTCAATCACGTTTATTAACCCTCATATACCTTCATCTACCTTCAATCATATTCCAGAGGCGGCTAGTCGATACTGAGAAAGACCTTCCGCCCTCGGTCTCCCGATTGAATCGGGGGCAGATAAGGTTTAGATGACCATGCCTGCTCGATCTTCCATTCACGTCTACATTTCTAACAAGCATTTGGGTGCATGAGCTAAGGTGGGCACTCCCCAAAAATCCTTTTGTATACCAATACAGACTTATTTATTCTCGCTTCATGATAAAATGGAACCCAACCTAATTGTTTAAAAAGTTTCACACGGTTCGCTTTTGTGTCAGCACCCAGTATTACACGGGCTACGCGTTTCTGTAGCCTGAACACTTTCTTAATGTTTTCTACAGAGCAGGTTGTCCACACGGCTGAGGCATACAGCATTGTCTGCTTAATCATTGCGTTATAATAAGATTTCCTTTGATCAAGAGGCAGTGAGCGTCTAATTTTCGGCAACACAGCGATTCTCTGTGCTAACCTCTTGCATAGGTCATCCACATGCTGGTCAAAGGAGAGCTGACTGTCAATTGTCACTCCGAGCAGTTTGTGTGAGTGTACTTGATTAAGTTCAGAAGACTTTAAGCGTAGTTGAAAGGTGGACTGTTCTATCTTCTTCACCAAACGTTTCCCTGTAACAAGCATCGACTTTGTTTTGGACTCATTTAACAACACTTTATTTCTTGATGACCAATTTAAGACTTCAACAATGTCCTCCTGTAGGCCCTCAGAGACGGCATTGGGGGCCGCCTGATAGTGAGCAGAGTGGCTGATTGTAGTGTCGTCAGCATATATATCAGCGACACAGTGCTGCAATGCTTCGGGAAGATCACTAATAAATACAAGGAATAAAATAGGACCTAAAATACTACCCTGTGGCACACCGAGCGTCACAGATCGTTTTGTAGAATGGCACCTGTCTATATTTACATACTGGCTTCTACCGCTCAAATAGTCGCGGAACAGGGGAAGAGAAGTCTCGTTCACTCCAAGCGCCTTCAATTTCGATAATAACAACTGGTAATCAATCAAATCAAAAGCCTTCTTATAGTCTATAAAAACAAGCCCAGTGACTTTATCATTGTCAAGATTAAACAGCAACTGGTCAACCAAACGAATAAGTGCAGCTTCAGTTGAATGGGATTTTCTGAAGCCAGACTGGAGCCGATGATAAAACAGATTGTTCTCCTTTAGGAAATTGCACAAGTATTCACATGTGTTTCTCTAATATTTTAAAGAGAATAGGAAGTACAGAAATCGGTCTGTAGTTGTTCTTATCATTCCTACTGCCATTTCCTTTGAAAACAGGGGTAACTTTTGCAACCTTCCATGCAGCTGGGAAACTCTTGGTAGACAGGCAGAGGTTCAGTAGCTTTGACAGCGATGGTGATATTGCAGGTGCAGCGATTCTGAGTAATTTGGCACTAATGCCATCATCTCCGGTGGCTTTATGAGTTGGGATAGAAAGCAGTAATTCTACAACCCTCCTCTGTGTTATTGTCGGGAGGTCAAATGATCCAATGCCCTGTCTATGAGTTGTTATCGTTGAGAGGCCAGTTGGAGAATCAGGCCCTAGTGCCGCAACTAGTTTCTTTGGTTGATCAACGAAAAACAAATTTAAGATCTCAGCAATACTTGATTTATCCAAGATATTCTCCTTGTTTTCTGTGAAATATTTCATTCCACTTTCAGCGCTTTTGTCTTCATTTGATAGACACCTGATAAAGTTTCAGAGTTTTCTGGAATTACTCTTATTTTAGTTAAATTTATCCTTGCATAATTGAAATACGATTGTTTTGTAACCTTGATAAGATGAGTCACACTGTTTTTTGCTTGTTTAAATGCATTCCAATCTCTTATTGCCTGGCTCTTTCTGGCTTTCTTGAGAAGTTTATCCCTAGCCTTTATCCCGTTTAGGATCTCAGCGTTGAACCATTTTGGCTGAGCTTTGCGCTTTACTCTCTGTTGTTTCAAAGGGAGATGCTCATCAATAATGTCATTGAATATTTTTTACCAGGCGTCA
>NC_090892.1:56916208-56923708 GCF_036669925.1 Montipora capricornis | reverse complement strand
ATTCTCTCAATCCCGGCTCCGTGTATACCGAGTTTCGACAACAGTTTCACGTACACAGGTTCTACTGGTTTCTCTGCCTTTTATTTCGATCTCAGAAGTTGTTGTTGTAGTAGTAGATTCGCTGCAACAGATACGAGTGTATCTTATGATTGAAGAAACTTGCAAAGTTGTAATAATTTCTGCATTTGATTGGGCTCATGTGAAGTACGGCGTCTGGATCAAAGCCACTTCACGTTTCACAGCCGTAATTCCCGGCTAAGCCAGGCGGGAAAATTGCGAATTAGACCGGTTGTTCTGAATTGATTCACACGCCGTATTTCACTTGAACTTAATTCAATGACTTCGATTCAGATCATGTAAAGTACGGCGTCTGAACCGGGCCTATAAAGCTAAAAAGTGGGGAGGTAAAAGTTGTCTGATCTCTTAATTTGTGTGCATTTTAAATAAAAAGACTGCAAATCCCGGAGAGAAGGGACTTTGCATATGCATATATGCTCATCGAATTTTTTGAATTAAACTCCTAAGGGAGACCAATCTGGGCGTGGCCCAGGCTTTTTTTGACCCCTGAATGAGACCATATTTAAAACACATTAAATAGTCTTTTTTTTTTAAATCCTGAACACGACCTTGACGGCTACATATGATGGCGTTTTGCCATGACCACCCTAAGTGAGACCAAAATCTGAAATTTAATTTAATTTAAATTAAAATCCGAAATTTAAGCTAGCGAGACGACGAGCATTCCAGGGGCCCGTTTCTCGAAAGTCCCGAAAACTTTTTGGGCCCGAAAAGCCATTTGTGAAATTGCCAACCGCTTGTTTTGGAAAGCCGATCTTTTAACATGTTTTCAAGGCAACAAAAAGAAAAATAACTGTGAAGTTTTGAGGTATTAAATTCTCTCCGTTCTTGAGATACAAAGGAAATTGTGACACCCGAAAACGGCCCGTAAAGTTTCGGGACTTTTGAGAAACGGGCCCCAGGCCCTTTAATATGCGAGTCCCTTCTCCGGGCTCCAAACATTTTGCTTAGGCAAACGTCCCTATTTCTTTTCGCGATTTCGAAAACTTCTAGAAAGTCAAAAGCTACTGTAGGTAATAAAATTGTTCAACGATGAAATGATATATGAAATGGATCATATATGAACTGCGGATATGAAATCAAGCAAAGCTATGATCCTCGCAGTTATGAACGCAATTTCTGCAATTGCGTAAAGAAGCCTCAAAAATTCAGGACTTCACATCCGCAGTTCATATATGATCCATTTCATATATCATTTCATCGTTGATTCATTCCTCACGGGAACTCTGGAACCCACAAATGACCAGCTCCCAACGTCAGTGGCTTCAGAGCTCAGTTGGTTAGAGCGTCGCACCGGTATCGTGAGGTCACGGGTTCAAACCCCGTTGAAATCCTCAAATTTTCAGGCTTCTTTACGCAATTGCAGAAATTGCGTTCATAACTGCGAGGATCATAGCTTTACTTAATATAATTGTTGCTTGATCTCTTAATTAATTTTCTTTCTACAATCTTTAAATTTTCAATGCAAACCAGTTAGGAGACGACAATCGATACCAATATCTAGACTGCCGAATGCACAGTAAGAAGGAAACGCCTTTCTTCAAACGGGCGTTGTAATGAACTATCATGTGGAAACACCATAGTTTAGATATCTTGTAAATAAAGATATGAAACATATAATTTCGTCGAGAAAAGAACACCCTGACTGGCCATTGCTTTATTCATAGAGATTCTCGAGGAGAAGAATTACGTTGATCATTTTATTGTCCGTCAATGTAATCGTCGCCAACGGCAACGTGAGCGCAGATTGGCTACCATAATGACTACAGTCAAAAGTGTTTTATTGAGTTTTCAAACAGCCGGCTTGAAAAAATTTCTACCACTTTTTGTTATTTTGTTTTGTCCCAAAAACTTCAAGCTTGCTCACAATCCTGTATGAATTCATTAGGCTATAAAGGAACACATGTATTCTCGGCTAGCAAATGTATGTTTTGTCGTTCCGGCAACTGTACAGTTTAAATGGTTGAAACAAAGTTATGTCCACAGCCAAGTGGACTTGTCAATCTCTTTCCTCGTGTTGTTGGACTGAGGTGTTTTTGAACACGTCTTCTTGTCAGTTAAAAGATTAGTTTTAGCTCTGAGCAAATGAAAGTTGGAAATTTGATTTCCGTTCCGATGCAAATGGTCCCAGCTATACGATCGATCTGCAAAACGGCAATTTAGCAGTTTTAAAGTGCTATCCTGATCCATACGGCCGACACGACACGTATATAAAAAACCTAACTAAAACCACCAAATTGCTCAAATTTCAATGTCAATCAATGTAATCAATAAGTGAAAGGAAAAAGCGTAATACTAAACGAAATAATGGATGGATAATTGATGGGGTAGCCATGGGCTCCCCGCTTGCTCCTGTATTAGCTAATCTCTTTATGGGTCACCATGAGAAACGCTGGTTAGAGAATTACAATTCAGGTATCGAGTTTTACCGCAGATATGTTGACGACACCTTTGCTTTGTTTAATACCGAGCAGGATGCTTTATCTTTCTTCAGTTATATCAACAGCCAGCATCCTAACATCAAGTTTACTATGGAGAAGGAAGAAAACCACAAGCTTCCCTTCTTAGATGTGCTTTTAGATAACCATAGTAATCAGGGCATTATTACCTCGGTTTTCCACAAGAAGACCTACACCGGTCTTCTCACCAATTATTACAGCTTTGTACCTTTCAGTTACAAATTAGGACTAGTACGCACTCTGGTTGACCGAGTATTTAAAATTAATAATACTTGGACTGGTTTTCACTTGGACATAAGCAACCTTACCAAAACATTAAGGAAGAATTTGTTTCCTTCTAGCGTTATCGAGAATGTTGTTAGAAAATTTCTCAACAATTACTTTACTTCCGATTCCTCTCAGAGTGTTGCTCGGAAGGACAATTGTCTGTATTTTAAATTACCGTACATCGGTCCCTTTTCCATCATAACAAAACGCAGAATTAAGAAATTAGTCAACAAATTTTGCAGCGACCTGGAAATTAAGTTGGTGTTCACCCCATTTAAAATTAGGAGTTGGTTTGGGGCGAAGGATCCTATCCCTGCGGGTTTACGATCGCGAATCATTTACAAGTTTTCATGTGCAGGCTGTAATGCCTGTTATATTGGTGAAACCAATAGACATTTCGCCACTCGCATCCGTGAACATCTTGCCTCCGACAAACATTCCCACATATTTAAGCACTTGAGAGGTTCTGAAAATTGTCGCTCCAGGTGTTCAGAAGACTGTTTTAAAATCCTCGACTCTGCTTCCACACGTTTCCAATTGAAAATCAAAGAAGCCATGCATATCCTTTGGGAGCAGCCATCTCTAAATTCCCAAGTCAAACATCTTAATTTATCCCTTTCATACTAATTAGTTTCTTTTCTTAGCCTAAACAGTTTGGTTTTTTCTGTTTTGTTTCGTGGTTGGGTGTTTTTATTTTATTCTGTTCTCGCCTTCATCCTTAATTATTCATGTTATATCTCACTTTGTTACACTATTTATTGCTCAACTTTAGTTTATTTCTCATTTGTCAACTGACGATGGATGATGTTTCATCCAAAACATGTATTGATTAAATATGAATTTCAAAAACATCGTATGGATCATCAAAGCGATATCTTACTTCGTGCTGTTAAGAAGTTTTGGTAAACGAAATAAACTTTTAAACGTCACGCAAATGTCACGCAAGCACTGTTCTTCACGAAGCAGATATAATTTTTTAGTTGTCTTACACAAGGCTCCGACAGTTATAAGACAGTTATAAGACAGTTATAAAACAAGACAGTTATAAAAAATGCTGTATCATAAAGGACCAAACCTATTTTTTCTGCTTTTACAGGGATGGTTTCTACTGAAACCTTACGAACCTAATAAAGAACCTACTTTAGCCTAAATTGCCAATAACTACCCCCAAATATAAGAACTTGTTTTGCCAAACTTGGAAAAATGTAGGTTCTTACACGCGGGTTTTTACTGTATCTGGATGTATACTTTCCAGTCACAAACTTAAGTAAGTTACATATAACTTAAAGATGATTTCCAGTCCGTACTGCGCAGTCTCAGAACCTAATGTTTATAAACATTGCA
The DNA here is from genome assembly GCF_036669925.1 of Montipora capricornis. Lineage (NCBI taxonomy): Eukaryota > Metazoa > Cnidaria > Anthozoa > Scleractinia > Acroporidae > Montipora > Montipora capricornis. Next base: position 56,919,560 of record NC_090892.1, on the reverse strand, counting down.
AACGGCTCACTCGATGGAATGCGAATCGATGTTATTCGTTAAGAACGACATACCTTATCTTTGGGACCTATCAAACTCTTTTTCCAACAGCTTCATTGATTTTTACAGATGTGAAGGTTTTCATCAAGTGATATATCAGGAAGAATGAAGCACAAAGCTTCGCGTCGAAAATGGCGGTTGACATGAAAGTTTGAATTTGCCTCATGTAAGAAGATGCGAAATGCTACATTTTGTGACGTCTTACATGAAACAAAACAAAAGTCGTAAACAAACTCTCGAGAGTGCGCAGTACGGACTGGAAATCAGCTTTAAGCTTACCGATTGTTGCTGTTGCGGTTGTAAAAGTTCTAACTGCATTTGAAGAGCTTTCATTTCCTGCCGAACATAAACCAATAACAAAATTTCTGTCATACTTGTAAACTTACTCTGAAAATATTTATGAAACTGACAACAAGAAAATTAATGGCTCAAACCAACCTGACCCGCTGTCTTGATTCGCTTCGTCGACTGCGCGTTTTCTTAGTTTTTTCAGCACAATATCGGCCTCTACACAGAAGATTTTCGTTTGTTTTTACGAAAGGCGAAACAACGTGTTTTTGCCGTAAACACGACAGGCAATTTTATAGTGGTACATCACTTGCACGCAAGCTTCTTACACTAAAAAGTCCCTCGCATGGTGGAGAAAAGTTTTGCAACCCCTCATCATTTCCCGCCTTTGCAAACGCGGATACCCGCTAAAAGTTAGAATCTTCCAGAAAAAAAAGAACGAGCGATCGATTCTTTTCCTTTGCCGAGAAAGCTCGATGACTTGTTCTCTTCCTCTCTGGCAGCCATTTTGCTTGCAACGAGATTATGCGCATGCATCAAATGGATTCCTAACGGACCAATCAGACAAAAGTCTCCATTGCTTTTCGAAATATGATTAGCAATGGAGACTTTTGTCTGATTGGTCCGTTAGGAATCCCATTTGATGCATGCCCAAAGCATGCGCATAACCTCGTTGCAAATAGACTTTATCGTATTTGACGACGCGTGTGATCTGAAGAGGAAAAAAAAAACATCAAATCATCCAGGACAACGTAGAAAATAGTAGCTGAGTCAACTTTATTTATCTAGCTGTCCATAAAATGAGTTTTCGAAAAGAAACATCGCGATTTGAAGTTTTTATGGAACATTTTCCTCGATTAGTTGACTGTCTCAAAATAACGCGACGTCATGCGCTCTCGCATCCTAAGGGTTGTCTGCCTGTGGTCGTAGGTTTGATTCCTGCCCAGGACTCTGACTTTAAAGTTGTCCTACCCCCGTTGCCCGTTGTCAACGCAACTTGTGTTGTATCAAGTCCTTCCCTCGGGCCCATTACACATTTCCATCAAGCGTGTACGTCGGTATTGTTTTTACATATATTTTGTAGCGGTCAAGGTCATTCAGTTGTAACTGACGCTCGCACGCAAACAATCCATTGCGATTGTTTATTTTCTGAGTGATCACGATCATTCAGAAGCTTGGCTGGTTGTCACAAACACACGCACGCACAGCGCACGCAAACAATTAACCAATGTTGCTTACCCATTATTTCATTTGTAACGACTCGAGGAACATATCAAGATAGTAAGTAACATTAGCTTGAGGGTGTAATAAATTATTTGTTTCATTTTGGTAAGTTTGTTCAGTTGCAAAGTGGTCCCATGGGACCACTTTGAAATCCTCGCAACTGGAAAGTCCGACTTGCAGTGTAAAATTAAAGAAACGCTATTAATCAGTGACTTAAAACCCTCTCTTAATGAAAACATTGGTAGTGAGAAGCTTTTTCTTTATTAATTTCTTCCGGAAGTTACGATTTTGTTATCACACTTTTTAACTAGTCACCAGTGCCTCCCTCTATTTTTTTAAAATTTTGTGTAACAGTTTTAACCGTCACTTCTGATGATGTATGTGTTGTGTATTAGGGCTACTATAGCATGGGAAAAAGGTCGAAGCCATTCGACATGCGCCAGCATCCCATCCTCGTCGCCAGTTGTTGTGTATTAGGGTTCGAAATACTACTATAGAGTACACAGTGAGTCAGGCCAAGTGCTTTACACAATCGCTTTATTACAACTGAATCAAGTATCTATATGTACAATGATATCTTCACAATAATCACATAACTGCGGCTTAGGGTGTGCTAACCAATGACTACCGGTTACTTGACTGCTAAGACATAGCTTATAATAAGAATAAACACTACAGTATGTTGCAACATACGAAACGTCAATTATGAAATGAAAATGTTTGTAACCGCTGTTTATTTTCTTTTCCTGCTGAAATTGAAATGGCCAAAGGACAAAAGTATTTATGATTTTACCAGATGTCCCTTCCGTATGACCGTGGGAGATCTGGGTACGAGATTACATGTCACCGTCACTCATGATCAGTTGCGAATGACGCACCCAAATGATCCACCAGTATTATTACTCGGGCCCCGTAGGGGCTCGAGTTATAAAAGACGTTAGATCTCAGTTTTTTTTTTTTCCTGTGCAGCAAAATGCACAATAGAAAAACGTGGCCGTGTTTGATTAGGCAATGCACAATAGAAAGCACGTGGCGGTGTTTTGATTGGGTAATGCACAATAGAAGGCACGTGGCGTTGTTTGCTTTGGTTATTTAAAGCAAACCACGTAATCCAAGATCTTGAAGAGCTCTGTGATGCGTTGTTTGGATTACTGAAGATCGGCATTGCGTTGGCTTAATCGGTTTCTCCTTGGAGCGCTCAAAGCACATACAAAGAATGGCATACGCTTTTCGCGGTAGACCCACACTAAAAGATGTCAAGGGTCAGCTTCGAAACGGGTCCTTCCGCGAACTGAATGAAACAAGAGTATACTCGATTGTAACTGAAATGGACGCAACTATTGAAAGTGATACAAGTCAAAACACTAATTCTTTAATAAGCAGCGGGTACCTTATTGAGAACTACTCTAAAGATGACAGCGACAAAGAAAATAACTCCACAAACAAATGGACGCTATATTGGAATCTTCTGAAGACAAAGTAAAAACATTTGCACAGCGAACAAATGGCCTCACGCTGGTACCATTTTCACCGCGAATAAATAGCCTCCCGCTCAGTGTACCATTGACTACGGAGATAAGTTTTTTGTCAATTACGTTTTTTTCTTTTTCGTTGTTAAACAGTTTGTTTCTTGTAATGGTCTAGCTTATATCCTTTGTTCAAATAGCCATATTAGCGATCGTGTTCACTGCCATCTTGTGTGTATAGTTCTGTTCTAGTTTCACAAGATTTGATTTCATCAGTGGAAAATGTGATCAGCTCTTTAGAAAATAACTTTGATGTAGTTTGACAGGCAGTACAG
>NC_090892.1:56901208-56906208 GCF_036669925.1 Montipora capricornis | reverse complement strand
ACCCTTAACACCGGCTAAAACCATTCTTGTGATGACAAGTTGTCTGGCTCAAATCACACCACAACTGAAGCAGTTTGGCCCGAGCCAAGGAAAAGCAAACACGTTCCAGGGTTCTCCTTATCAGGCGGTAACCGGTAAAATTTACCGCTTGTAAGAGCACGTATTACCCCCTGCAAACGCTCAGAAGTCGCTTATCCCTTGCAGAACGTCCAACATTAACCAAATGCTTTACCGGTTTGAAAAGGTCCCTTACCAGTTGTGCTGAAAACTAGGGAGAACCCTGCGTTCGCGCCAATTTTTTTACACATTATTTATTCTTTAATTTCTTTATGAACATAAAGCAATCTTTGACTCACCGTCAATATCGAAACTGTTCGTGACTTTCACGCAGACAATTTTCATATCGACTGCTAAATCACTGTTTAATTAATGGCAGCAAAAATGACTTGCAATACGGACTTGTTCCTCACCTGCCAAAATGCAGTCAAGGCATGCTATTTTTTTACGAAATCCGCATTAAATCTTTCCTCGTAGAAAACAAATTCAGCGTTTTTCATAATTTTTACAAACGCACATGGATAATTAAAGGAAAAACATAGCAATTACATGTACTTACTTCGCCCGTTGTGGATGAATGTTGGCACTTGCGGGCAGATCTGGATTTGATCCCAATCAAACAAACACTTATTAAGCCCTCAATGTAGGAGCTCTTGCGATGAATTGCACGCCCCTTAGAACCTTTGTAATGAGAAACATCGACTGCTTTTCTTGCCGTGTCTTAGCGCTCAAATAAATCTAATTACAGATCATATATCGGAAATTTAATCCATAGCTGTTGACAAGTCGAAGTCGAATTTTTTTACATTCCGTAAATAATTATTTGCCTTGGAAGCCTTGCTTTAGCGGGGAACTAGAAAGGAAAAATAAAAGAACAAGGAGAAAAAAAGCTTCGAATCATTCTCTGGTTAATTCAATTATTGCGATTGCGAATTGAATTACATTGTAGACACGTGCCCGTGACATTTGCGCTTGTGGTTTTTTTTTTTTTTTGTATTTTATTATTGTTTTTTAACATTTCCGTATTGGAGTTACAGCACTTACAAAAACGAAGAAATTACAGCAATCACAAAAAAATATACATATACAGATTTAATCTAACAAGTGGATGCTAACAACCACCTCCCGCCACCCAAAAGTTCCCCCTACATGATGCACAAACAAACACACACACACACCCACCCACCAATAGCGCTATGTGTTAGAATATCGAAAAAAATATAAAGCACGTTTCAATCTTCTACATCTTCAAAACCACTCTTACCCCATTTGATAGAGTGAACTTGCCAATTATTATTCCATTTAGCAATTTTACTCTCTAATTGGTAGACAAACTTAATTCTTTGCAACAGAACGTAGAAAAGTGGTTTCAAATTGTTGGACCTACAATAATAAATGTACTGTTTTGCGATTAGGATTATATGATTTAATAAGAGGAAGCAATCTTTCCTTTGCCAGTCACCAAAAATTATATTTGCAGCAGATAGTGATTCAACTTTAATTTGTCTTCCACTACACCAAGCTATGAGTTCTTTCCACAGCAATGTAGTGAAATGGCAAGTCACAAAAAGATGTTCCAGGGATTCGTCCAACATACCACAAAAGGTGCACAATGAGGAGTCTATTTTGCCATTTTTTTTTAAAAACGTATTTGTCACTAAATACCTATTTAGAATTTTATATTGAAATTCTCGTGACTTTGTGTCTAAAGTGACAAGAAAGGGCAAACTATGAATTTCGTTCCAGTCCAAACAAACACCATTAAAGCTTTCATTAAACTTTGAATGAGCTGTCGGTGGAGTGACAAAACCAGAGACCAACTCCCTATAAACCTTCTTAAAGGTCGCCTCAGTGATCGAGACCTCTTGGTTATTGAGCACAAGTTGAATTTGGTCCTGAATAACAAAAGGACTCTTGTTCAAGTATCCATTTATTTTCAGCGACTGTCGCCACGGTACAGGGATTGCATCAACTAAGGACATCAAATCAAAAATATCTTTTGGAGAAAGATTCACCCGGCTTTGATTACATTGAGAAATAAATTGGTTTTTCTCTGTTACTAAATCGCCTATTTTGATTATTCCTTTACTAACCAAGCTTTGATTGAAGACTGATTTATTATTAATACATATAAATTTATTGTTCCAAAGAACAGTGTTGGAAATTTGTTCGTGCGAAAGCTCAAGTACATTGTTATCGGTGGCTGCGGAGCAATGCGAAAAACACTCAAAACATTCCCTGTAATACATCGGGAGGTTTATCAGTAGCTTTTTTATGTCAAAGTTGCAACAGAGGATGAACTTCCCCCCGACCTGTTTCAAGTAGTGAAATAAAATAGTTTTCCAATTACAAGGTTCTTCATCCGCGAGTCACTGGCAAAGCATTATTCTATGAGTCTTAATTATCGATTCTAAATGCGGGGCCTTCAGGCCCCCATCTTTTATGTCACCAACTAGGGAAGCTCGTTTTACTTTGTCTTTCCCTTTCCAGATAAAGTCAAATATAATCCTATTAGCCTCAGTTACCACCTCCTTATCTATACAAATTGATCCAGCACGGTACATTATCAGTGAAATTACAAAAGTTTTAACGATCTGAATTCTTCCAATTATTGTCAGATTTCTCCACTTCCAAAGTTGAAGTTTTGTTTTGACAGCATCTATTATTTCCTTAAAATTTAGTTTGTGTCTCAAACGGCTGTCATAAGTAAAATACACCCCTAATATTTTCACAGCTCTCTTAACGTTAATGTTCATAATACTTTGGTCCTGTGCTGGAGCCATAACCGAGTTCCCCAAGATAAACATTTCTGTTTTGTCAAAATTTATGACAAGACCCGAACAGATTCCAAACTTTGAAATAAAAGCAAGGAGGTGTCTAAGAGACCCATCGTTCCTAAGGAATACAGTAAGATCGTCTGCGAAAAGCTCGAGTTTAATTTCGATTCCATCCACCACAATCCCTTGAATATCCTTATTTTTACGTATACTAACAGCTAGTACTTCTAGGACAATAATGAACAAATATGGAGAGAGTGGATCTCCTTGCCTCACACCTCTTTGTATCTCAAAAGGTCCAGTAGAGAACCCGTTATTAAGAACACAACTTGAAATATTTTGGTAAAAGGTTTGTATCCACTGGATGAACGAAGAGCCAAAATTGAAAGCAGCCATTGTACTAAACAAAAAATACCTATTTACTGAATCTGGTTTTCTCAAAATCTATTGCTAGCATTTTGCCGTTGATACCATATCTTTCAGTATATACGAGTATATCATCAATCGTCCTTATTGCATCATTGATTATTCGTCCTTTAACATATGCATGCTGATTATGGTGAATTATTCTAGGGAGAACATTCTGGAGTCTCAAGGCAATGGCTTTAGATCCAATCTTGACATCTACATTAATTAAGGAAATCGGCCTCCAATTAGAAATTTTTCGTTTGTCTTTATCATTCTTTTCTATCAAAGTTATTATTGCTTGTTTTTGGGAATTTGATAGTTCACCTTTATCAAATGAGCAATTAAGACTGTCTACAAGAAGCTTTCCAAGACTTTCCCAAAACGCATTATAGAACTCAACCGTAAGGCCGTCGTTACCTGGGGATTTGTTGCTTTGAAAAGATCGCAAACTCTTAAAACACTCCGCAAGCGTCAATCTTCCTTCACACGCCATCGCCTCTTCGTTTGAAAGCTTTGGGATTGCCTGAGAAAGTAAGAATGTGTTTGAAACGTCGTTCGGGATCTTAGAATTGTCAGTCTTGTAAAGACTAGAATAAAAAACTTCCACTTCCTTCATGATTCTTTTGGGGTCAGAGGTAAGAAAGCCGTCTTTGGTAAACACCTTGCGAATACAACTCTTGGATTTTTTGTAGGTTTCAAGGTTTAAGAAACGTACTAACGTACTATCGCACCCCTTGATAAGTGCTCATAAAACAATTCGTACTCGTTTCGAATATTCTCCATTTTTTCCATATTTTCAGGGGATGGAAACACACTGCAATCCTCCTCGCACTGCTTTAATGAGTCTTCTATTACTTTCAAATTCTGTCTTCTGGCCTTAGCTTTAGCTTTGCTGTACTTAATCGTAACCTGTCGTATTCGATATTTGATTATACTCGCTTATCGGTAACTTCAATGAACTCCTCTCGCCACACTGGCACACTCTCAGCTATAAGCTTACAAAAATCAGAATCATCTAACAAACTTGCATTAAATTTCCAATAAGATGGACCGTGCCTTTGCTTTTGTACACTGTTAAAGTGGAGCACAATAGCCGAGTGATCGGAGTTCAAAGAGGGAATTATGTCGGCACCCTCTACCTCCTCCTGGTACGAGTCACTCAAGAGCCAATAATCTAATCTCCGTTGAAGAAAAGGATTTTTTTGTCTCCAGCTGAAGCGTTTACATACCGGATTCCTCACACGCCAAATATCTACTAAATCAAAATTTAAACATATGTCTTGAATGTGTTGGACAGAATCTTTTTTTGTGGGATTACCCCCAGAACAGTCCAAATCAGGATCAATAGCAACATTGAAATCGCCACCTACTACAATTTTTTGCTCAGCGCTTGTATTAAATTCCTCTACCATTTTTTCTAAACCGCTGAAAAATTCACATTGCTCTTGAACCTTATTTGGTGCATAAATATTAACCAATAAAAAGTCGGATCCCTGCACAGTGGCGTCAATCAAAATGTAACGACCGTTAGTGTCCAAAACGGACGATTTATACTCAAATTCCAGATCGTCTTTTATTAAAATCACTACCCCACAACTGTGGTTAGTTCCATGTGAATAGAAACTCTTACCCTTGTATTGAGTATTCCAGATATCTTCCACCTCTTTCGTGCTATACGTTTCCTGGAGAAAAATAATGTCTGCCTTTTGCCGAGTCAGCCACATAAACAGAGCTAAACGTTATCTTTTGTGAAAGTGA
>NC_090892.1:56888708-56891208 GCF_036669925.1 Montipora capricornis | reverse complement strand
TATAGGCAATGGGAAGCCAATGAAGTTCGTAGAGAGCTAGTACAGTGAATGGTTAGAACCCAAATGAAAACGAACAGCATACTTAAGACTCAGCAGTGAGCAGTGAAGGAATAACTATCTTTAGCCAAAATTTCGAAAGAAAATGCCTTTCTTCACCAGGGTTTCCCAAGGAATGATTTTGGCTTATGGAGAAAGAGAGAGAAAGGAAAACTCAAGGAAAACGTGTGAGCAGTTTAATTAGCTCATTCGAAGTCCCTGGATCAAAATACATGGAGTAACCAGGTATCCAGACAAAAAAAATTGTGACGAAAAACAAGTAATTCCGACATTGGATAGATTTAGACCTGAAATGAAAAATTATGAGTTTGACGTCAATTGCAGAAAATTGAATATTACACTCTTAATGGCATCCCCTCCTGTCTTTTTGGTGTCAGCTACATACCAGCAGCAAATTTCCTGCCAGCGAAGCATATCTTAGGAACTTTTAAATAGCTTTCGATAAGAAAGATGAAATGGGATGGCTTCGTTTTTCTGTAGGCTGTTTTTCCCTCATTTACATAATAGAATTGCTATTTTTAACATTCCATGATTATTATTGTATAAAACGCTCTTAGTCTGTTAAATGCCCAAGTATTTATTCTGTAACAACTGTCTCCATTAGCCGAAATCATTCCTTGGGAAACCCTGATGAAGAAAGGCATTTTTCTTTCGAACTACTGGCTTAAGATAGTTATTCCTTCACTGTTTAATTAATCTTGCTGTGCCAGTTTAGCATCCTGTACTCAGAGCATTGAACCTATTGTGTTTTCGTTCATTTATCTTCTAGGTGCACCCCAAATTTCTGAGAAAAACTTCCTGATTTTGATTATCAACAATGGTGGATAGAGAGTTGGACGTTTTGGAGCGGCATATGCAAGAGCTTAGCGTTGCAAGAAAGGAGGGAGACAGACAAGGCGAAGGTTTGGCTTCTTATAATCTTGGTAGATACTATCAGGGCATAGCTGACTTTAATCAGGCCATAACAAATTACACGGAAGCATTAGCCATTTTTAAGGAAGTGGGTTTCAGGGCCGGAGAAGGAAAAGCCTATGGCAATCTCGGCATTGCTTATGACAGTCTTGGTAATTTCAAGCAAGCCATAGAGTACCACCATCAAGATCTTAGTATTGCGAAAGAGGTAGGGGACAGGGCCGGAGAAGGAAGAGCTTATTGCAATCTCGGCATTGCTTATAACAGTCTTGGTAATTTCAAGCAAGCCATAGAGTACCACCATCAAGATCTTAGTATTGCGAAAGAGGTAGGGGACAGGGTCGGGGAAGGAAGAGCTTATGGCAATCTCGGCAACACTTATGACAGACTTGGTAATTCCAAGCAAGCCATAGAGTACCACCATCAAGATCTTAGTATTGCAAAAGAGGCAGGGGACAGGGCCGGAGAAGGAGCAGCCTATGCCAATCTCGGCAACGCTTATCAAAGTCTTGGTAACTTCAAGCAAGCCATAGAGTACCACCATCAACATCTTAGTATTGCGAAAGAGGTAGGGGACAGGGTCGGGAAAGGAAAAGCTTATTGCAATCTCGGCAACGCTTATGACAGTCTTCGTAATTTCAAGCAAGCCATAGAGTACCACCATCAAGATCTTAGTATTGCGAAAGAGGTAGGGGACAGGGCCGGGGAAGGAAGAGCTTATGGCAATCTTGGCAACGCTTATCAAAGTATTGGTGATTTCAAGCAAGCCATAGAGTACCACCATCAACGTCTTAGTATTGCGAAAGAGGCAGGGGACCGGGCCGGAGAAGGAAGAGCTTACAGCAATCTTGGCAACGCTTATCAAAGTCTTGGTAATTTCAAGCAAGCCATAGAGTACCACCATCAAGATCTTAGTATGGCGAAAGAGGTAGGGGACAGGGCCGGAGAAGGAGGAGCTTATTGCAATCTCGGCGTTGCTTATAAAAATCTTGGTAATTTCAAGCAAGCCATAGAGTACCACTATCAACATCTTAGTATTGCAAAAGAGGTAGAGGACAGGGCCGGGGAAGGAAGAGCTTATTGCAATCTTGGCAATGCTTACCACAGTCTTGGTAATTTCAAGCAAGCCATAGAGTACTACTATCAACATCTTAGTATTTGCATGGAAACAGAGGACCCAATAGAGCTGGGAATGGCATGTTATCATATTGGTCTTGTTCATGAATTTTTTGGCTCCTTGAGTAAAGCTCTTAATTTCTATCGTTTAAGCATTTATTATTTTGATGAAGTTAGGCGTCTTCTTTGGTCAGAGTATGCATGGAAAATAAGCTTTCGTGACACAAAGGGGTTTGCGTACACTGCTCTGTGGAGAGCACTCTTGAAGAATGGAGAGGTTGATGAAGCTTTGTATGCTGCTGAGCAAGGACGAGCACAGGCTTTGGCAGACATTTTAAAGATGCAATACAGCATTGATGAGAAACCGACGATGCAGGTAACTATCTCTTTGGTTATGAAAGATCTACCTTCACAA
>NC_090892.1:56871208-56881208 GCF_036669925.1 Montipora capricornis | reverse complement strand
ATGCTATTTTTTTTAATTCTTGATTCAAACAGATTTTCTTTATATACGCTCATATTTCCTACAAGCCAATCAAAACGCGCGTCTGGCTACATAACCAATCAAAATTCGTGTGATGTCACAGCCGTGTTTCCATACTCTCATTTAAACACAGCTATTGACCAATGTGAGTGGATTTCTCAAACCTGAAAACCTAACTTCTATATATTGTCTGTTCGGGTCCGTTATTTTGCTAAGGAGGACTTCAAGCAGGATCTTCAGGTAAATGAATATTGGTCTTGGTAACATTCGCTTCATACTGAAATCTCAGTCAAACAGTCCAAAATGTCGTTATATTGGAGCGAGAAAACTGAATCAAGTAATGTATAGACGACTTTCACTAAAAAAAATCAGCTCATAATTTGGGTGTAGTTTTTGACAATGGTTTATCGTTTGAGAAACATATTAGTTCTATATGCAAATTGGCCTTTTACCATCTAAGGAGGATAGCCAAAATTAGGAGCTATCTGTCAGAGGAGTCTACAATAGCGCTTATACAGTCTGTACAGAACTGCGCCGCTCGTCGCGTTAAGCGTTATCCTAAATTTGGTCAGAGGTTGACTAGCAGTAGAGTTATTTTCATAGAGTTATGTCGTAGAGTTAGAGTTAACTCTATGAAAATAACTCTAAGAATAGCTGTCCCCATTTGGTCATACTTCACCTTTACTTTCTGTGCTCCATTGGTTACCGGTGGAGCATCGCACTGTTTTTAAGATCTTGTTGTTGGTTTTTAAATCTCTGAATAATTTAGCCCGTTCTTATATTAGTGATTTGCTAATACTGTATATCCCCAGTAGTAGTCTCAGGTCATCCAATCAGTCCCTTCTGGTTGTCCCAAGGTCTATTCAAAAGTCTTATGGTGACAGAGCTTTCGCACGGTTGTGGAATGCTCTGCCCATTCATATGAGACAGCCTGGTTTTTCTTTAGCTACTTTTAAGCAATGTCTGAAGACTTACCTTTTCAAAAAGGCTTTTTTTTCAAATATTTTGCGATTTCATGTGATTTTTGTCTTAATTATCTTTTAATGTTTTTAATTAATGTAGTCATTATCTTTTTAATACAGTATTGTAAAGCGCCATAGAGCAGTTAGGATATGGCGCTATATAAATCTATTTATTATTTATTTATTTATTTATTTATTTATTTATTTATTTATTCACTGTTATGCACTTTTCCAGGCAGTAAAATAAACAACTTGAAATGTAGTTAAATTTATAGACACTACTGAAACCAATTACTCTCACCATTCGATGGAAATATATAAATCGATCGTTTGTTTCGAAGTTGTGACAGGGATCTCGCGTAGAAAGCCACGGTAAACAGATTAAACTTGATTTCCAGGCGTGTTATATTTATTTCACAGCAATTCGCGCGGGATAACACTGCAAGCTCTCTTTCCCTTCGTAAAACTCCTGCATATAACTCACATATAAAACCCTGTTTAAGGACGTCGAGGTAAATCTGTTCTGATGGTGGAGCCAATATTAATACAAGTTACCCTCTGGATCAAGATTCAAGTCCACAAAGTATCGCTCCCCTCGACTACGTTTTCCTTGTTAATTCAAGTACATCTAGTCATCAGGAGAAATCCTTGACTATTGCTACGTCATAGCCTCGTTGGCATACACAAAAACAAAGATGGCGGATTTCAATTGAAGCGTTATTGTTGGCTAGTTAAATACATTAAGCCCAAATGAGTGGTCAAGTATGACAATGCAGATAAAGAGCTTTCGATTCAGAATAACTTTTTCTAGCTAGGCCGTACTTTCCCTTTAAGTATGACGTTTACAGCCAACGGGAAACGGCAGGCTCCTACTTGTCATAAAAGCGTGAACATTCTCTCATTTTAACTTGTCTCGTTCCTTTAAAAAGTTTCTTGATATCTCGAGCTAAGAGGACAGAAATGAGCTAATATCAAGCAGGGTTCTTACATTTTTGGCAAAACACTAATTTCACTCACGACGTTTGCCGTTTGGGGTTAACGTCATGCTTAACCTCTCTAATAGTTGTCTCAAACGTTGATGGCTCTGTTCAGTAAATCAGAGTTAGTAGAGGGAGTAAATTAATCACTATCCAATGGACACCTGAGTTAGTCGACAGTGGATGCCGTGCTATCCTCTCCTGTTTCTGAAAAACCCAGACCTGATATTTTGTGCGCTACGTTTATTTGCAGTTACTCCTTTTTAGAGGAAAATTATAGAACGTTTCTAAGCAGCTGCTTTGCAATAGGTTTTCACTGCTTTGGCCGGTTCCTTCCTTCCTTGTACTTCTTCGAAGACCCTATCAGCAAGCAATCATTAGACCAAAAAAGACTTAGTCCTCAGGGTAGTTAAGAGCGAGATGATTTCCGGCTCCTACTTCGGATACCGGATGTTAAGACAGGCGTAAAAGCTTTCCGTATGCCAGTGCGCATGTGCAAAACTGGAAAAGAATGAAAAGCAAATTGTGACAAAACTCAGATTCCCATGGGCAGTTAGGTAGGACGGAACGAAGAAACGAAAAAATCATAGCAATATCGGGGTTGCCAAAAAATTGAGACCGCCACGACAAGCCCATGTGAGGAAACTTTATTAGGCAACATATATACACTAATGCGTTTCGTAATCTTTGGCCAGTCTCGAATTTACGCATGGTTCTCCGAGGAAGTTTACTTCGGCGCTCTAAGAGAGCCTTGACGACAACACTCACTTAAGCTTGCTTATTTTTCAATTATGAGGTAAAAGTCAATTGCAAAATATTTGCAATGATAACGAAGCAAGATTGTAATCAGTTTTCCCGAATTTCATTCTAAGTATTCTAAAGTTAATTGTTTCGATCGGATAACAACAGGTTCCGAAAAACAAGGAAATGAAGAAATAAATCAAAACAGTTTTTTGAGCCTGAATAGCAACTGTCGCAAGTTTATATGTACAAGGAAGGGTAACGTTTTTGCAAACGTTGGCCGTGTAGCACTTATATTTCAACAGATTGAACTATTAGAGGGTAATGAGAAGTGCTAGTTTTCTACTCATATAGACCACGTGAGCGTTAGCCCTACCAATGGAATTGGGCCAGTTAGATATAATGTAAAAGTGAAGTTACTTTATTTAACGTCGGTAGTTACTTCAGTTACGAAACTGGTATCAATGGAAGCCAACGGTGCGCCTTTTGCCCCCCTCCCTCTGTCGGTGCTCCGTTTTACGGATATTTAAAGCTATAGCTACACGGATCAGAGGAAAGGAGAAACAGACGTTGAAGTCACAGAGGATCGAACCGGGGACTTCTCGCTCCGAAAGCCGCGCACTAGCCATCTGAGTGACGACTCCTCCTCCTCCTTCTCCTATAGAAATGCGCCAGAGGACTGGACACTGTATGCGACGTCATGTGACGTCAGAGAAGAACCATAAGCTTTTGAAGAGAAGTTGTAACGCTAAAAATGCCAAGTTTAAACTGTAGAAATACACGAGGCCTACCTCAACATTGTGTGGATTTCCTGTGTAACAGGCCCATACGAGGACAGAGAAAAACTCTGACCAGGGTGACATTGCCATCTTAAATTCCCACGACCTGCTCCCGTCTGACCTTGTAGCTCTGTCGGTTGAGCAGCGGTGATCTAACCCGAAGGTCGTGAGTTCAATTCCCACCCTGACCGTATTAGGCACAAAGATTACAAGATTTTCGGGAGCACATTCCGCGCGCATTGTTTGGAGGTGGAGGTGGCTATCCAACGCTAGCCACCGACACTGAGGTGAATAGTTGTTTTAGTATATACTAAAACAACGAGATAATATACACCACAAAAAATTAATTTGGATGTTTTCTTCACTCGTCACGGATGGAAATCGGGACGAAATTTTTTCCTGAGTTGCTCGGAGGTAAATAGCACAGGATATCCGGAGTTTGACGAGCCAATCAGCGCGCGAGTTCAACGATGTCCACTGTTTTAGTATATACTAACAAAGGATATCCAGATTTTGAGTAGCCAGCCAGCGCGGGCGAGCTGCGCGCGCGTTCAACGCTATCCACTGTTTCGGTATATACATTTATATACATGCAAAAACCTGATAGCCTGTGTCCGGCGAGGCAATTAAAGTGCTGGAAATCTGATATCCGTAGTTTACTTTTTCATAATATCCGATACAATCAAACAAACAAGCTAACGTCTTGGCTCCAATTATGTAATTGTGAAATAATCCACAAGATGATTGCAGAAACTAGATCTACCCAATGTTACATGGATAGCGTTCATAAGAAGTCCGGTACGGATACAGTGTTTCGAATTCACCATTTTCCCCAACAGCTTTTACATAGAAAAACAGCCAGAAAAACGTCTGCCACCATATATTGGCGCAAAAACAAGGTAGGGGCACAAAAAGATATTTATACAGAGCGCATAACAGAAGTTCTTTTAAAAAGAATTTACAACGTTTTTAGGGAGTAAACTGGAGGCAAAAACGGAAAAGAAAACGGTACGTTTTGAGGACTGCCTTGGGGTGCGTTCCTTTGCAATGATCCGAAAAAGGATCACTGATCTAAGATCACCTGGATCATGGTTCTTCAAAGGAACCGAAAATTCCTTTCCCAGGGTAGATTTATCGGTACCTCTGATGCACCGTGATCCAAGATTACTTGGATCAGTGATCCTTTTTCGGATCATCCCAAAGGAACGCACCTTTGATCAATTCAATTCAATTCAATTCAATTTATTTCCTCTTGATGTAGTTACTTAGTTTAATTACAGACATTTGTAGTTGCTGACGATGTTACTATTGTATTAAGTAAAAGAGCTTGAGCATGGTGGCCAAATAAACCATTCGGTTTCCTAGTTGGCCCCCATGTCAACACGAACGAAAGAACAGAAGGAAGTCGTCATTCAGTTTATATTGCTCAACTAAACAGTTGAAGTGTAATCTCCGAATTCTTGCTTTGCTCCGACAAAATCCCCTTTCCATTTCCTCCGCTTTCCTTTCCGACGAAGTCTGGAAGCGGCTTTCCTCGTGTCTCGGGTAACAACATCGCGATTACCCCAGCAGAGAATGATGTGGCGCCGAAGACGATCGCTGGAGCCCAAACGAGTCCTGTAGCATCCTGTTAAAACAATAAAGAATGAAGTAATACAATCAATCAACTGGCACAAAGTCTTTAAGAGGGTGTTCCTCTTAACTACAAGCCTGTTGCTAACTAAGAACGAAATTCTGCCACCGAATGTCAGCGGTGTTCTCGAGGACAAGTGCCGCCGGCCGACCGACCGCCAAAATCGCTGCCGGTCGAGCAACGTATTTTTTTTTAAGCTTTTGTTATTATTTCTTAAGTCTCTGAATAATTTATCACCTCTTTATATTAATGAATAATAATATTGTTACAGTCCAAGTCGTAATCTTAGATCCACAAACCAATGACTCCTTGTCACCCCCAGGTCTTATCAAAGGACCTATGGTGACAGAGCATTTCCTGTGGCAGCTTCGAAGTTATGGGATGCTCTGCCCATCAGCGTTATGCAAAGTAGTGCACTCTCTATTTAAAAGAGGAACGTAAAGACTCATCTTTTTAGAAAAGCTTTTTTGTAACTCAAGTAATTTTAATTGTAGAATTGTAAAGCGCCATATAGGGCAGTTAGTGTATATGGCACTAAATAAATGTAGTTCTTGCGCGGTGTTCTACAGCACTCGTTTGCCCATCTTCTAAACTTGAAGTATTTGGTTGGTTTCGAGCGTATTGCGCTAATTGTTGACGTGGCTTGTTGATCATTGTAGATGTTATTCAAGATCAATACTAAGATTGCGAGTACACGCATTATTTAAGCGTCAAAATTGATGTTTTAGCAGGAGCAAGAAAACTTGCGTCCTCACGCTTTCATGCTCACCTTCGCTTTATTATTATTATTATTATTATTATTATTATTATTATTTATTTGTTTTTTTTATTATTATTACTAGAGATAGAACGCACTTTACTAATCCATGAATGATTATTATTTGTTATTAAGTTCTGACAGTAACGTCAATTTTTGTGGAAGCGATCTTCCTCTTATCTAGGTGAGATGGAGGTATATAAATAATAAAATCACCCCTTCTCTTACCACTATATACGGAGCAGCCATTCCTCCAACTCGAGCAAGTGACGAAAAACCCACTCCGATGGTTCTGTAAAGAATCAAGCGTCATCGAGGACAGTGAAAATAATGCACAAAATAAAATTAAAAATGATGTGAAAATCCAAGATATTAACTTCACAGTTAATTTTAGCTTGTTGGAAAATTTACAGATTCTTACCTGATCACTGTTGGATAAAGTTCAGCGGTGTGGATGTATACCTGATAATAGGCAGCAGGGATTGTAAACTTGTTGATCAAAGCCACAGCCATCACGAGGGCAATGTGTTCTTCTTTGTTTTCCTTGGTCAAATGAAAATTATGTCATCATACATGTCTTTCTTAGCGCACAGAGTTAAACAAAAGCGGATACTTCGTTAGTCCATTGTATGGAGAGTTCTTTTTCAATGGTCCATTTCCGAGTTCTGTTTTCCTTAAAAACGAGACTTGGCGCGAAATTGAAATCATAAACGAAAATGAGGTTAATTCTATGAAGATACTTCACTCAGTTTCATTTGAGTGATTTCGTTGGCAAACTCGTTTCGAAACGGAGGGAGCCAGCAACTTGGAAATGAACCCGGCATTGACTGTAGGATGTATACTTTAGCTTTATCTTGTTACTCTTAATGATTGCCTTAAGCATCTCTCGCCACAGTCTTAGTCAACCAGAGCTGGATCACACAAAAACCAACAGTATACGTGACTCGCTCGAACGCATTTTCCCGCGTCTGGCGCCGGCTGCATGCATTAGCTTTGCGTTACGATTAGTTCGTTTGATTTTCTACACGTGTTACGATTGGTCAAAGTAGTTCAATTGGGTTTGTTGTACCTCCCAACTCTAAAAGGTTTTTGATTGGAGGAGAACGTGTCACGTGCTATGGGTCAAAATTCATTAACTTCCTCGGGAAATAAAACTCGCTGTTTCCCTTAAGCCCAGTCATCACGTGCTTGTCAGTATTAGGGTGGGTTCGATTGACCCTCTTCCGGAGTAAAAATACGTAGAGTGATGATTTAAAACGGTACGTCTGGCGCTTTTGAAGCAACAAGGATAATAAAGATATGTTTAAAATAGCATTTTAGAAGGTGTTTGGTAATTTTAATGGCAATCTCCGTAAAAAAGAAACTACTGTACTCTGAGCCTCGCTGTGCCAATGCCTTGCCAATGCCTTGCCCCCACCGCAGAGACCCTCTCCTGTATCCCAGTTCGAACGTACAGTACAGAACCATGCAAAAGTAAATTGACAGTCTCGACTCGATCCTCACGAGAATTGAGGATCAAGAATCAATTCGAGAATCGAGACTTGATTCACTCGAAATCAAACTCGATCCTCGACACTTGATTCTAGCAAAATCACAGACGAGAAACCTCGTCAGTTATTCATAATCAAATCAGCTTTGGCGAAAGCATTACTCCTCGATTAAATCACAACAGGAACTGTTTGATTCTCGACTGCCGTTCCTCGATCCTCGCGAGAATCGAGACTTGAAAGAGATTGCACAGTACTGTAATTTCACGGTAGACACTGACATCCTTTCAAAAACTAGACAGGGTAACAATGACACCAGCAAACACCTATAACTAAGTACTATTATTTATGACCCAGATAACAACATTTGGAAGTATTATTACAAGGTTGTTTGGCTTGATTCTTGATTAGAAGAGTTTGACAAACCTGTCTGAATTTCAGCCACTTCACAATGATTAACACGATTTTTGCCATTTTCTTTTAGCTTTGAAAGAGCTTCACTCAGCATTTTGCCCTCTGCTTCTTCCTTTTGTTGTCGTTCTATACGACGTTGCCTTGCACGCTCCAATTTTAACGATTCCTTTTCTTGCAGATGCCTCGCGATTTCCTTTAACAGCAAAAAAAATGATGTCTCAGATCTATTTTTGTCAAACAGCCACTTCCGCGGGCTCTTAAAGTTAAGAGCAAATGTTTGAAATTCTTAAAATTTCATTCTTTTGTCTGAGGCCACGCAACATGAAATTTCAAGCATCCGAAACAATTGTTACACCCACAACAGTCACAAAGAAGCAATACTAGTGTAATAATGCTGCAGAGATGATGCTTAATTAACCTTTTGTGGATAAATACATTGAGAAAACATTAAGTGATGGGGAAAACCTGACTTCTGCTGGCATTCAGATCTAACAAAAACAAAACAGAGTTAACTGAATAGATGGCGAATAGATGGCGAAATCACCATCTATTCAGTTAACTCTGTTTAAAATATAAGTGCTACACGGCCAACGTTTGTATAAACGTAACCTTTCCTTGTATCAAAAACAAAAGTTTGACTTCATAAAAAATCATACTGTAAAATCCCAGTTACTTATCTGATATTGCAGGAAAATTTTAGGTTTGACTCAAGTTCCTGTCATTCTGCTTGACTGACTGTCAGTCATATTACGGAGCTTACATGTAAGCCCACAATGACATTGCAGAGCCACAGACGGCAACTGGATGTTAACTGTTTTCCTTTTTAATTAGTTAAAAGATCTGAGAGAGACCACAGTTGTCTGTCCTGGCGTGCAAAATGATCACTTCCGGTATCCGTCCATGCCTCAAAACATTGCGTGCTTAAGCTCCCAATTGAATATAAACAATCATTAACTTTACTAGATCTAGTTAAGCTATGATCTTCGCCGTTATGAGTGGGAGTTTAGGAGTGGTAACCTCCAATTTAAGATCACCGCTTCTTGACTTTTAACAATTTAAGAAATAGAGGACGTTTTCCGTGTTTCCATAGCCTCATCTAAACACGAGGGGGAGTTGGGAGAATTTGAGACAGCTATGCAAACCCGAGACGCAGTCGAGGGTTTGCACAACATGGAAACACGGAAAACAGTCCTGTAATGCTTTTATAAAATATTCCTAAAAGATGATTCGAAAAATGATGGAAAATGCTATTTTTTTTAATTCTTGATTCAAACAGATTTTCTTTATATACGCTCATATTTCCTACAAGCCAATCAAAACGCGCGTCTGGCTACATAACCAATCAAAATTCGTGTGATGTCACAGCCGTGTTTCCATACTCTCATTTAAACACAGCTATTGACCAATGTGAGTGGATTTCTCAAACCTGAAAACCTAACTTCTATATATTGTCTGTTCGGGTCCGTTATTTTGCTAAGGAGGACTTCAAGCAGGATCTTCAGGTAAATGAATATTGGTCTTGGTAACATTCGCTTCATACTGAAATCTCAGTCAAACAGTCCAAAATGTCGTTATATTGGAGCGAGAAAACTGAATCAAGTAATGTATAGACGACTTTCACTAAAAAAAATCAGCTCATAATTTGGGTGTAGTTTTTGACAATGGTTTATCGTTTGAGAAACATATTAGTTCTATATGCAAATTGGCCTTTTACCATCTAAGGAGGATAGCCAAAATTAGGAGCTATCTGTCAGAGGAGTCTACAATAGCGCTTATACAGTCTGTACAGAACTGCGCCGCTCGTCGCGTTAAGCGTTATCCTAAATTTGGTCAGAGGTTGACTAGCAGTAGAGTTATTTTCATAGAGTTATGTCGTAGAGTTAGAGTTAACTCTATGAAAATAACTCTAAGAATAGCTGTCCCCATTTGGTCATACTTCACCTTTACTTTCTGTGCTCCATTGGTTACCGGTGGAGCATCGCACTGTTTTTAAGATCTTGTTGTTGGTTTTTAAATCTCTGAATAATTTAGCCCGTTCTTATATTAGTGATTTGCTAATACTGTATATCCCCAGTAGTAGTCTCAGGTCATCCAATCAGTCCCTTCTGGTTGTCCCAAGGTCTATTCAAAAGTCTTATGGTGACAGAGCTTTCGCACGGTTGTGGAATGCTCTGCCCATTCATATGAGACAGCCTGGTTTTTCTTTAGCTACTTTTAAGCAATGTCTGAAGA
>NC_090892.1:56858708-56861208 GCF_036669925.1 Montipora capricornis | reverse complement strand
AGCTAGTGAGCATGCGCAATTGCTAGCGGCAATGACTCATCCCAGTAGAGTGCTCAATTTGGACATGAAAGCAAAAGCTTTGTAATGCCAAAGAGCTATATCTAACTGCAGACAGTATATATATATATATATATATATATACAATATGTATACAATGTGCCCTCCCGGTTGTCACCATAATGGCTTTATGGCAACTCCTGAACTTGGGCACAGGATGTACGGTTACACATTGTTGGATTGCATTGTGGAGTCACAAGAGTGCTCAAACTGCAAGCAGTGAGCGAAGCATATATATATATATATACACATATATATATATATATATATATATACCGTAGAATGAAGAAATGAAACCCATCCCGTTAATCAACTGATTAATTATAGCGAATGAAAAACATGAAGAATTGCCCTGAGCGGGATTTGAACCCACGTCCCCCTGAATACCGGTAGGGTGTGATGACCACTACACCATCAGGACAACCACGCTGGCAACGCAGCTATCGTGACAGTGAATTGGCCTATCGTGAGTATCCCGGGATTCTTTCACGGGTGGGATGGGAAAGCCTAAACCCCTTCATAGCCTTAAACCTAAGGATCGACTAACGATTCACAGGCAAACACCAACTTAGGCATCAGCTAATCAGAGGGATCAAGTTAATGATGCAGGCTTATTTATTTAGACCGTAGAATGAAGAAATGAAACCCATCCCGTTAATCAACTGATTAATTATAGCGAATGAAAAACATGAAGAATTGCCCTGAGCGGGATTTGAACCCACGTATATATATATATATATATATATATATATACATATTTAAAATAGAAGTATATTACATAGAATCAGTGCCATCCAGTAGAAGGCATGGAGGGCGAGGAGGTAAGTTTGCGTTTGAAATCAGAAAGCGATTTTGCGGTCTTTGCCTCATAGGAAAGATTATTCCAGAGCATTGCACCACTATACTTAAAGCTGCGCTTCAAAAAATTTGTGTATGGCCTTGGAAGTGCTAGATCAGTCTCGATATTCCTAAGATTGTAATTTATGTTAGTATCATTCAGCTTTACAAAGGAGTTACTCAGTTGGGGGGCAGATAGATCATTGAGGATTTTATAAATAAGGACAGCCTTTGTATGGAAGCGCCTGGTTTCAAGGGTTTTCCATTCCAGGTTATTCAACACATCTGTGGACCTAACATCATATGAAGAACCTGTAATAACCCTTCCCGCACGATTTTGAATTTTTTGTAATTTATCTTTCAGTTGCTTACCACATGTATCCCACAGGGGTGAGCAGTAATCAAAATAAGGTTGAATGAGTGATCTGTATAACGTTACGAGGGTGCAGAGGGGGAAAAAAGGCTTAATTCTCCTCAAAGCACCTATGCCAGCACATGCCTTTTTACATATATACTCAATATGAGTTTCAAATGTAAGCTTTTCATCTAGTAGAACTCCCAAACATTTGTTAGAGGTTACGCGTGAAACCAAATTATTATCAATGGAGATTACATCAGGTAAATCTCCAGATTTAGTGTTCAAATTATATGGTGACCCAACAACCATTAACTTAGTTTTGAGAGGGTGGAATCGGAGCTTATTAACAGTGAGCTAGTCGCTTAGATTTTTTAAATCAGAATTTATATTATTGGCAATTGCGCCAATATCAAAACTAGAGGTAAAGATTTGAGTATCGTCTGCATATAAACAGGGGGTAGTGAATTTTAAACAATTTGGTGAATCATTTATGTAGATAAGGAAAAGGAGAGGGCCAAGAATAGAGCCTTGGGGAACTCCACAGAGTAAGTTACTTTGAGAAGATAAGCAACCATTTATTAAACATTGTTGTTGTCGGGCAGTAAGGTAAGACTTGAACCACATCAATTCTCTATCAGCGACTCCATAAAACTTAACTTTCTCTAGTAAAATCGAATGATCAACTGAGTCGAAGGCTTTACGAATATCAAGAAAAACTACACCTGTCAATTTTCCCTTATCCATATTATCAAACCAATCATCGCGAATACTGTACTCTGAGCCTCGCTGTGCCAATGCCGTGCCCCCACCGCAGAGACCCTCTCCTGTATCACAGTTCGAACTTACAGTACAGAACCATGCAAAAGTAAGTTGACAGTCTCGACTCGATCCTCACGAGAATTGAGGATCAAGAATCAATTCGAGAATCGAGACTTGATTCACTCGAAATCAAACTCGATCCTCGACACTTGATTCTAGCAAAATCACAGACGAGAAACCTTGTCAGTTATTCATATGCAAATCAGCTTTCGCGAAAGCATTACTCCTCGATTAAATCACAGCAGGAGCTGTTTGATTCTCGACTGCCGTTCCTCGATCCTCGCGAGAATCGAGTCTCGAAAGAGATTACACAGTACTGTAATTTCACGGTAGACACTGATCAGGAATTATTTTGTTCCTGCTCAGAATGACATCCTTTCAAAAACTAGACAGGGTAACAATGACACAGCAAACACCTATAACTAAGTA
>NC_090892.1:56843708-56851208 GCF_036669925.1 Montipora capricornis | reverse complement strand
AACAAATGCTGAGATCCTTTCTGTAGGGCCTGAACACCCTGAGATAATAGGTCGACCAATAAGTGTCGGTTTGTGAATTTTTGTAAGTGTGTAAAACACTGGTATTCCGACGCGGAGGATCAGGCGTAAGGGAGAGCCATTTAGCCGTCATTTTGTCAATGTGGCCTTCTGAGAGTAGTGATTTATTTAGTTGTTGAACTTTCTTGGCTGTAGTTTCAACCATTGGTTTGTGTAGAGGTCTGTAGTTACTTAAATCATCAAGTAGAACTTGACCCTCGTTAAGTTTGTCTTGTCTGCTCATCACTGTACGGTTGTGCTGCCCTTACCTGATTTCTTGAGAATAATGCTTTTGTTACGCGATAGTTCTTTGAGAGCTTCGCGCTCTCCCGTAGATATATTATCTTTTGGCTTTACCAATTCAGTACTTGCGAGCTCGAATTTGACCTCCTCTAGGAAGGTTTCCAGAGCTACTGATGGCTGGACTGGTGGTTTCCAGTCCGACTTAACGTGGAAAAGATGAGGTTCGCTTTCTTCTCCGTGAAAAATATATTGTAGTGGCATTCGTCTCGCAAATTGATTGAAATCTGCGAGAAGTTGGCGCCTGATAACATTTTCTTTTGTCACGGGTGTAGGGACGAACTTTATGCCACGCGATAGCAGAGTAATTTGCTCATCTGTCACTTGTTCATTCGACAGATTTTTGATATACTGTTTGCGTGACTCAATGGCATTACAAAAGCATTTTTTGTCTTTGGTTTTTCTCCGCTCTTTTCTTTTGCGGTTTTTGACCGCTTTGTTATCTCTGCCGTTTTCTTTCCCTTTTCCTCTTACTTCTAAGGAGCCTGATAAGACACAAGGGTAAGATTCACTTTGTTTACATGTACTTGTGATCTCATTTGTTCTTTTGTACATCGACTTCGCTTTTGGCTTTCAACTCTTTGGCTAGCTCGTTTACATTGTCACCTTTGATGACAGGTTTCTTTCTAGCCGGTGATTGCGTTTTCTGGTGAGACGTATACTCATACGATATGAACAAGTGATTTGCATTCATAGTTCAGTCTATAAGTACATAAAAAACTTCTGCTCACTCTTCCGCTTGTTGTTAAGATGGAGTCCAGTCTTCTTCCCTCATCTTCCATGTTTTGCGTAACTAGTAACTTGTGGACGTACTTGTGATGATGTGGACGGTGCATGCTGTACCCTAAAAGATACCAGCTTAGACTTTGGTGGACAAAAAACCTTTTAGACACTCTTAAACATATATATTAAGGCAAATGGACGTTAATGAAGGTAGATGAAGGTAAATGAACGCAAATCAAGGTAGGTGAAGGTAAATGAACGCAATGGAAGGTAAATGAAGGTAAATGAACGCAAAGGAAGGTAAATGAAAGGGTATGAACGCAAATGAAGGTAGCTCAAAGTAGCTGAAGGTAAATGAACGCGAAACACGGTAGATGATGGTATATCAAGGTAAATGAACGTTAATGTAGGTCGATGAAGGTATATTAAGGTAAATGAACGAAAATGAAAGTAGATGAAGGTAGCTGACGGTAAATTAACGTGAATGAAGAAAAATGAAGGTAACTGACTGCTAGTAGAGGTAAATGAACGCTAAGGCAGATGAAGGTATATTAGGGCAAGAGAACGTGAATGAATGTATATGAGGGTTAATGAAGGTAATTTAAGGTAGAGCGTGAAGGTGATTGAAGGTAGATGAAGGTATATGAGGGCTAATGAACGTGATTGAAGGTACATGGAGGTATAAGGGGTTAATGAATATGATTGAAGGTAGATGAGTTTATATCAGGGCTAATGAACGTGATTGAAGATTAATGAGGGAAAATGAAGATGATTGAAGGTAGATGAAAGTATATAGGGGTTAATGAATATGATTGAAGGTAGATGAGGGATAATGAACGTGATTGAAGGTAAATGACGGTATTTGTGGGTAAATGAATGTGATATAAGGTAGATGACGGTAAATGTGGGTAAATGAAGGTCATTGAAGGTATATCAGGGCTAATGAATATGATTGAAGGTAGATGAAGGTATATGGGGGATAATGAATATGATTGAAGGTAAATGAAGTTATATGGGGGTAAATGAAGGTGGTTGAAGGTAGATGAAGGTATATGAGGGTTAATGAAGGTGAGTTAAGGTATATGAAGGTATATGAGGGATAATGAACGTGACTGAAGGTAAATAACGGTAAATCAGGGTAAATGAAGGTGATTGAAGGTATATGAAGGTATATGAGAGTTAATGAGGGTGCTTTAAGGTAGATGAAGGTATATGAGGGATAATGAACGTGTTTGAAGGAAAATGACGGTAAATGAGGGTACGTGAAGGTGATTGAAAGTACATGAAGGTATATGGGGGTTAATGAACGTGATTAAATGTAAATGACGAGAAGTGAGGGAAAATGAAGGTGATTGAGGGTAGATGAAGGTATATGGGGGTTAATGAATGTGATTGTAGGTAGATGAAGGTATATGAGGGATAATGAACGTGATTGAAAGTAAATGACGGTATATGTGGATAAATGAATGTGATTTAAGGTAGATGAAGGTATATGAGGGCTAATGATTGTGATTGAAGGTACATGAAGTTATATGGGGGTTAATTAATATGATTGAAGGTAGATGAAGGTATATGAGTGTTATTGAAGGTGATTTAAGGTATATGAAGGTGTATGAGGGCTAATGATGAAGGTATATGTAGGTATATGTGCGATAATAAACGTGATTGAAGGTAACTGACGGTAAATGAGGGAAATTGAATCTACTTTCAATCACGTTCATTTATCGTAATTTTCTTTCAGTTACGTTCATTTACCGTCAGCTACATTCATCTACTTTCATCTACCTTCACTGATTATGTTCATTTACCTTAATATACCTTCATCTACATTCATTCACGTTCATTTACTTTTCATCTACCTTCAATCATGTTCATTTACCTTGATATACCTTCATTCTTCCAACTACCTTCATTCACGTTCAATTACCTTCATCTACCTTTAATCACGTTCATTTACTAGCGTCATTTACCTTCATTCACGTCATTTACGTCATATCCCTTCATTCACGTCATATACCTTCATCTACATTCATTCACGTTCATTTGCATTCATTTACCTTCATTCATATTCATCAGTTTACCTTAATATACCTTCATTGATGTTCATTTACCTTCATTTTCCTCCATTGGCCTTAATTTACCTTCATCTACTTTGATTCACCTTCATTCACCTCCATCTACCTTCATTCACGTTTATCTACCTTCCTCTACCTTCATTTACCTTCATCGACCTACCTTCGTCTTCCTTCATCCACACTCATCTACTTTCATCTACCTTCATGCGCGGTCATCGTTGTATTATTAGCCGACGTCCGAATCACACTTCTGAGATACTTCAAAGCATTTACAAAGCAATGGAAGGGCCATCAGCATCATTTTGATTTTGTCCTCGATCGGGCAATCTTCAGTCTGTCTTCAACGTTCGAGAGAACTCTCTGCACGACTCCTCCGGAAAGGACAAAAGGCACCTCATACAATATACTCCAGGCAAGTGGTCGTTGACAAATATGCCAAGTGACTTTTCCGTATAGTATCAAAGTTGTCA
Source organism: Montipora capricornis (assembly GCF_036669925.1). Lineage (NCBI taxonomy): Eukaryota > Metazoa > Cnidaria > Anthozoa > Scleractinia > Acroporidae > Montipora > Montipora capricornis. The sequence goes on along the minus strand of NC_090892.1, from coordinate 56,847,583 downwards.
GCTCAGCGATCTTTCAAAATCGCTGAAAACCACTATATGCCCCAAACAAAGGTCGATTGGACCTCCAACACCGCGTCTTCACAGTTTAAGTTGTGGAGGAAGGAAGTTGAAAGAATAATAGGCGTTCCTCTAGCATCAAGATCAGATCGAGTAAAAATAAATCATATATTCATCTGGGCTAGTGCTCATGCTGAATCTCTCATCGAGGCAAGCCTCAAGGAAGATCCCGAGCTAAGGATCACTACACCAAGAGAGCTCCTTGATCAACTAGGAAAATGCCTCACACTTTACCCTCTTTAGAGAAAAGCGAGAAGAATTCTACACCGTCCGACAGAAAATTGATGAAAACACGACCAGTTACTACTCTCGACTCCTGGATTTGTATCGGCAAGCTGAATTTCAGGAGAATACAAACTTCCTTATTGTAGGCAAGCTTATACATGTTTGCATAAGTGAGGATTGCAAACGAAAACTAATGGCGAAAGGAAAGGAAGTGTCTGTTAAAGATTGTTTGGAACTTATGCGAAAATATGAAGCTATAGAAGCCACCATGAAGAAGTTTGAAGAATCCAGTGATACTCAAGTTGATGCGTCATATGCACAAGACCCTACTAAGAAATCACAAAGAAATGGGTCTAAGAAATTTCCATACAGGCCTAAGTCAAAATCAGAGTGCAAGAGGTCAGGAGGAAAGAAATCCCGGCCTGTATCTGGTGTAACGGAGATGCCCATTCCCGTGACAAGTGCCCAGCCAAAGATGCAACATGCACATCCTGTGGCAAACAAGGACACTTTGAAGGAGCCTGCCTCCAAAAGAAAGGGATAGACAAAGGTAGGAAGTCCAAACACCAACTTGCTGTAGGCGTCGACCCTGACGAGGACAGCAGTGAATATGAGTATGACTTTGACTTAAGTGTTGTATCCATACATGCTGTGGACAATCAAAAGTCACGTGAAGTATTCGCTCCAGTATTGTTTCACCCAAAAGGCGACAACAGTCCATCCTATGAGATCAAAGGCAAAGTTGACACTTGTGCTATGGTATCCTGCATGCCGATATCCATGCTTTCAAAAAGTCGGGCTCTCCAAGAAAGATCTAAAACCAAGCCGCGCCATTATCAGAGGAATGTCTGGAGCAGATCTTCAGAACTGTGGATTTATGAACATCAGTGTCACCTCCAATAACATCACTGCCAAATCCCGATTCTATGTCACCAAACAGGAATGTGCTTTCATTATTGGTCTTGGATTCTGCAAAGAATTCAAACTTGTGACTATTGCACCCGTGTTCATACAACAAAGCATATCTATGGAGCCATGCCATGTTGAGGCTGTACACATCACTGAAGAATCAGAGGCTGACTACGACAATCTTCAAAAGAAGTGGAAGAAACATCTGCCACTTGGAAAGAAAACAGGTGATCCTTTTGAGGACCTAAAGACCTGAGACCTTTGATGGTAAGGTTGGTCTCTTTGAAGGTGAGGTCAGCCTTAAACTCTCATCAGAAGCAAACCCAGTTCAACTACCACCCCGTGCTGTACTGCAAAGCATTATGCCACAGCTAAAGAAAGAACTAGACAAAATGGAACAAGAAGGAATCATCCGAACCTGCCCAGAAACTACCGAGTGGGTACATAATCTGGTAATTGTTGTCAAAAAAGATGGAACCCTGCGTCTGTGCCTTGACCCAAGAAAATGTTCAGCATAGTTTCAGAAATGGTTAATACTTTTCCACACTAGATGCCAAGAGCGGATACTGGACCAAACAACCTGATGAGCAAAGCCAGCTTCTCACAGCATTTAAAACACCATTCAAGAAGTACTGCTTTGTTCGCTTGCCCTTTGGATTGTCAGCATCTTCTTGCTGGGAACTGTGATCTTTATGTCTACATTCATCCCCAATTTGACAAAGAAGACCCATCTCATGCGTAGCTTGCTGAAACGTGACAGCCACTTTGTATGGACCAGTGATATGCAAAAGGAACTGAACACCATCAAGAGCCTCATTACCATTGCAATGGAGCTTATTCATTATGACCCAAACAAGCAAGCCATCATCGAGACTGATGCCTCTTTGAAGGGAATTGGTGCAGTCCTTATTCAAGACGGCAAACCCGTGCGTTTTCTCAGCAAGGCACTCACACCTGCTGAAATTAATTACACCAACATAGAACGGGAACTGTTGGCTATCCTATTTGCTTGCGAAAAGCTACATAGATATACGTTTGCGCGAAAAATCACCGTGCACACAGATCACAAGCCCCTGCAGGCCATCTTTCAGGAACCAGGTAGCCTAGCACCACCCAGATTGCAAAGAATTCTGTTGCGTCTCTCCAAATATGACACCCAAGTGAAGTATGTTGGGTCCAAGAGTGTGTTACTTGCTGACACTTTATCTCGGCTCGTTCAACCGGGAACAGCCAAAGAGATCCCTGGTTTAGACATCAACATTGCAACACGTCTTGAATCCCTACAAGAGGAGACGAAGGCAGACCCCACTTTAGCCTCACTGACTGACCTTATCATTACTGGATGGCCAGATAGCATGCAAGATCTTCCAGATAATCTGCATCCCTATTGGTGCTTCCGAGATGAGTTGACCATCCTGGACGGACTTGTCATGAAAGGTAGCAGAGTTGTCATTCCTGCACGCATGAGACCTGGAACACTCACCCGCCTACATGATGCACATCAAGGTTTCACTTCAACGCTCCAAAGCTACAATACACACTTAGACGGCTAATAATACAACAGTCATTAACCCGCATTTACCTTCACGTTCATCTACCACTATCTACCTTAAGTTACCCTCATTCACCTTCATCTACCGTCATTCACCTTCATCTACGTTCATCTACCTTCATTTACCTTCATTCACGTTCATATACTTTCATTAACATCCACTTACCTTCATCTACCTTCATTTACCTTTATTTACCGTCATCTACCTTCATCTACCTTCATTCACCTTCATTCATCTCCATCTACCTTCATTCACGTTTATCTACTTTCCTCTACCTTCATTTACCTTCATCTTCCTTCATTCACATTCATCTACTTTCATCTACCTTCATTCATGGTCATCAACCCGCATTCAAATTCGTCTACCTTCATTCACATTCATTTGCCTTAATATACCGTCATTCACGTTCGTCTAACTTCATTCATGTTTATTTACCTTCATCTACCTCCATCTACCTTCAATCACGTTCATGTACCTGTATATACCTTCATTCACGATCATCAGTTACCTTCATTAACTTACATTTACCTTCATTCATGTTCATCTACCACCATCTACCTTAAGTTACCCTCACTTCACCTTTATCTACCTTCATCTACCGTCATTCACTTTCATCTACCTTCATCTACCTTCAGTTATGTTACGAAAAATAGTATTGCGTGACAAGCGTTACTGTCTCGAAGCTTCGCGAGAGTTCGTAGTTTGTTTATATTTAGGTTTGTACGTAAGCGTTTCTAAATCGGTGTGTTTTGTAATCTTTCTATAATTAGATTCATTACTAATTTGGAAAGTTCTAGAAGTTTATTGTCAGAGTATATAAGTAGACGAGTACAAGCGGAGTGTTTTTCTAACTAGTTTTTCACAAGCGAAGAGAGTTGGCGTTGGCCGTGTTTATTCAAGTGTGACAGAAGCTGTGTTTATTCAAGTTGGCGGAGGCCGTGTAAGTTTATTGAGTACGTGTTGTTCAGAGTTTTACTTCGTGGAAACTACGTTCATTTTGGAATAAATCTTCTTGTTGTTGTTCCGACAACCGTGCGTTCAGTTTAGTTTGCAAACTACCTTTCCTCAAAACACACGAACTCGTAACATTGGGGGCCTGTCCGGGAGAGGAATTTATTTGTTTGCCGACTA
>NC_090892.1:56833708-56841208 GCF_036669925.1 Montipora capricornis | reverse complement strand
TTGAGTGACCTTGGTACGCAATTCGTCTCTGAGTGTATGAAGGAAGTGACGCGGCTTTTGAGCATTAAACAGCTCACCACGACTCCATATCATCCTATGTGTAATGGCCTGACGGAAAAGTTTAATGGAACAATGAAGAGCATGTTAAAGAGATTGTGCAGTGAACAGCCAAGACAGTGGCATCGCTATATTAACCCGTTGCTGTTTGCATATCGTGAAGTTCCCCAGGAGTCTACTGGTTTTTCGCCGTTTGAGTTGCTGTATGGAAGAGCTGTCAGAGGACCGATGTTTATTCTCAAAGAGCTTTGGACGAAAGAGCTGGAGGAGCCTGAAGTAAAGAATAGCTATCAGTATGTGTTCGAGCTACGCGAGAAGCTTGAAGATACCCTCAAGCTGGCGCACACCGAGCTTCAGAAAGCCCAGAACAAAGGCAAGCATTATTACGACCGGAAGACTAAAGTCAGAAAGTTTGTACCTGGATATAAAGTGTTAGTGCTGCTACCGACCGACCACAACAAGCTCCTAATGCAGTGGAAAGGTCCATTTGAGGTTAGTGCTGTAGTTGGTCTCAATGATTATAGAGTGAAAGTCAAAGGAAAAGAGAGAGTTTACCATGCTAACCTACTGAAGAAGTATTTTGAGCGAGAGGATCCTGTTTCCGTTGGAGCAGTTGTTGTTGAAACGAACTCTAACATTTGTAAGAACGAACATGTTGACAGTGAATTAGAAGAAGTTGACCCTGTGGATAGTATTGATTTTCTGGAGATTGGTGGTTATGTCGCGAAAGAGTCAGTCAATGATGTGACCATAGGAGATAACCTTTCTTACGAGCAAAGAGCAGAGTTCATGGAACTCGCAAATGAGTTTCAAAGCTTATTCACAGAAGCCCCAGGCACAACAAGTTTGGCTCAGCATCATATCAAGCTTACATCCGACCAGCCAGTTAGATCAAGACCATACCCAGTACCGTATAGCTTAAGAGAATCGCTGAAGAAGGATATTACAGACATGATTAAGATGGGAGTCATAAGAGAATCAAGTTCGCCCTATGCTTCTCCTGTTGTAGTTGTTAAGAAAAAAGACAATTCAAATCGTGTGTGCGTGGACTATCGTAAACTGAACAAGTTAACCGTGTTTGATCCTGAGCCTATGCCAACTGCTGAGCATTTGTTCCAGAAGTTGAATGATGACAAGTATTTTACCAGAATTGATCTGAGCAAGGGCTACTGGCAAATTTCTATTCCTGAGGAGGATATACCGAAGACCGCTTTCGTGACGCCTGACGGATCGTATGAATTCCTGAAGATGCCGTTTGGTATGATCAACTCCGCAGCGACCTTAAAGAGAGCTATGAAGAAGCTATTGTGTGGACTGGACAACGTTGAATTTTATTGGGATGACATTTTGGTTCACACCCGTACGTGGGAAGAGCACATCAAGGCGCTTCGAGAGTTGTTTAGAAGACTATTAGCTGCTGGAATGACCATAAGACCGACTAAATGTCTTTTTGGAGTCAACACTGTTGATTTTCTTGGTCACCGTTTGGAGGAGGGGTTAATTGGTCTTCATGAAGACAACGTGACGAAGATTAGAGATGCTCCAAGACCAATTACTAAGAAGCAAATAAGATCATTCATGGGTTTGGCTGGATATTACAGAGATTTTATCCCAAACTTCGCAGCATTAGCAGCCCCGCTGTCAGACCTCACGCGTAAAGGCCAACCTAACAAAGTTGAATGGGGTGAGGCACAGGAAAAAGCCTATCAGAGTATCAAGGCCCTCCTAACAAAGGAACCAGTCCTTCGACTGCCAGATTCAAGGAAAACCTACTTTCTGCAGACTGATGCTTCCGACAGTGGTATTGGCGCTGTATTAATGCAGAAACATGATGGCAAGCTATTCCCCGTTTGCTACGCAAGTAAGAAATTGTCAAGTGCAGAGCGCAATTATTCAACCATCGAGGAAGAGTGTTTAGCCATTGTGTGGGGATTCAAGAGGTTTCATCTTTATCTGTATGGAGTTCCCTTTGTGCTACAAACAGATCACGAGCCACTGAAGTACATGAACAGTGCGAAGTTTGCTAATGGACGCCTAATGCGTTGGGCTATGTTTCTTCAGAGTTACAACTTCAGAGTTGAGGCTATCAAGGGATCTGAGAATGTAAGAGCAGATTATCTAAGCAGAGTAGAGGAATAACTTAAGAGACACTGGACTGCCTCCTCAGTTGGTACTATCTAACTAATTTTTCGTTGTTAGTAGAAATTTAGGAAATTTCTTCTCAAGAGGGGGTTATGTTACGAAAAATAGTATTGCGTGACAAGCGTTACTGTCTCGAAGCTTCGCGAGAGTTCGTAGTTTGTTTATATTTAGGTTTGTACGTAAGCGTTTCTAAATCGGTGTGTTTTGTAATCTTTCTATAATTAGATTCATTACTAATTTGGAAAGTTCTAGAAGTTTATTGTCAGAGTATATAAGTAGACGAGTACAAGCGGAGTGTTTTTCTAACTAGTTTTTCACAAGCGAAGAGAGTTGGCGTTGGCCGTGTTTATTCAAGTGTGACAGAAGCTGTGTTTATTCAAGTTGGCGGAGGCCGTGTAAGTTTATTGAGTACGTGTTGTTCAGAGTTTTACTTCGTGGAAACTACGTTCATTTTGGAATAAATCTTCTTGTTGTTGTTCCGACAACCGTGCGTTCAGTTTAGTTTGCAAACTACCTTTCCTCAAAACACACGAACTCGTAACAAGTTAGTACCCTTATTTATCCTCATCTACCTTCATCTACCTTCAATGGCAATCATCTACCTTCATTGACCTTAGGATACCTTCATTCACGTTCATCTACGTTCATTTATCTTCACTTACCTTCATGTACCTTCGTTCCTGTTCATATACTTTCATTAACATTCATTAAATTTACCTTCATCTACCTTCATTCACCTTAATATACCTTCATACACTTTATTTACCTTCGTCTGCCTTTATTCACGTTCGTTTACAGTTCATCTACCTTCACTTACCCTCATATACCTTCATTCACGTCCATATACCTTCATTGACATTCACTTACCTTAATATACCTTCATTCACGTTCATTTACCTTCAGCTACCCACATCTTTTTTCATCCCTGTTCACTTATCTTCGTTTACGTTTATTCACGTTCATTTACCTTCATGTACCTTCATTTACCTTCACTGACGTCCATTTACCTTCAACTACCTACATCTACCTTCCTTCACGTTCATTTACCTTCACCTACCTTCATCTGCCTTTTATATTCACGTTCATTTATCTTCATCTACCTTCACTTACCTTCATATACCTTCACTATGATTCACGCTCAATACTTTCGTTAGACTTGTAGCACGATACACATGTACATTAGTGGTTGCTCAAATATATTTTCCGATATCTTTGCAAGCTAATGACGAATTTCCTTCAAATTTTCTACCTTACTTGAACAGGGATTGTTGTTAAGTGATATGTTAAAAAATTATCATTTCGAAGAACATAAGAACAAAAAAATCTACAAAATGCAAGAAAATAGTTACAAAATCAGCGTGTAACGCGTAACAGCTAATTTGCATGAAATAGTTAAAAAAGTAAAATTTCACCCTCAATGCAATCTATTTAAGAAAATTCAACAGAGCAGAAATATTAAATAGGAAAAAATGACACTATACGCAAAATTAGAGTTCTCCACATTTATTTTTCAAATAAAGAGAATTATAATTCTAAGGACGGTTGCCCTTTAGTGCTTGTGTAACGCTCAAGGTCCGACAGCACTCCATGCCTTACAAATACCAGGCTAGCGACTTCCAAACGCACCTACAAAAGAAGAGAATTTGTTTGAGTAAAGTTCATAACATTGTTTACCATCAAGTACGAAAGGTTTTCAAAGATTTCAAACGGCGATAAAGAAATAAAGAATTTTCGTGTTCGGAAACAAATCTGTTGCGTACTTTCGATTAGTAAAATTAAATATTACTTACCCACAAGAAAACCTGTATCTCAGCCTCTAGTTACCAACCGTCGCCGATACACAGCTGCAGCACAGTTCAGTTACTGGTCTTCAAATCCTGCTAAATTTTATAGTCTTCAGTAGGCTTAAAACGAAGAAATTCTAGAAACAGTGAATCGGAAACATATTTCCAGTTGAAGTCCACGTGTGTTCAGTGTAACGATCAAATTACAACCGCGCTCGTAGCAGAAAACGTGCCAAATGAAACTAGAATTGAAGCCACTTTCCAGCCGAAATCCACAACAAACATCGAAGGAGTCCTGTGTAACCTCTCCTTAGTATCTTGCGGGGTGTTTATATAACAAATCAGGGGCAAAAAGCGGGAAAATATCAGAGGTAAGTGGACGTCACGATTGCGTTACACAATAGTGTACGAGAACTTTAGAGATGAATACTGAGAAGAAAAGCATTTCAAATGCTGAAAAGGTGGAGGGAATAAAAGATCTTCACGCCTTAAAGGCCTCTCTTTTGTTAGAGAGAACATCCATGACATTAAAATACTAGACAAAAATAAAACAGCTTTTGGGCTTGCTGGCACTTTGTGACACCTTTGTGGGGAATTACAGAAGGAAAGAAATAATATTTATTAAGTGCCTTTGACTGTAAATGAATAAATAATTGCCTCTTTTTAGTATACATGATTTAGAAGTAGTTGTGTTAGTTAAGTTTGTTGTATTTTAGGGATAATAGTCATGCTAAGCAAACCAAATAGTCAGATGCCACGCCCAAAAAGGATTCTGGGTAATTTCTAAAACAAGCTGTAGACAAGAATTATACCCTGAAAATTTTCCAAATATGTTTGTTTGATGTTAATTACTTAATATCTGGCAAGTAATGATGATTTGGGGATATTTTACACATTTTCATGAAAGTGCTCTATGTTACACTGATGTACATGTGTATCGTGCTACAAGTCTTAACATTCATTTACCTTAATTAATATACCTTCTTTTAGGTTCATTTACCTTCCTATACCTTCACTTACCTTCACTCACGTCCATTTACCTTCAAACTACCTACCTCTCTCTTCATCAGGGTTCATTTACCTTCATCTATCTTGTTTTACCTTCATCACCTCCATCTACTACATTCATTTACCTTCCCGTGCACCCTTGCAGAGGTGTGTGCGAGCGTAGATAGCCTCAAATAGGACAAAACGTTTCGCAAAACGGTAATTTCGGTGCCATTACTATTTTGCAATACGGATCGAAATTTTGCCGTAGTGATGATTGATTGCATCCATTGGACTCGGTGCTACGAAAAGTGAGAATTTCTGACAAATTAAGGCGTATTGCGCATTTTTGTTTTTATTTCGTTTCGTTTGGTTTCTCAAATTAGTGTCAGCCGCCCAAATCGACAACAACATTTATTGGTACTGTAAGGTTGAAAACTTGGTTGTTACAAGAGCATTCGTAAAAATAAATATGTTAAACAGTGTGTAGTAACTGGTCACCCAAAATAACTATTGAGCAAATCGCCCCTTAAAGGCTCTTTTCGGTTAATATCGCGTAGAGTTTAAGCACGCAACGATTTGAGCATAGATGATATCGTTCAAACAATGCCACAAAAGATATTATTTTCTATCTGTTTTCCTTTCATGTCAAAAATTTTTTAAGGAGGGTTAAAATATCATCGAATCTCGGTTGTTTTGTGAATTTACTATTTCGATAAACGAGATGAAAAGTACTTAAAACCATTTTGATCATTACTATTTTGCGAAATGAGGCGCGTGCGAGCGTACTAAAATCACGTCAAATATGTCAAAAACAATACGTTTCGCAAGATGGTAATTTTTGGTCACATTACTATTTTGCGAAACGGATCAAAATTCTGTCGCAGAAATGAGTGATTGCAGCCATGGGACTCGGTGCTTCGAAAAAGTCGGAATTTCTGAAAAATTTCGATCCGTATCGAGAAATATTAATAAAGCCGAAATTACCATTTTGTCCTATTTCAGGCGATGTACGCGCGCACATGCCTCTGCAAAGTCATTGTCTTCCCTTGTCATTCCATGACAAGGGAAGACCCCCCGATTCTCATTTTATTATTTTTTTTCATAAGTATCGAGCCACCCAGTCCTCCCAGCAAAATACCGCATCAATTTTTTAGCTTTCAGAACTTGCCCAGATTGTATCGGTAGGTCCTGGAAATCGTCCATAGAAAGGCCTGAGAGACAACTTTATTCGTGAACCGCCATGTTTACAACAGAGCATTTTAGGCGTCCCAGTCTTCATGAAACCAGCTCTCACCTCTGTCTCGAGAAGACCAGACACGCACGGTTCTTACGTTACGTTTATGCCTGTAGAATCGTGAACTGAAAATAATGTCAATTGCTCGCAAAGACCAGCATGTTGGTAGGCTAGGTATCGGAGAGCCACAGAACATTTACGCATGCACTGACGGAATGTTTGAACAAGAGAGAAAAACGCAGTACCTCCAGACATGGCGCTGGAGCGTCGTACCAAACGAGTCACCCCGGGATTTCGGCCCGTGCGATCGCTTTTGGACGCAGTTGGCCCTTGGCTGCTTTCTGCTACCGACCTTGCCTCCTGGTACGGCACTGAGGGAGAGATATGTTGGCCCTTAAACCATATGAGAGAAATCCCACCCCTACTCACAGCTCCAGACTGCCCTTGTCAATTTAACTTAAGAATTGGATGGCTTATATATTCAAAGGAAAAGTCATTTTATCTGTCATATGGTGAGCACTGGAGTCGCAGATTACAAAGTGTACCCACGCGCCTTGCTTAAGGTAACATAAATACATACATGCATAAACTTTCTTTCATCTCAAATTTCAGAATAAATACAAGAGCTAATATCTTCGAGACATTACATAGTTTGCTGCTAAAATACACAGCATATACAGATACACAACTAAATGCATAATATATTAAAAAGAAAAGCCGCTGTACAAAATGCGGCCTTGCCGGGCTTCTCTTTAAAAGCCAGTAAACTCAGTGGTACAGATAAAATCAGGCCGCACATTCCACATCTTAGCTGATAAGTAAGAAAAAGAACCAAGACCATGACTAGTTGTTCTAGGTTTATTGAGGGACAGAATCTAATTTCCGCAAAGATCATGAGAAGACAAGAAATTACGAAAAGCCAGCTTTCTGCTACGAGGATAACATTACTTTGTCGCGAATTTTCTATGATAAAATCAAAAGTCTACGTTAATGGCACACACCAGGGCTACTCCTTAGTATCTGGATATAAATCGCCTTCTCACTGCTGTTTACTCTGGCCGCGCTTCAGCCATTTGATGAGGGCCAGTCTCTCGGGCTTCTCAAGGTGCCTCGTTCATGCCTAAAAAGAATTCTGGGTAATTCTGCTATTCCATGACAAGGGAAGACCCCCCGATTCTCATTATATAAATTTTTTTCATAAGTGTCGGGCTGCCCAGTCTTACCAGCAAAATACCGCATCGATTGAAGTTTTTAGCTTTCAGAACTTGCCCAAATTGTATCGGTAGGTCCTGG
>NC_090892.1:56786208-56828708 GCF_036669925.1 Montipora capricornis | reverse complement strand
GAGGGATGTTCAAAGTATCTGCTGTTCTTGCACTAGAGTGAGTTTCAATTGAGTGTCGGAAAACCAAAACCAAAACTAAAACCAAAGTATGGAGACAATCCAGTAAACCAATTAACACTAGAAGTAAACACATGTAGCCGACACAAAGCGTGGGAAAATGTGCACGCGCGAGCCACCATTGGTTTTGGTTGCACTTCTGATTGGTTCAGAAAAAGTGGTGCGAGAACTTTGAACCAATCAATGTAGGTGGCATGCACATTACCCTGGGGTTCAAGAGGTCAGACTGCTTTGGCCAGGATTGCTGGAAAGTGAAAAAATTAAGTTACATAAATTGTCACATTTTACCCACTTTGTTTGCTCAACAGCCTCTCTTAAAAGAGTTAGAAAACCTTAATTAAGAATGTAGAGAGTACTACAATGTACTTGTGCTTATGACTGTCATGTTAACACAAATTCACATGTAAAGCGCACCCAGTCGGCAAGTAAAATCGTCTGGTGTTAGCTAGAGTAAAATGTACAAGTCTCACTCTCAGATGGGAGAAGGAAGGCGCGGTGGCCTCATGGTTAGTGTGCTCGACACCGGATCGAGTGGTCCGGGTTCGGGGCCTGGCCGGGGACATTGTGTTGTGTTCTTGGGCAAGACACTTTACTCTCACGGTGCCTCTCTCCACCCAGGTGTATAAATGGGTACCGGCGTAATGCTGGGGGTAACCCTGCAATGGACTAGCATCCCATCCAGGGGGGAGTATAAATACTCCTAGTCGCTTCATGCTACAGAAACCGGAGATAAGCGCCGGCCTGATGAGCCTTCTGGCTCGTAAGCGGAGACTTTTTCACTCTCAGATGTAAAAGGGTTAAGTTTGTTAATTGATTCACAGATAAATATTACCTGTTTTGTTAAGGAGTGTTCTCTTTACCCTAGAATCTGAGCTCAAGTGAGCCCATTTCTGTTACTTGACAGCTTCATACATGAGAGCCACCACTTTATTCTGAATATTTGACATTCTCATAAATTTATTGTTGGTGTTGCTTTTTGTTTTGTTTTGTTTCCAGATGAAGCTCAGGGTGACAAAGGTAACGAGAACATCCGACAGAAATGGGTTCAGAATCATGATCGAGCTGAGAAGCTAAAGCAGTATCTGAAAACTAAAAGCAAAAAGAAGCCTGTAGCATCTTCAGGAGAGGGAAAAGAAGGCAACAGTAAAGGGTTTGTGGTGTATTTTGAAAATGTGTTAACAAACATTTACTTTAACTCATTAGAAATTAGTTGTTACTTCACAGTAGTTGCATTTAACATGTTTGTGATCATGCCATTCCTGTATTCCATGCATTGTTCCCAAATATTAGCTGTTTAGAAGAGGGCCCTTTCTATTATTTGCCTTAATATTAGCTAAATAAATGCACTAACTAGTATACCTTGCAATGGAGTCACTGGTGGATCCATGAAACTTTGTGTCAAGCACTTTTTGACACTATATTTTAGATGACAAGTTACTTCAGCTGCACATTATTACTCTTAGACTTGTCCACTCCTTTGACGTTCATTTTACAACTGCAGGACCAGGAATAGTTTTATCTCATTCACAATGCCATTGTATGAAGAATACTTACTAGATTTTAACATTTTATCACAACATGTAGAGTTTTCATTCTTTCACAAGTGTTTGGAAGATATTTATTGTGCTGTCAGATGTATTGCTAGGCTGATTAATTATCTTCTACAGCATGACTAACAGGAAAATTCTGCTCTCTGTTCACTGATTGAAGTTCAGTCCTGTTGGACAGGGTTAATACACGGATGGGTGTCACCAACTGGGAACATGCAGTTTTTGGTCTTGTGGGGCTCTGGAAATACAAAGCAGTGACGGCACTATTTTACTTCCCATTAATGTGGATAGAATTTTTATTCTGGTTGTTTCTATACAATGTCATGTAAGATGGCTGAGCTTTTACATGTACTGGCTCTCAAATGTGCTTCAAGGATTTTTCTCCAAGGTTGCTGCCTAAGACAATTTTTCCGGAGCCCTTCGGGCTTCCAACATTAAAAGTTAGTAGCCCGAGTCATTTTTTCAAGAGCCCAGAATTAATTAATTAAAAGTGAGGCTGAATCACCTTGTGATAAGTTACAGTAGGCGGCCGTTCGGGCTACTCGTTCAGAAATTTGGTCACCCTCGCTTGCAGGTAAGGCGACAAAATGCCTTCAGAAAAAATATATGACCAATTGCAGCAATGCCCAGATAGATCATATTACACAGGTAGATTCCCTTAAGATTTTAGGAGTAAGCTTTCAAAGTAACTGTAGGTTCACAGAGCACGTACGCTGCAAGTTGGTAGAGGCAAACAGGTGCCTGTTTGTAATTAGAAGTCTCAGGAAAGAGGGATACAATCAGGCAGATGTAGACCATCTGTTTGCTTCTATTGTACTGCCTAAAATTACTTATGGTCTCAGCGTTTATGCAGCCTCAAGCCCCGAGCTCACTACAGTCCAGAATTTTCTCTGTAGGTGTTACAAGCGCAAGTACATTTCATATGCAATACATGTAGATGTTAATGAATTGATAGATAAGTCTGACAGGAGCATTTTTAATAAGATAAAGAAAAATTGTAACCATCCTTTATATGAAATTATGCCTAAGATTAAACAGACATCACTTAGGTTAAGGAACCCTACCAGCCTTTTACCAAGAATTCACACGGAACGCTTTAGGGCTTCTTATATCAATAGATTGTATTTTAAATAAAATCACAAAGTATTTACATTCCATCTTTAAGGGGTGTATGGGAGAATACAGCAAACTGTAAATACACTTCCCTCATTAAAATAAAATGACAAAAGTCATATTCTTTCCTTGCCTTATCTGATCCTACTGTATAGCCAGTAAATATAGTTTTATGTTCTCATGAACAAAAAATATACAGTACAGTATCATTTTCAATAATTTGTTTTGAAGTTGCTATTTGAGCTGAAGAATACAATAATTAACTCTTGAAAAATGTTACTTTTTTTTACCTACAACAATAGAAAAGATGATCGTAGTGGAGATGAGGATGATGGTGCTGAGAGCAAAAAACTTAGAGGACAGTTAAATAGTAAGTCAACTCCTTGTAATTATGAATTCACAAGTTTCCTTATGTACAGTTTGTTCTGGATCATCATCTCATGTCTTGATGTGGTGTGGGTTAAATTTGACCTCAGGTTTGTCAGTTGAATTACTGTTACGAGCTATTATAGTCATTAAAATATGGTTACTTTACTTTTGAGGTGTTTAATCCTCTTCAGTGGCAATTCGAGATTACAACAGCAGACTTTGGTGACTATTGTACCTTCATTTAGCACATGTTTTATTTCTTATGCTGTGGTCATTATTTTTAATCCTCCCCCCGCCCTTTGGATTGCTGGACTTGAGAAGATAATAATATTATTATTAGTAGTAGTAGTTGTCGTCCAGTGCCACCACTTGCTTAATCCATTCAACCCTTAAGCAGCGCGCATTGACTATTAAAATCATCTGGCATTAGACAGAGTAAAATCTGTAAGTATCACTCTCAGAAGGAAAATTAAATTATTACCAAGTTGAATAATTATACAGATCATCAATTCCATTTCAGTGTGATTTTTCATTTGTATGTTTGTTATGTTTGTTTGTTTTACGAGACATCTGGTTTGTCTCTTCTACTGGGCAAACCTGCCCAGAGGGAAGGAGCACGAACAGGACTCGAGGTCCTATGCGAAGTGCTCGACCCTACCCTATTCAGACCAGAAAGACCAGACCACAACACCGGGAACTACATGCCCTGCACTTTACGACAAGTGTGCGGGTTCTTTTACGTCCCACAGGATTATGAACATTGAAGGGTTGTGAGACGGGACCTCCGGCTTATCGTCCTTATCCGAGAAGACTAGAGAGTCTAACCATTTGCAGATGTAATTACAAAGGCAGCACTTTCTCCTCAGTTATTTAAAGACTCTGAGTGTTGGTCCGGCTGGAGTTGAACTCACGACCTCCCGCGTGACAGCCCGGTGCTCAACCAACTGAGCCACCGGTGCGCGGTTATCTTTAATAGGTGCCATTGTAATGGAGAAACCCAATGTACAGTGGGCAGATGTTGCAGGATTAAATTCAGCCAAGGAAGCCCTCAAAGAGGCTGTCATTCTGCCTATAAAATTCCCCCATTTATTCACAGGTAAACATTCAGTACCAAAGATATCTGAAGACATTCTCGTCAGACATACCTTTGTGGTTATAATGTACAGTAGTTTGCCTGCTTTGGCATTGGCATGCAAAGTCAGAATTCTGTTCCTTATTGTTTGGTGGATTTTAAGTATACTTTATGTTGCAGGTCATTTTGTTCCTTAGGTTATTTAATTTGCAACCAAACTAGTTCATTTTGTTTCAACCTCGGTCAAATGGTTTCGACCGAAATCAACCTACAGCGTGCTGTAGGTCAATTTGGGACAGGTACAAAACACAGGTCACAGGTCATTGTTTTACTAAAACAGATAGTATCCTAACAGGACTTGAAATTGCGACCAATACAGTCGCATTTGCGACTAAATATCTGGAGAAGTTGCAAATTTGCAGTAGTTCTTGTTTTCATTTTCACTCTTTCGAAACAAAAGGGTTAGCAGTTGTGACCGGCAGATTTCACCAAAATGATTAAAATACCCTGCACTTGTTTTTGAAACATGAAACAGTCTTTGAATTATTATTATTACACTACCGGTGTTATTCCCTCAGCTATTGAAAACGTCATGGTTACACTCATGTTATGACTAGGTAATAACATCTTTTTCTGCATTGGTTGTCCTAGTAATTTGTCGAAGCAATTATTGCTCTTTTCCAAATTGTACCGGTTTAAATGTGTTAACCACAGAATACGTACTTCTACAAGAATGGGGGATTTATACTTTACAAAGTTGTCTGGTAAGCTTTGCATGGAGAATCAGGAGTAGCAAGGTATTTTGCAGTTGTTAAACTTTACTCATATAGGAGAAAGCAACACATATCGTGCATTTTTACCTTTCGACACACCCATCCGAAAAATTGGCTTTTGCCCTGAGCGGGACTCGAACCCACGCCTCCCTGATTACTAGTCGGGCATGCTAAGCCACTACACCATCAAGGCTACCACGCTGGCAACGCAGCAGATTAATGAGGTGACTTACATGTAGCAGCGTGGGGATCCCTAGGGCCCAACTTTCCTTCATTTGAGTGTGTATCCTTGCCTCTAAAACCCCAGAAAGGGTTAAGAACACATGAAAGTTAGAAATTTCGAGGCAAATGAAAGGTATAGACTACATATAGGAGAAAGCAACACATATCGTGCATTTTTACCTTTCGACACACCCATCCGAAAAATTTACTCACCTGATTAGCTTGTGGTTTCCATCTATATGCCACATTGCAGTAGGGCTTACCACATTGTACTCTCGTCTTTCTCTTACATTCAGCCACCTCATCACAGTTCCCTCGGGGTCAACTCTTCTCATGCTTTCTCTTACTCGTGTCTGCTGAATGAATAATCCCCTTGATCTAGTAAGGTGACCCAACACCATACGGTAACCAGAGTTGGGATGCTGCTGTTTAATATCAAGGATGACATTGTCCAGTGCGTTGTTGTCATTGTTAGAAAAAGAATGAGAAATTGACATGTCAAAATCCTTCAGTCGTCTGTGAATGGTTGCCACTGACACATTAAACATGCGCGCCATGTCCACTGCTTTAAAACCCATAATCATTCAAGTACGATAACTGGCTTTCGGTAATGATAAGCTTTGGCCTACCAGGCGAGGCTCTTTGCTCAGCTTGTGCATAGAAACGAGTGCTTTGTAGGGAATCTCGCTTTTTTGTTAGGAAATCGATGACATTCCTCAGCTTCGTTGTCGTAGATTCATTTATCACATGTACAGATTCAAGACGCACGCTATGGTGATATTTAACAATTAGACTCGTAGCCCGCAAGGGCTACGGGTCAATAGCCCATGAGGCGAAGCCTCATGGGCTATTGACCCGTGGCCCTTGAGGGCGAAGGGTCTAATTGTTTTAGTATCACCCAACTAGTCGGACAGAAAAGGCATTAATAAAGTTAGCAAATGCAAGTTGAAGAAATATTTATATGGGAATAAAACGAAAGAAAGCGTCACGGTTTTCGCTACTGGAGGACTATTACTAATAGTCCTCTAGTAGCGTAGCCAATCAAATTCAGGATTTGCATTAGTCCACTAGTTGGGTGATACTAAGACAGGTTAGCACGAGTATACAAATCGTCAAAATCGTGCTCTAAACTCTCTTCATCGGTTTTATGGGAGGACAAGACTTCCAAAAGCGATCTAACCCTAGAAAGGAAAATTTCTTTCCCAGATGAATCAGTGTTTGACGTGTTCGCCATCTTTTCCCTTTATCGAAATCTCTCCCGCCAATTTGCTCGCTAGGAAAGCCGGGAGCCCTGCTGTCGCGTTCGGGTCCAGTCTCAATTGACTTCACACAAAGAAAAACTTAAAGTCGAATAAAACGAATGTTGAACTTCAAAAACGAATGTTGAGGTTGAATAAACGAATTTTGATCTGAAAAACGAATGTCAAGATTTGAATAACACGAATGTTGAACTTGAAAAACGGATGACAAAGTGAACACAAGTTCACGACCGTAACGCCTAAATAAAACGAACTTTAAATTGAAAAACGAATGTCGAGGTTGAATAAAACGAATGTTAAAGTTGAAAAACGAATGTCGAGGCTGAATAAAACGAACGTTAAAGTTGAAAAACGAATGTCGAGGTTGAATAAAACGAACGTTAAAGTTAAAAAACGAAGGCCGTTTGTAAAAACGAGTGATAAATTGAATTTGATAAGGAAAACGCGCCATACACTTTGTCTTGCACAAATTCCAGCCTATCACCTGCATGTTACCAATTACTCGCTTTGTTGTGTAAGTAGATGCTTTCTTATGTGTGATGCCGTCGAGACTGCTGATACCAAACTCCACCACTGAAGTGTCTAGTCGCTCTTGGTTGTCATTTAGCACAATCACAGTCAGCTCATGCGGTCTCTCTAACAATCCAAATTCAGCAGCCACGTCACTGTTAAGATACGACTGACTGCTACAAGCAGTTGCAGAAAGGTTGAGATACTGCATCGAAAATTCACTTCTTCTTCCTAAAACGCATCTTCCACTTCATAAGAAAAGTCTTAATGCTCCTCCCTCCCCTCCCCCCTTTTTCAAGGTTGATACCCTTTAGTTTGAGTGGCAAATGCAGGGGTGAACAACTCATCCTGCTAGCAGAGCCTTTCTTTTGCTTGCTCGATTGTGGCGTTCTCAAGAAAGACTCTGCATGAATCGAGTAAGATCTTTATTGAATATGCGTTGCATGTTGCCAGGATACAGTCTCGAACTCAAGCCTAATATGCCGGATCTCGCCGCCATCTTGGTTTTTCATGGTACAGCGGGCTCAATTATGACCATCGGTTTTGTCACTAAACGGACGCTCGCACTGGAAAAACTGGTTTGACGAGAGAAAACAAGATTGACTAGTCCAGAAGTTCGGGCTGCGGCGGCTTCAAAGAGTTGACGCGATTCGGGCAGAGCCTCCTTTTCTCCTCCTCAGTAAAGAAAAAGACAAAAGGAGGCTCTGCTCGCAGGGTGAGAACAACTTTGCTTGTGGGGGAGGGAGGTTGGGGATGCGTTGAATTGGATGAAACGCATTGTACGGTTTATGACAGTGGTGCCATTCATTAAGTACACTGTAACAGGTCACATCGCCATAAATGCAGGTTGAACAGCAGAGTTTGATGGCATAGTCGTAGTGAGGGTTCTCTGAACTACTTCCTATTCTGTCGGATGATCTCTCATCATGACCCATTCTGGGTTCTGGATTACCGTCATTCCTATCCGCTTCTGGATGTTCATGAAGCAGTCGATGGTGGAAAGATCTGCACCCATTTAAATTGCACATTCTACTTCTTAAACATCTCTCTCCGCGGTGACCATCGGAAAGGCAACGAAAACGCAGTTTATGCTTCTTGACTACTTCCCACTTGCTCTGCACTGCCACATTCTTAAAACTCTGACGCTCCCACAGACCATGTTACCCACTGCACACCTTACACTTCTTGCTTGAAATTTTCTTGCTATCAGACTATGTATGGTCCACAAAGGTCCGTCCACGCGATAATGGCTTGTCTTGCTTGGCACTGCTTTTTTGGATACCTGTAATAATCTCTGATCTCTTTTGTCAAGAATTCAGGTTCTCTGTCAATGAACTCTCTTAAATCTCATTCGCTTTCTCTGCCTCCATTATTTGTAACCCATTGTTTGTACTTAGCAAGGAGGCTCTTGTTAAGTTTTCTTTGTAGCGTTATGTACAAGTAACCACCAGTGATGTTTTTAATGAAGTCGGGAAAATGCCATATGAAAACGATTGTCTCACAATTCCGCTGATGATAGATAGTACAGAACTTATGTTATCTCTGACAACATGCGTTGGGATCGGATCGAGAAAGCAGGTCTTGTTTGAGGCGGAGGATGTAATTTTCTTGATGCTTTCATTTGATAGGGGCGTGAACTGAGGAAACTCACAGTGAAGTACTCTGTTTTTTATGATGGTGGTCGAAGGAAGGATTAATTAATCCGTTCTTAGGTCTTGTATTTTACCAATAAAGAAAGCATTGATGTCACAGCAAGTTTTTCAAGAGAATCATAAGGAGGTAGTATAGTAGTGTTTACAGAAAAAAGGCGATCGATAAGTAAAGTGAAATGAGCACCAAATATAATGAAGTGAACACCGAACGAATAAACCACCCAGTACTTTGAAATGACCACCGAATATAATGAAGTATGCACCGAGTATAATGAAGTAAACACCGCATTTAACGACTTAAGCACCGATTATCATGACCAAAAGTATCATAAGACAGTTATGGCGTTCCATATGAGACTGCGCAGTACGGACTACTTTAACATGTAGAAAAAGTAGATTTGATGTTTGGTCATAGTAACTGAAAATTGCCACGACCAAGTCGATAGGCCATTTTCGAAATATCAATATTCGACTTGATAGTGAGGCAGACAGGACAAAAACAGTAGAAACGAGTTGCAATGAATGTGAAAGATAAACATATCCACTTTCCTTTGTCTTTGTCCCCTAAACCTCTCTTTCATGCTATGTATTTTAAAGCTGAATTTTAGTAAATCGAAAGTGGCCTATTAAGCATTTCGTTCAGAACTTGAAAGAAATGAAATGGGCAGGTACATCAACTCGTAGTGCTCACCTCGAATTGCGAGAAAACGGTTTGGAAGCCAAAACTATTCGACATTTGCCCCGATTTCACCAAGGTTAGTTTAAAGATAGGGCTAGGGTGATTTCTCGAGGCCTTTCGTGAACGATAGCGAGAGTGTGACCGGAAACGTCAATGGACCTTCTGATTTTTCATCGGACGGGTTGGTCACTCGGACCCCTCATACGTTCCCATTTGTAACAATAGGGTTTGTCAGTAAACTTTCATTTTGCGTGATTTTGGCCTGATTTCTGGTTCGCGTGACATTTAAGTGCACTTCTCGTGCTATGCCCATTTGTGAACTGCTGCTGCTCATTAGTATGGACCGCTTCCTGCCAAAACACCATGGCGGACGCTTAATGAGATGGATCGTGCTCTAATTGAGCCATTCGTGTCACGTGGTACTAAACCCGGCCTTCAGATTGGCCACTGGCTCTATGAGCCAGGTGTACTACTAAACCAGAAAGGTTTTAATTGAAAGACAACCTATTGTAACAAACGTGCCTGTGGCTGGGCTAAAACCTGTAACGCTGAAAATTCGCTTTCTGATTTTTAAGTGTTGCTGCTGTTGAAATCCGGACTTACGGAACACCTTTAATGAGCAGATTTTACCGAAATTACATAACGAAAGAAGAAGGACAAAAGTTCTTGACCTTCGTTCAGGACCATGAGCCAGAGGTTTTGATGTTAGTTCACGGATTGGATGGGTTGCCAACCCATAAATTACCCGTCTATGACGAGATCATTCAAGGGATAACGCTTCCAAAAAGTTCAGAAGGGATTATACCACGCCTTGAAGCTGGGATGAAGTTAACTGTTAAGCTTGAAAAATAAGTACGTCAATACGTGAACACTACAGCACAACCTTAAGGTGATTTCCTGGTTTTGCATTGCGTGACCCTACTGCGCATAATTTCTTGCGTTATTGGCGCGCGCATTAGCTCGCGCACATTGATGAAATGGCGGATTTTCATTGATGCAAAGCTTAATCTGTCAAGGAATGGCTATTTTCTCCTGAACGAGTTCGGTGACCCCGCCTTTTTAATGGTGTTGTGTACTCGTTATGGGTACACGGAAAAATATTTTAAGGAGAAAAAAATTTGGATAGTAGAAGTTTTAGTATTTATATCGAAATGCCCTGAAACTGCATTTGGAGACAGACGTGAGTGTGAGGTGATGATGTAGTTGTCCAATTTGCTTGCATTGCCTTGCAAGATTGAGCCATTTGAAATCACTTTACTGAAGGATTTTAACCCGGACGAACAAGTAGGCTCAAGTTTTCAGTAATATTCAATAGCGTTAGCTATATAACAACAATTGTTCCGGTTGATTACGTTTCGAATGCTTCTCGCGTAATTCCGTACAAAACACTTAGGGTGCGTTCGATTGACCGTATTCCGGAATAGGAATACGTGAAATAGAAGTTAGAAATCCTTCGTTTTTAAGGAGACTGACATCAAAATTGTCAAACACCTGCTAAAATGCTATTTTAAACATATCTTTCTTATCCTTGTTGCTTCAAAACGCCAAACATGCCGTTTTAAATAATCACTCCACGTATCCTTATTCCGGAATTGGGTCAATCGAACGCACCCTTAGTATAAAGGGCATGCAGTGCGAAAACAAGCACGGTGACCCCATCTTTTGTTATGCATTTTTTAATGTCCTGTGCATGAATATATAAATTGTGCCAAGTTTGACAAAATCTGTATGTCATTTTCAAGGGAATTACCTTAACCCAATGTCTTATTGTGTCCGTAGACACAGGCTTAAGTGGCTTTACCTAACTTGGCATCATCTGACTATAAGTCTCCCTAAGAAGCTTATAGTTCTGATCAAATACTCCCTAAGAGTGGTCACGAAACACAATTTTGGGTTGGCAAATTATTTAAGGTCAATCACCCTGCCTTTTGAACCTGGTGTGGATTGTTCAACATGTTCCCGTAGTTGATTGGCTCCTGGTGTCCTATTATTTATCATGGAATCAACATTACGAAGTAGTTCTGCCTTCTTTGGGCAGTGAATTAAGCTAACAACACAGTGAATTTCAACGTTAAACTCTTAAGAGAAAACTCATTGACAGGAGACACTATAACGAGCCATCATGACAGGACGAGATTCGTATACTTTAATAGACCTTATTCATAAATGGCGGTCAATTTATAATTCTTTTGTCGAAGTGCAAATTAGCCTACCAAGCCTCGATACCACACAGTGAATTGAAAAGAATTCTTGCTCTAAAATGAGGCTCGGCAGGCTAATTTGCATGTGGACAAAAGAATCATAAATGTGACCGCCATTTATGAATAAGGTCTATAAGAAATCTTGTAAGTAAGGGATGTTATGTCAACTGGGACTCCACCTATTGAGGGGAGTATAGATGAAAGTACTGGGCAAGCAGCTTTAATTCTACTGTAGCTGAGCCCATCATTGAATAAAACCAGTAAAAATTCTATTAATTTTCCTAAAGAAGAACAATCTGAACTAATCTGCCTACTACGACATAAATTTAAGGCATTTTTTTGTTTTAGGACTCATACTGTTTACGTGTGCCTTTCCTCCTCGACGTAAGGATAACTAGGGTTGCATCTGCAGAAATTCTTTGCCTTGAGATGCATTAATTCCCTGAAAACATACTTGATGGATTTCCATCAATTTCCTGAGAGCCCATTCTATATTATCATTAAATTAGATAAAACTCGATCCCTTATCGGGGTTAACATTCTCTTTACCTGGTAATGAAATTGCTGTTGTCCGTAGTTTTCTAGCAATACACCATGTCCACATCTCACGAGCAATCTCATCGCACCCAAAAGAGTGCTTTCCACCTAATTACTCAATGTAGGGTACTGCAGCAAAAAGAGCAGCAAATATTTCTAATTCATTGATGTAAAAGTTGAACTTCTTTTTAGTCCATAAACCCCCTGTTTCGTCTGCACTGCACACTGCTCCTTTTTATGAGGTATCTGAATGTATGGAAAATGTGGGAAAGCCATTGACGCAAGCTTGAATTAACTTTGATGTTGTTGACCTACCATCCGAGGTCAGCAAGTGAGGTACCTGATAATACCATCAGTGAATTGAAATTTCCATTGCTTTCTTTGAGAGCTTTAATTGTTTCTTATTTCTTGGCTTCTGTAGTAGAGCTGGGCATAGTTAACCCTAGGGAATGAAGAAAACCACCAAGCCTATCACTTTTTTGTAGCTTTTCAGCTTTTTCGGAAGTGGGCCTTATAGGGAGGAACGGGTGGTGGACGCGTGGAGTGGGATGTTATGGTTTCATGTTGAATGAGTTTAAGGCAAACCCCGAAGAGTTGGTGCGAGACTGGAATGTTTAATAGAAAACCCACTTTAGTAAGAAGATGGTCAGTTTCCTGAACATTTTTACTGCATCTTTAAATGAATACCGTTAGAGGTAAGAATGCGAATCATCAATGTACCCAACATTCGTGTGCCCCACTTGCCTAGAAAGTAAACATTGGAGTAAACAGGTGGATATGAGACCATTGGGAAGGCAGGTGAATCTGAACCAATTTCCCCTTCCAAGAGAACTTGAAATATTTTTAGTTCTCGTCAGGTGGGACAGAATAACAGGCATCTCGTGGATCTACTAAAGCCATGTAACACACAGGTGTCATAAGACACACTCCTGAAGTTAAAGCTTTCCATTTTGAAATGATGGTTACTTATACATTGATTTGGGTTCTTCAAATTGAGGATAACCCTTATATCATCCAGTCGGAACTCTGAGTGGTCTGAGATATCTGGGGCAGAGTGGACTCTGGGAGGCAGCACCTGGATTTGCTTTCGGTCGCCAGCCTAAAAAATGCTTCATTTATTTTCCTTCGCTCGGAAAATGTTTCCTTTTCCACCAGAGGATTGACATTTGCAACGAAAATGAGAGTGGCTTTGACCACTGTGACGAGAGGAGGTAGATGTCACTTTCCTGCTAACACGCTTTACTTTGGAGATATCTTTTACTTGCTTACACAGATCATCTCCGGAAAGTTCAGCAGTCAACGGTATAGACGCTGAGCATAGGTGCTTGTAATCAGAGTGCAGGTCAAGTGTCATGATTTGTATTTATCTCATTGACACCCTTCTTCGCGGCGCGAACAAGAGCTGTCATACCTTTCACGATGGATTTTTGTGGCTACTCGTAAAGTTTTTCTTGAAGTTTATCTTTAAGTATGCTGTCCCGAACTGGAGGAGTCACGTTTTTTGTGTGGTCTTCGTGAGTGGGAGGTCCTGTTTCCGCAGACTTTCCAGAAAATCTCCGGCCAAACTGGCTCCTTTGGATTGTTTATCTGTGCCATGTCCGTTGACTTTAGTCAAATGGTGATTAACCGCTGCATCAACATCAATGTGCCTGCTTTGTAAATGTTGTTTTGCTGTCACGTCTTGGCAAAGTTGTGGTAGTGAGAACTTTTGAGAGATTACTGTCGTTTAGAGTACCCTCGGTGACAAGCATTTTGCATTTCCAAAGTGTGTGCGATAAAACAGACGCCAAACGCTCTTTCACCAGTGAAAAAGCTTTTCCATATATACTTTTTTTTGTGTGCCAAGCGCCGAGCTTCAGTCCTTCAGTCTTTTTTGTGAGTGCTGTGGTTTGGGTGTTATTTAAATTTCTCTCCCGGAACTCGGAGCATCTCCACTGTGACTTCTTTAGGAGCTTAAACGATTTAACCCACGTTGTACAAACAAAAGCTCGACCCACTTGAAAAGACAATCATTCACTAACAAGGTAACAACGCTCTGAGTTCACGCAGGCCAAGTGCTCTCAGACCAGATCAGCTCCAACTTCTAAGGCCAGGCTAATGATGTTCTCTCGTTCAAGGCTGGATGGAAGGCAGAGTCTTTTATGACAAAATGACTTTAGAGGGCACGTTTACCAATAAAGTTTTGGAGAGAATTTCAACTTTGCTTTAAGACTAACCGGACCTTAAAGTTCGACTAGCATTGTCGAACACTGAGTCATAAGAAAGAAAACCGGAAACAGTTAGGGTAGTTACTTGCGTATTTTGAAGTTTGCTCGTGTGTTCTGACCTTGCTATGATTAATTACTACATGATGAAAATTCCGGATTTTTGCAGATACTCACGGCTTTTCTCATTTTGACACTTCCTTTGAGTTTGTAAATCGTAGAGGTATTTCTGTTGGGCACTCAATGAAATTTCAGATACGTTAATATTAAACTCACTCAGTGATTGCCTTGGTGAAATTTGCCGTCCCCTTTTCCACTTAAAAATCACTTACCCGGTAGTTATTTCGGTTTTACATTTACACGACGAAAAAGTGTGTTTTGCTGCCTTCTATTTTGCTAATACTTGACCGGTTGTCTTAATAGTGAGTCCTCCTGAAATTAATTTACGTGGTCCCAAGGCTTTGGAAGCATATAAAAAGGCCCTTAAAGAAGGAATGACTCGTGTAAAAAGGATCCCAATCATGTTAATTGGACAGGACCGCTCAGGAAAGACCAGCCTGAAGAAGTCATTGAGGGGAATACGATTCAATCCTGACGAGAGCAGCACTGTTGGGATTGATGTTGATCCGTCCTACTTTAAAGTCACCACTGAGACTTGGAAGATTGGGGAAACGGATCAAGGTGCAAACAAAGAGGTGGCGACTTCTTATGAGCATAATATAGCTCTCTTGGTTGTTGAAAATCTAAAGGAACAAGAATTAATTTCTGAAGAAAGGACTGTCGACAAATCGGCCGATTCTGAAAAATTTCCCCTGAATTTCACGTTAAGCGCACAAACTGAAACTGCAAAAGATCCCTCTTTTGAGACCGATGACAAGTCTCTTGAATTCCATTCACTTGAAAGCATTAATTCTCTTCCCTCATCTGATATACCTGAGGACATAGAAACCTTGATTAAGAAATTGCGAGAAGAAGCTGACAAGATCGAAGAAGGAGATGACATTTATTCGGTTCTTTGGGATTTTGCTGGACAGTCCGTTTACTATGAGACACATTCACTTTTTCTGACACCAAAAGCAATTTACCTTCTGGTCTATGACCTAAGTCGAGATCCTTCTGAAAGAGCCAAGCCCGTGAAAAAGCAAGGAGTGTTCAAGAAAACTGAAGACAAGTACAGCACAAGAACTAACCACGATTACCTAGACTACTGGATGACTTCAGTTGCATTACTATCCAGTCCAGGTGAAGATCATGCTGTGCATTCAGCTTCGACATCCACAGTTCTTCCCAAAACCCTTCCGCCTGTTTTCCTAGTT
Organism: Montipora capricornis; assembly: GCF_036669925.1. Classification (NCBI taxonomy): domain Eukaryota; kingdom Metazoa; phylum Cnidaria; class Anthozoa; order Scleractinia; family Acroporidae; genus Montipora; species Montipora capricornis. The sequence goes on along the minus strand of NC_090892.1, from coordinate 56,813,194 downwards.
TGCACGCATGCGGATGAACCTTATGGTGGGGAAGATCCTAATGACGTGGCCGGTGAAGTGTTGGAAAAATTGGTTGGCAAACCATACATGACCCACTTGTGTGATGATCCCATTCTAGTGGATAACACTAAGGCAGGCCTTGAATCGGAGTGTCCAGGAGTAGTGCGCTTACGAGACGAAATTGTAGCGGTTGCCAAGGAACTGCCACAAATGAAAGAAGTTATTCCAGTCAAATGGTTGGGATACGAGAAAGCGCTTCAAAAAACCTTGGATGAAGGTCATAGATGGATTTATTTTGAACATGCAAAACGGATCGCATCTGAAGTCTGCCATATTCATGACGAACAAGAGTTTGTAACATTGCTTGCTTTTTTGCACGATCAAAGAATTTTGATACATTTTGATGACACTGCTGAGTTAAACAAATTGGTTATCTTGGATCCTCAATGGTTGATTGGTGTGTTCAAGAAGGTGATAACTGTTAAGCGCTATGATCATCAAGAGAAAGAATTCAAAGAGTTGTGGTTCAAGCTCGAGAGAGAAGGAATCATGGAAGAAAAGCTGCTGCAGCATGTCTGGGGCCAATTTATAGAACATGATACCTTTAAAACCTTCATTGTAATCATGGAAAAATTCAGCTTGCTGTGCCCTCTGCCTTCATCAGATGCTTTCGGTAATAAGCAATACTTAGTGCCATCCATGTTAAAGTCGCATCCACCAAAGGACGTCACCGAGTTGATTGCCTCTGCAGAACTTCCTTCTCTCTTCCTCAAGTTTGAATCTGGACAAATTCCTCTGAGGTTGTTTCCGCGGCTTGTGTTGCAGTTCTTTCAGTGGGGCCAAAATGAATTTTGGAGTTCACTGCATCCTCAGTTGTATAAGAACTTTGCCAGATTTTACACCGCAGCGGACGAAAACTGCTCCGTTGTACTCTTGTGCCATACCTCGTTCATTGAAGTCATTGTTCACAGGGGAAATGTCGCACCTGGACTAAAAGGTGATTTTCAGTCAAATCTTAGCATTTCATCTGATGCTCAACACGATTCATTTGAAGTGTTCTGCGCTGGCGCTGTTTATAGACAGCTTGTTCTGGTTCTTGAGTGCATGCGTAAAGAATTCTGTTGGTTGAAGCGGATGAGATATCAAGCTGGAGTCGTTTGTCCGGTCTGTTGTCATGGAAGGATGGTCACCTACTGCCGCACTCATGTCAAAGAAGGTTGCGAGCAAGAGGAATGCCTTCATTTTTTATCTGAATCTGAGTTGCAAAGTGCCAATCACTTTATTACCTGCAACAGGTCAGCGACCGCAAGAACTAACAAAGTGTGGGTTAAGGATTTTGCAGCTTGGTTTTCTTGTCCACGTAAAGAGGTAATTACCGCTTACAATGATTTTTAGAGTAATGGAGTAACTAGCTGAAAAAGGTCTCTAGTGTGAATTGGCAAACACCAAGTAAACTGGATATGGAATATGTTTTGAATATTGCATAAGTCGTTTCATGCCTTGCGCTCACAAATATCCAAAGATAAAGTAGATTATGGGAATCAAAAGCTAAAACATGATAGCTCCTCTAAGGACTGGAACTAATCTAAACTAACAAAGTTCGCCTGTCGTTCGATCTCTTTATTTGTTACTCGTCGAAGCGCGGATAATTTTTGAAAGTGCTACTTACTAATTTCTAGCCTGAAATGACATTCGCTTAAAAGGAAAAATACATGTATACGAGATTAAAAGTATAAAAGAAAAAAGTGCGAGTAGTTGAGCCTTCGCTAAGACAAAGTGCTCGATGCGGTTTGCAGGGCGTTGTAGAGTAAAAGAAAATCACAGCCGAAACGTACATACTGTACGTTGTCCGTTAACTCTGAGTTTCACGCTTACGCGATCGTTCGACGCGTGACGATTGCGTAAGCGAGACACTTATAATTACGAAAATTTGGTTTTATCAACGGAGTTGATAATGTAAAGTGGCCACCGTACAGAGATTCTAAAAGCTGAGGTTTCGAGCGTTAGCCCTTCGCGTCAGAGCCAATCGAGGAATTGTGGGTTATGTGTAGTTTTTATAGTAGAGTAGGAGCTACGCTATTAGTGGTAACATGGCAACGTGAAAAATAGTAATACATTAGTTAAATGAAAAGCGTTCGTTAATACCGTAAGGATTAAGAGTGCCGATTTGGAAGATGAATTTTTGTTCCAGATTATTGCGGCTTTCCGTCGTACCTAGACGTAGGGAAAGGCCGCAGATAGCCATGTGTTTTTTGGTGTGATTAGAGAGATTAAAATGACGAGCGACTGACTTAGATGCATCCCTGTGATTCTTCTTAACATCGCGAAGGTGTTCGCGGAATTGGTTGCTTAGTCGTTTCCCTGTCTCGCCAATGTATAATTTATTGCATAACGTACAGGTTATGCAATAAATGACATTTTCGGAGGTACATGCGAAACGATCGGTGATCTTAACAGATCGCTTAGGACCCGATATTCTGCTAGTGTTAAGAATGAAAGGACAAGTTTTGCATCGTGAGCGCGCACATTTGAAAGTGCCGGGTTGCTCGTTAGTTTTGAGCGCGCTTCTAACTAAAAAGTTGCCGACGTTTTTGTCGCGTTTGAATGAAATAAGTGGAGGTTGCGAAGAGATTCTACCAGTCTCGGGGTCATTTTGGAGTAATTTAAAAGTGTGCACTACAAACCTACAGATTCTCACAGTTATTTGTTGTATTCATTTGTCATATCCATCACATGTCAAGAACTCTATTCCTTATTCTCAGTTTTTTAGACTTCGACGTCTATGTAGTGATGACTTCAATTTTTCCAGCAAATCAGAGGAGATGTGCCAGTTCTTTGAAAAACGTGGCTGTCCTGTCTCATTGGTCCGCAAGAATCTGGAACAAAAATTCACCTTTCAAATCGGCACCCTTAATCCTCACGGTATTAACGAACGCTTTTCACTTAACTAATGTATTCCTATTTTTCACGTTGCCATGTTACCAAATTTTTGTATAGTACTTCCCCACCGACGCAGCACCACAGTTTCTTTAGAAACTACCCCCTTCATTCACTTATAATCTCTCTCTCTCTCTTTGCGTTAGATTGTGGCTGTCTTAAGATTAACCAACTGGGTTATGTAGTATAAAAAATCAATGGAGTATTCGAACTTACAAAAGAAGTTAAATGCATGGTGATAATGACGTTAGTAAAGCATTCAATAATCTGGCATAAGGGTACTTTGTAAGACTTGAACCAATTTTGGTGTTTGGTGTTGGATGCTAAAATGGTTTAAGAGCTATCTGTCGGGCCACAAGCAGCGTGTGCTTATTGATGGGCAGTCGTCTACTTGGAGCTATGTTTACTCTGGGTAAGCTCAAAGGTCTGTCTATAATGTGGCTTACTTTTCTTTGTAATTACCAGCTTTCTTCATGTTCTTTTTTAATCACAGACAGCAGCTGATGTGGTTGATGGGAGCGTTTTATCGTCTGGTAGAGGTACGTTTGTGGTCTGGTTCTTGCTCTGATGTTCCCAACGAACGCTGAGCGAAACACAAAATGCAGCATTTTAGTGTCAGTAAGAAGGCTTAATTCTCTCCTTAATTTCCTTTAGGGAGTGAAGACAATTCGCCTCCCCTGCTTCCTTGCAACGTTGTGGAATCACTTTGTTCACGTTCATGTGATCCAAAAGAAATTGTACTTCAGCTGAAAAAAGGTCTACATTTAGACCAAACGCGTTTGGAGCAACCAAACCCGGAAACACAGAGAGTGATCCGTTGCCTGGCAAAGATTGCAAAGAATTCAAACAAGATTGAAGTTTTTAAGCACTTGAGAGAAATTACACCCGCAGGGACAACTGGTGAGTTTGTCAATAGTGATTGGTCGCTGTGCAGGTTAGGTGACTACTCTATCAGTGCATGGCTGGGCCAATGGCTGTTTTGTACCACTGGTTGCAACGAAGAAAAGTACTCATATTCGTAGCAAACAGCCAGAACCACTTGTGTTAGCTGTGTATATTTTATGTTGAATTAAAAAGCAAATTAAGTCAAAAAGAAAAGTTATATCTGAAAATGAAGGTCAGAGGAATTACCAGTAATCGATATTCTGTATTTTCGGGCGAAAGTCATCAACTGTTTAAACAATGTTTTAAAGTGATGCAGCGTTTATTTCAGGTCCGAGGGAGACGTATTCATTAATTTTAAAACAGCATTTCTGACATTTATGCAAAGTTCCGTGTTGTCAGTTTATGGTCTCGAAAATTTTGATTGGCGGCGTGTTAGAAGAAAACTTGATTTTTTCTAGTTTTGTATGTTGCAGCCCTATTTTGGTATAATTTTAAGATCATTTTCTTTACATTTTCTTTGTGGGGTTTTTATGGTAGTGCACTGTAAGTGCAGTACACGCTATGTCACCGGGTTGTAAGAGTGTAAGAGCGTATAAGTCCGTGGTGACAATAGGCCCGCAGCGCGTGCATAACTCACGAACATAAACAGGTCTGTTGAAAGCGTGCTTGAGTTTCAACAAAATGAGCTCCAAAATGGGCAAGAATTTGTGACGCTGATGAATAATAAAGCAGCTGCTATTTCCAAAACGATGGAATTACTTGGTAATAAATAACCTAATCTAGGAGAGTAAATTTTGGACTTTGCAGAAACAATGGTCAACCTCAAGAGATGGGCGATTGTGATCTTTGTGTTGAATTCGCACATTTCTTGTCAAACTTTATAACACTTGAAGATAAAAAAACCAAACTAACAAAAACGAAAATCCTGTATCTTGCCATCATTTTGACACAGATGTATCCTTGTTTCGCGAGTAAACGCGCAAGGTAACTTAACTTAATCACAGCGCCCGCTGAATTCGACGACGATTTTGCGATTTACTTTTGCGATTTACTTTTGCAGCCAAAAGTACGATAGGAAAATTGAACGTAGCAAAAATCTCCCAAACTGTTTTTCGCCGATGGTAATTTTGTGTATTCGAGGTTCAAAATTTATGTTGTTTTCACGTCGAAAATCTTTGAGCGTTAAAATAGAATTTTCGGTGCTATGTTTCTGACACGGCAAGTCGTACATTTTGAGGTCACCCATCCAGATACTAACCCCGCTCGACAGCGCTTGACGTCCGTACAAATTTGTCTTGGAAAGGTGTCCAAATCTCAGACACGCTTAAAACTTGAGGTGCAAAGAAGGGAACTTGAAAATGAGTAACATGTCACCCTCGAAGCCAATGTATCTCGATTCCCTTTTACTTTCTTCAATCTTTCTGGGTTTAGTATTTTACAAGTAACCACATGCATTCTCAGGGCCCGGCTATTTACCTAAGACATCTACCATGACACTCCTGTGATTTATAGTACCAAAACAATACTGTGTACAATTAGAGCTGCATATTACGCAAAGACAAACCTTGAATCTCCTGGAAAACAAAACCCATCTCCAGTGACAATTATGGAATAAAACGCTGTGTACGTTACTGCACTACCACATGTACGCATTGCGTGCCTAATTTTTTTTTCGTTTGGTTTTCGCATTGCCGTATCCAATAACTGTGGCCCATTTTATTTGTAGGTCCTTTGCTACAAGGAAACCTTGACATTCGAAATATCCCAGTACGCCAGATGAGAGAACTTACAATAGACTTGAGCGGTAAGTTGTACCAATTATGTAAAGACGAGCCCTTATTTAAATTAGTTATCTCTTCGTCAAATCAGTCAAGTGTGCCACGCATCCATATTTCATATCCGAAATCCAAATGTATGATTTTATATGATCTGTATTAGAATCAGAGGTGGTAGTATTTGGAAAAGCATTCTCTATTGGTTACTTGGTGCGTGACTGGAAAAATGATGGCGAAAAGCTCTTGAAACAACAAGAAACGTGTATATTTGTGTTGCAGGTGGAGAGGAATGGAAGGATGTTGCTGAGAGACTAGGCCTCAGTCCAAAAGAGATCCGGTTTCTTGATAAGCGAACTCTGAATCCATGTGATGCTGCTTTGGCTGCTGTAAGTCAGTTGCACTACATTAGCGCAGACAAGCTGTACGATACTTTAACTGGATGTGGACTACCTCTGCTGGCCGATACCCTGTAAAGTGACTTATTCAGCCTCTAAGGGGTCGTCACAGCCCCAAGGTGCAGTCGGTTTCAGTTTGCTCTAACGTGTTTGTGCATTGTCGCACTTCATATTTTTACACTAACTTTTAGCGCTAGCACTGCTTAAGATATTTGTTGCAACTCACATTTCTTTCAAAAGGTGACAGTGTCGTTATGATTTGACTCAGTCCCAAATATCTTCACGGGTCATCTGGAAAGCGGCTTGGAACAACAACGACTTAGCAGATGCCTCAGTCGTCCTCTGGTGTTCTGTACAGCTCGAAACGTACAGGCAAATTATATGGCTCAATGTTATTTTCCAAAGTGTAAATGAACATCTCTCAAAATATTTCCTTTCATAAATAAACAATATATCAATTATTTACTCGCAGTATCTGATTTTAAATATATCTATAACAAGTACGAGTGTATTTGTTTTCTTAATTATACCTATGTTCTTTTAAGGCGCTGTTACACTGTGCAATTTTTCGTGCAACTTGTCTCGCAACGCCATTTCTACAAACATTCTCACATTACGAAACAAGTTGTTATACGGGTAGTACACTGAGCAACGTAACGTTTCATGCAACTTGTCTCGTTTCGATAATCACATGAGGTTAAAGGAGCATTTTCATTGGCTGGTGCCGCAAGCCGTTGCGACACAAGTTGCAGGACAGATGTTACATTGCGCAGTGCTTCGAAAAATCGGTGCAACCGTTGCAGAAACAATTATCTTAATTATCTTCTTTCTTTGTTCAAAACTTTGTACGAACAACGTCAACTTTGTACAAACAACGTCAACTTTGTGCAAAGAACGTCGACTTTTTTGTTCAAACAACGTTCACACTTTGTACGAAACTCAACTGTTTACGAACAACATCTAGTTTGTGCAAACAACGTCAACTTTGCGCGAGGAATGCCGACTTTGTTACAACGTCCACACTTAAGCGAACAGCACCGATTACCGGACCCACGAAGATAAGAGAAATTATGGATTGACCTGCTTGTGAAGACCGCTAATAATAGACATTATTGAGGACGCAAAGCCAAAATGGCGACTCAAAGTCAAAGAGGCTACGTAAAAGAGCACGTTGCTCGATCTGTATTAAAGGGAATTCTTAGTCTGTTACATGCTGATAACTTTCGGAATAATGAGATTAATTATCTTTATTTTAGAATTGATAGGATAGAGCACATTTTGGCTCTAAGTTCACAGGTTGTGGATATCGAATACAGCGTGTTTCAGTATGCAATTGGTGCTAAGGAACGTCTAGCATATGAGTTGGACCGGGACTTTGGGATATTGTACGCAAAAGGTGTTAAGTGGAAATCGAGGAGGTCCACGATATGATGTACAAAACATCATTGTACACGTACCTGATGAGTTTGTGACTGGTGTCAACGTGCCATAAAACTTTTGGGCCGTACACACTGTACCTTCTGCGGTGAATTATTTGAAGCTGAAGAGACCTCATAAGCACCCCTTCAAAATCTACTTTTTGCAGACTTTCTTATACGCCACTCCTGAATTCCCCATTTGGCGTAGTATCCCAACGGTAACACTGTACCTACTGCGTGGAAAATGTTCTTTTACATTCTTTACGATTTCATCTAGTTCAGAGTGCGACATCTGGCAAAATTTTGTAGACAATGAAATTCCATAGTCGCGTAACGTTTTCGCCATTTCAGAGACTTTGAACCCGAATCCTACAAAAAATTGTAGTTGCGCCTCCTGTACATCGTATCGTGGACGTCCTCGATTTCCACTTTCAACGTTATTTATGCACATAACATTGAAGAGCATTACTGCTCGTTACAGAAATGTATGTGTCTAAAATAAGCCAACATATAATGTTAATATAGCGATGTTCCTCGTGACGTTACCCATTGTTATTAATATGCCAACCAGAACCTAATAGGCCTTATTCACGATAACCGCCATGTTGGTTTTCAAATTGTCATACAAATTAGCCATGGGTAATGCTGGGGGCAAACATTGGAAAAAAGGCAATTCGCGGAAAATCGGCTCCTCGAAATATTGAAATAACATTACTGAAAGTACATTTTAGAATTTATAATTAAGTATCTTTCATAATCATTTTATATCTTTTCATTGCCTTTGACATTTTGACTTTCTACTTCGTTAAGTGCTCATTTTTCACTAAAAAAAATCATCGAAGTACCTTGTGTAATCATTCTATTTGATTACTTACGTGATAAACATTCAATGAACGTCAGACAAATCATCTGTGTAGCTAAGATGTTCGTTATAACCTCTCGAACTTGTGTTGTTTGCCCCCTCAGAAGTGTGTAGCTAATTTGCATGATAATAGCAAATCCAACATGGCGACCATCGTGAATAAGGTCTATTGGCTCTTGAAACAATGACTTCTTTTGTTCCGCGGTCGGCAAATTTGAATATCAAAGGACGTCAATGTCTGTAAGGACGTCAAAAACAATGTTTGTAGACAAGAAATATCGCTATACTAAAAATATAGAAATATGGAATGTATTCGGAAAAAGTCCCATAGGAGATACATAGCAACTAGAAAATTAAGTATATAAATCTCCCAGAATAAAACAATGGAAAATTAGACACAAAAGGTGCATCTTCGCTCTGACGAAGGGCTAACGCTCGAAACGACAGCTTTTAGAATCTCTGTACGGTGGCCAATTTACTCCGTTGATAAAACCAAATTGTTGTATACAATTTAGTCAACCTTATTAAACTTCTTCAATTTACTTCCAAATTTAGAAATACAACTAGCATCTCGGATATCTTGTGGAAGACTATTCCAAAGCCTTCAACTAATACAAGAAAAAGAACGATGCCTAAAACGAGAGCTATAGGTGCAGGCTGATTCATACTTGACCCACTACCTGTGAGATCTACATTGTTTGACGCTAAATAAATTATTTACAGGTTAACGCACTCGGTGAGTGAATTATCGGGATTTACCTGCACGAGTTCACTAACAATGAACGAGAAATTTCAATACCGCACGAGGCCGCCGAGTGCAGTATTGAAAATTTCGAGTTCATTGTTAGTGAACGAGTGCAGGTAAATTCCGATAATTCACGAGCAACGAGTGCGTTTACATTTTTATTATTCAAATTGAATACACTGCACAAAGAAACACTACACTGAAACAACTATATACTAGGTAAACCAGACAACTAGCGTGAATGAAAAATTTAAAATTCGCAACCTTACCTTTCAAAACAGACATTCCCCAAGCAGTTGCTTTCTTGTTGTTTTTAGGAACTGCATCATCAATGAGGGAATCGATGTCTGCTTCGGACAAATCGTCAAACTTCGAGTCGCCCGAAGCCATGGTGTAAAGACAGTGGTGTATTGAATTTACACCACGGCTATTACACCACGATAATGACGTCAAGGCGGTTGTTTCGTCATAACTCAGTGTCACGTGGCACAAATCGACCAATCAGAAAATCAGAATTCGTACAGTGTATAGGTTAGACCCTCCTTACGGAAACCATTAAATGTAAAGACTAAATATTGAGACAACCGCCTCTTCTTAAGGGTATCAAGACCATACTGACTTAATAACTTATCGTACTCTGTGCACTTAGAAACTTTAATCAGTGTTCTAAGTATATAATAGTTATCTAGTTCCATTTTATAAGATAAAGCAATGGACAGCCCAACAAAGAGTGGTGAACCATAATCAAAATAAGGAAAAATATAAGCCTTATAAATTCTCTTGGCAGTATTACTATCAATAAAATTGCATATCCTTCTAATTGCACTGGCTTTGGAGTACACATTAACCAGTGTATTCTTAGGGCGCGTTCGATTGACCCAATTTCGGAATAAGAATACGTGGAGTGATGATTAAAACGGTAAGTTTGGCGCGTTTTGAAGCTGCAAGGATGATAAAACTATGTTTAAAATAGCATTTTAGCAATTGTTTGACAATTTTAATGTGAATCTCCGCAAAAACGAAGGATTTCCAACTTGTATTCCATGTATTCCTATTCCGGAATACGGTCAATCGAACGCACCCTTAATATGAGTAGCATATGTTAATTTACTGTCAATAGTAACACCAAGTAGTTTTAGTTCATTTTTGAGTTCAATGTCCCTATCATTCTGTGCCAGGGAAAAGTTGTGGTTAGACGACCCCAGACCATGGCTTGAGTCTTGGCTGAATGAATCTTTAAATAGTTATCTGCCAACCGGGTGTTAAGTAGGGCAAGGTCCTCGTTGGAGTGGAACTGCAGGGTGGTAGGACAAGTACTTAAACAATAGCCAGTAGTATCGTCTGCGTAGAGTCTAAGGTGCATATTCTTGACAACGAGTGTGATGTCATTTATGTAAATATTAAACAATAAGGGCCCAAGAAGGGACCCCTGGGGCACCCCACATTCCACAGTACGCCATTCAGAAAAGACGTTTTCAGGGGCGGATCCAGGATTTTTGTTAGGAAGGGGTGCACCACCAAGGAATGGCATGGCTGAGACTGGTGACGTGGTTTTTTTCGCAGAATACCAGTTGTGTTAAAAAGCCGCATCATCTCGGGGGACGGGGGTGCACACCCTCTCCCTAGATCCGTCCCTGTGTTTTCCGCCTTCACACTTTAGTAAGTTATGAACTAATTAATTTCAGGGATGGAAAAGAGATGGCATATTCTTGAAGTTTTCTTAGTCGAAGGCTATGACAGATGGTATCAAAGGCTTTGCTAAGATCAATATGTAGAAGTATCAATCATTGATACTACAGAAACAGTTTGTTTATCATCCTAATTATATAGCTGCATCAAAACGCAATATTGCCAACAGATCTATTTTTATTAATTTTTGCCAACTGTCCAAATTTAAAATAAATTGGATAGTTTTTGCCGGAACGTTTCCTTCAGCCAATCAGGTTACAGCTATTATCACTCCTTTCAAACGTCGGACTGCCAAATTGGACTCGGCCTACGGCCTCGTCCAATTTTGGCTGTCCTCAGAATTTTTCTCATCCAATTATTTCCAAATTGGACAGCATGTAGTCCTATTACATATACAAAGCTGTCCTCTAATTCTCAGTAATCTTTAATGAGGCTGAACGGGTAGAGTGGTTTTCCACAAAAACAGATAGGCTATCTGACAACAAATGTGGAACAAAGTAGTTGTACAATAATTTAATTGATTGTACATGACTCGTTCAAAAATCTTTGATATGCAAGGTAAAATAGATATCAATTGGAAAATAATTTTTCTTGTCAGATTCAGTGTCATTTTTTTTCACAGGAATGATTTTACTTTCTTTCCTCTTATCAATCCAATTAGATTTTTGGATACAATAATTTATTAGATTGCTCACTGGGCCTGCCAAAGCTGGAGCAGACACTTTAAGCAGACGTGATGGAATATTGTCTGTACCTGTTGCTTTATAACTATTTAGGTCCATTAGCAATCCAAAATGTATTTCATAGCCACTGGCTGGAATCTGAAAGATCCATCATCCCTTATAATTAAGACCTTTTGCGTACAATATCCTTGATCACTTGTATTAGAGACGCCGTCCAACTCATATGCCAGACGTTCCTTAGCACAAATTGCATACTGAAGCACACTGTATTCGATATCCACAACCTGTGAACTTAGAGCCAAAATGTGCTCTATCCTATCAATTCTAAAATAAAGATAATCAATCTCATTATTCCGAAAGTTACCAGCACGTAGCAGATTAAAACTTCCCTTTATATAGATAGAGTAATGTGCTCTTTTACGTAACCTCTTTGACTTTGAGTCGCCATTTTGGTTTTGCGTCGTCAATAATGTTAATTAGTGGTCTTCCCACGCAGATCAATCGATAATTTCTCGTATCTTCGTGGGCCAATCGGTGCTGTTCGCACAAGTGTGGACGTTGTTTGCACAAACTAGATGTAAAAATTTGAGGTTCGTTCAAAGTGTTAACGTTTTTTGTACAAACGTTAATGTTCTTTGTACAAAATTGACGTTGTTTGCGCAAAGTTTTGAACAAAGAAAGAAGAAAATTGACAAGTTAATTTTGATATAGAAACCACTTCATGCATTGGGCAATGATTCGTGCAACTTGTCTCGCAACGCCTTTGCGCGAGACAAGTTGCACGAAACATTACACAGGGTAACAGCGCCTTCGCACCCGTTTTTGAGATGTCACGCAAAGAGTTAATTGTTTTGTAACGCAAACGTTACCGTTAACATCGTCATCATTAAAATTTAAAGGGAACCTCCAATCCTACTACAGAATAATTTTAAACGGGAGTAAACTGTGTTTGCAAACAATTTTGTGCGAGACGTGTTGCAAAAATGTGTTAGTGACAGAAAAAAAGTATCTTAGAATCACTTTCTTTAAATTGCAAATCTCCCGGGCGCCGCCATCTTTAAATAATTTGGGAGTATAAGGACGTGACGGGGACGGCAACCCGAAGTGAGCATTTCGCATACCAGGGGCCCGTTCCTCGAAAGTCCCGAAAACTTTTCGGGCCCGAAAAGCCATTTCTGAAATTGCCAACCGCTATTTTCGGAAGCCGATCTTTTAACATGTATGTAAGGCAACAAAAAGAAAAATAACTGTGAAGTTTGACGAATTAAATCCTCTCCTTTTTTTGAGATACAAAGGGAATTGTGACACCCGAAAACGGCCCGTAAAGTTCGGGACTTTTGAGAAACGGGCCCCAGGCCCCAGTTGATCAAAAGGTGGGTAACGGTATCCACCGGATAAATCACTATTCATTGGATAGCGCAATTGGTTTCGCTATGACTTATCCACTGGATAATGATTTATCCGGCGGATAGCGCTATCCATCGTTTGAACAACTGGGGCTAGGACATTAATGTCTCCCAGGGGCCGGTTCCTGAAAGGTGTAATAACTCTATTCCAGCAGGAGCCCATGAGTAGGAGCCTCCATGAGCACTATATCCTTGAGTCAACCTTTGCCCTTCAGCAGGAGACTTACATTTACATTAATTTACATCAATTCGCACAATTTGCGTACATTGTTTTTGCTATTTTTGTCTTCGTTAGACAACGACTTTATTCTGATTGGCTATTTTAAACAGCGCGTGCAGTGCCGAACAACTCGTGACGTTCTAAAAATAGAAAGATACGGGCAAACGTTGACTCATAGCATAGTTAGTAGAGGATTCTTCAACACTCGAAGAGAATTTCGTATCTCCGCGCGGCCATGTAATATCCTCCATTTCTTTGATCTTGATCGAGGCTTCGCACCTTAATAAAGTTGTAGCTTAGTTACCCAGAGTGTGAATTATAGCGAGATTGCCGGTGGACCTTGCATTTGTTTGATACTAAGCCATCTTTTTGTATCTTGCCATTACAGGGCATTTTGGACGAAACTGAGTTATTAAGTGGCTTAGCGAGTTGATCAAAGCAAATCGCAAAATCCGTTGGTATAATATTTATATCTCGATTCTACCTTTCTTCAAGAACCAAGCTAGCCTTGTACTACTCACTAATTTATCCTTACATCACATATTTTAATTCCACTTGGTCTTCTACATGTGTCTCCAATTTAAATAGAATATTCTACTTGCAAAAGCGTGCTGAGCGAGCAATAACAAATTCAGATTACCTTACGCATTCTGCTCCTCTATTTGCGAAACTAGGCATAATGGACATTTTTCACATAAATTCATCTCAAATTTCTAAGTTAACGTTTTATTATCACAATCAGCTATTGCCTTCGATGTTTTGAATTCATTTGAAAGTAGCTGCCAAGTGCACAATTGCGGTACTAGAATAGCAAACAATTATCGGCCACATTTTTGTCGCACTAGCATGAAACAATTTACAATTCTTTATCAAGGTCGAAAAATCTGAAACTCTCTTCCTAGATCAATTACTAATTCATCTAGTTATCTAAACTTTAAGAAAAATATGTTAAGGTTTTTTTTTTTAACTGAGTTAGTTATGCCACACAAGCATTGCGTGAGATTATTTAGAGTAATGATAGGCATATGAGGAGACCCCTCTTATAAGCCCGGTGGTTTCTTAGGGTCTTCTCGCCACAATTATTGTAATATCCATCCTTTTTTTTTTTAATAACTTTATTCTTATTATTGATTGTATTTGTAATAGTATTAATTGTGTGGCAAATAAACATTCATTCATCCATTCATTCATTCATTCATTTATTGTAGAACTTAATTACATCCATTTAGAAATGTTGGTGATCCTTGCAATCTGTCTGGCTCTCAGCAGTGTGATTTATTGACGAATCGCACCTTTTCCCCAGCTGACGAGAATGAACAACAGCTAAACCAAAACAACCAATCAGATATCAAAGATTGTTTAAGTAACCAATCAAATTGCAGGAAAATAGGAAAATAGGAAAATATAAAGGACAAAGAAAGCCATTGTGTGGCAAATGTTCCCAAATCTTTGCTTGTAAAACAAAAAAATGGGTGAATTTTTATTGCTTACATTTTCTGAATGATGATGATGAGCTCCTTCAGGCTGAAGACCTAATTTAGGGGAGTTTCCAACTTTCAGTGTCCACGGAGTTGTGTCTGTATTTTTATAAACCGGCAACTGGATAATTCGTAGAGGATCCCCGATTACTGTCCTTTCTGTAGATGTATGGATGCATGTGTATGTGTGCGTATTTTATTGCTGATTTTTTTTTTCATTTTTGAATCTGTAACAAAATTAAAATGGGATTTAAAAAACTATAACAATTCAAAATAAGCCTTTTCATTTTATTATCAATCAATTTAAATGATAAAGGCAGTCAGAGTCTGACGACACGGGATCATCGGTAGCCTCGCTCGCTGGCCCCTTTCCCAGTTTAACAGGTCCTATAATAGTTACAGGTATTTCACTCCTCTGATATAATTAAATGATCTTCACCTTGCGGAATGCAAAGGTGAAGAATCTTGCCTTGGTTTCTTTGTTTGAATCAGTCGTTCGTTGCGCCTTCCGTTATTTTAAATATTTTTTTTTCTGCTCGCGTTTCCGCTATAAGTTGTTGCCAGCGTTTACGGTGGCCGAACACAGTTTTCAGCTACCTATACCTAATTCACCATTATTGTTTACATATTTATGCTTGGGCGACCGATTTTCGCAAGAGTCAAGGTCAACCACAGAAGGGTTTATGATCGCATTTTGGTTCAGGTTTGTGCTGTTGCTATGGCAAGAGGGCTGGTTAAAAAAGACTTTGTTTATTTAAAAAAAATCCAGTCATTAGATTTTTTTTCTTAATTTGCCCACTACGAATTCACATAAAATCCCATCTGTCAACACTGTTCTAATAAAAGTTTGACAGAGAGAGTTTTCGTAATTCGCCGAGTATCGTTTTCACTCCATGATCTGTGTTATTTAAACTTCCTTCTGTTAAAATTCAGATTTTTTTGTGATAGATCATTCACGTTGTTCCTGAACGATTTTTTTTGCCAAATTTCTTGAAATTCTAACGACTGAGTCATTTGAAATCGGCATGTTTCTCAATTCAAAAGAACTCAGAGTCAATTTTTCAAGCCACTGCGCATGTGCAGGATTTAGCTGGGTTTCTGGGATACAAACCATTTTCGTCACCAGAGCCTCGGATCGACCCAAGGCTCTGGGAAACTCTATGTAGGAGAACATGCGCCGTAGGGTTTTCATAGCCAAAAATTGGCTATTTGAACCTTACGGCGACTGCTCACTCCTCGTGCTAACATGAATGCACCAATTAGAGACGCTTTTGATTGTTCTTCACGAAAAACCAATGAGAAGACACTTTGCTTCAGGGTTCCCTAGAGCTCTTCTCTCCCTCAGTCAAGAGAAAAGCTCTGGGGTCGTGACTCAGGAGCAGTCGTGGCTCAGTTGGCTAGTGCGCGGCTTTTGGAGCGAGAGGTCCCCGGTTCGATCCTCGGTGACTTACACATCTGTTTCGACTTTCCTCTGATCCGTGAAGCTATAGCTTTAAATACCCGTAAAACGGAGCACTGACATAGGGAGGGGGGTAAAGGGCGCACCGTCGGCTTCCATTGATACCAGCCTCGTAGCTGAAGGAACTACCGACGTTAAATAAAGTTACTTTACCTTTACCTTTTACCAATCAGTGAGTATGCGGTTTTCTAGCTCCCCTTTTATTGTTACCTTCCGTTAAAAGTTTGTCGCCATCGCCGCTATGTTTGTTTTGTTTTTTCAAAGCCGGGCAGGCTTTTCAACAGCTCCGTGTGTTCGATCACCTTAATGAAAGCAGTTTGAACAAGAGGGTGATGGACTCTTGGTTTGAATCATTTCATGGTCATTTCCCGGTAGCTTGTATTCGTGTTGCTGAAATCAGGATGATATTGGCTAACAGGGAGAGAAGCAAACAGACCATTGGAATTGTAATGATCCAGGTAAGACCTGAAACTTGGCTTGCACCTGACGTCATTGCGGCCATGTTGGTGTACTGAACACTAAAGAAAAAGTCTTTTGGGAATTTGGCTCTATTATTATGCAAAACGCGAGCTACATTTTGCTCTCGTTTTGTCCACCAACATGGCAGTCTAATCACGTGTTATTGCGAGCCAAGAATGTCGAGGACGGTGAACAAACTTTTCTTTGATTGCACTTAGGTGATAAGATGGCCATGTTGGTGCCAAAACAATAGGAAAATGTAACTCAAGTTTTGCATACTAATAGAGTCAAATTCCCAATACTTTTTAGCTATTTTTCTTTCCACCAACATGGCCGCCGTGACGTCACGTGCAATCAAAATTGCATTTAAACATATCTTAGAGTTAAAGGGAACCTCCACTCTTACCACAGAGTAAGTTTAAACCTACGGAAATTATGTTTACAAACAAATTTCTTCGAAATTTATTTTTAAAACAGTGTTTATATCAAGAAATGTGAATTTTAAAAATCGCTTATTTTCACTTTCAAATTTGGTGGGCGCCGCCATCTTGAATAATTATGACATGCTACGATTGCCCTATTGTTCTGACACAAAGAGTTTTTGTCGAAATAACAATTGGGCAACCGTAGCACGTCACAATTATTCAAGATGGCGGCGCCCGCGAAATTTGCAAACAAAAATAGGCGATTCTAAAACTTATTTGTTTCGGATACAAGTTATTTTTTTGTTGAAGTGGAGGTTCCCTTGCTGTCATGGAAGGTTCGCATTGCTCGCACATCATCGAATCGTCAATAGTTCGTTAGGTGGGGTCATTTTGGGTTCCTCAGTAAGGACTGTGAAATTTATCTGCCGCTAGATGGCTCCCCAAGTGCTTATCTGTCTGGTCATTTGAGCTTACACGTGCTACTGGTCGTGACCAATTCTTTGTCTATGTTATCACGCCTGAGTTTATATGGCTTGTTGATAACCTTAACGGGCAGTGGACCAATCTCGTTCCCACAGCCTCCGTTGCCCTTGTCCAGCGGAACGGGCGCTGGAGGCTCTGGAATAATCCAAAACCGGAACCAGAAAACTCTGGTTCCGGTTGGATAACTGCGCGTGCGTGAGGGGAGACGGTTAGAAATCGACAAAAACACTGGAGGTCACCTTGCCATGAAAGCGCTTACTTTTCACTCGCCAGACAGTACACATGAGTATAAATACATCTCCTGATACACTCGAGACATTTAAACTGCGGAAAATAAGAAACTAACGAGATACATTTTATCAATCAAAACAGATTTCAGTATCTGGTGTCACGCGAGTGACAATTGCTGTATTTACAAAAACAAAAACCTTACGGAGCTGGCAAGTTGTAAAACGATTTATTTCTAGATCATCTTCAACTTCTTATAGATAAAAATCCAAAAGAAATCACGATTTTTTGAGTTTAGAATTTGAAAAACGAAAATGGCAGGAAATAAAACCGTTTTTCAACAGCCAATCAAATATGGCTTTTTTTTGGATTCGACCAGAGTCTCTCTTTCCCGACTGGCCACTTCCAAGGCAGGAGGTCCGCAAATCATGGACTTCCGGCTCTTCTACGCACGCTCAGAAATTCGAAACAACAGTGTTACAACAGTGGTTGTCAATGGTTGCAAAAATGAACCTTAACTACGACTCATGGTGCATAAGTTGGGCACTTGGCCACTTGGCCAGAGTCCGTGTTCTTGGTGCAGACCAAAAGAAAAGCGGACTCTGGAAACGAGAATGTAGCATACGGTGGCCCATTGACCACTTTCATAAATGGCGACCTTCTTTACATTCTTTTGTATTTTTGTTAGACCTACTGCCCTCATTTTGAAACAAATATTCTTTTGAAATTTGCTCGTCGTAGCGAGGCTAGAAACGCTTATTAACATTAAAACAAAAGAATATTTTATTTGGCCGTCATTATGAAAGAGGTCTATTGAGAATTTTATTCTTGGGTCTCTGAAAATCGAAATATGCACCAACACGGCGAAGGGATGAAAAAAAGTCAATAATTAGAAAGCGAGCTTATTGTTTAAAAGGAATGAGGGAAAAAAGGCCAATTATTAATGTAGTTGTGAAGAAATGAAAGAGTGTTTTCCCTCAATCTTTGAAAAAGAACGGCAACATCAGAGGACATTGATGCAAGAAGAATTCACCATTTTAATATGGGCGAACTATATGCACTATGGTAGTTTGTTTGTTTTGTCACCATTTCGACAATTTATTACTGGGTTGCCGGTATGGCAAACCAGTCGGAAAATGTGTGGCATTTAGTCGTTTTCTTTTTTTTCCATGTCGGGAAAAGTCTTTCCTGTCACTTCCCTGCTAAAAGATGTCTTTGGGCATAGTCTTGTAAGCGTATTTTGGTAGGTTTCAAGGAATAGTAGAAATGCGTAGATTTCTCTGGTGCACACAGTAGAATATTTAATTAACCTCCAATGGCGTCGAAGTTATTGAAACGTTTTGTTGGATCTTTAAACAAACTATAACTTTATGGAGCTCAAGAATGGAACGTCAATTGGATAAACAAGACAGCTGGTGAAAAATAAATATGTAATGGGCTTTGACAACAATCTTTCGCCCGTCGAGCCGTAATCAAAGTGAGCTGTATTTCTAATATTTTAACAAGGGTGGTCTTATGTACAACACTGAAATCAAATGGAAATTCTCTGGTAACTTATGGGTTCAACAAAGACAGAGAAGGAATTGAACACCTTAAGTGGATCTGTGATCTCTGTTGTCTGGCTATTTGTATTTATTTGCACTCAACTCTGAACAGTCTTACGGTAACAATTGGAAATTTCACTAATTCTTGTTATATTTATTTTGTGCTCAATTCTGCACAGTCTTCAGGTAAAAAATAATTGGAAATGTGACAGCCAAGAATTATTTGAAAGAAAGCTTGTCGTCTATTTTGTGCTTCATTATTCAACGAAAAGGTTCTTCATGCCCGATCAGGAAAGGGTTTGATCCTGCAATTTATTTTGTTGCGTTTGGTTATTTGACACGATTGGGTTTCTTGGCTTAACGCACGCAATGAAATAGGAACGGTTTTTTTGCCTCTAATAGCAAATCTGGTGTTTGCTTCAATCAAATTTTCGCTGGAAAAGGTGACCTTTTCATGTTGTGTAATATTCGACCTTAACCAATTTGCATACGTTGGATGAAATGTGATATGCGAGGAAACAGGAATTCTTTCTTTCTCACAAATGATTAACAGGTAGCCAAGTTTTTAACCTCAGAAAAAGATCTGTTTTGTCATTATAGTGTAAACTGAAGCTTATTTGGGAAGCAGTTCAATACCACCCAACTCAGTGCCTTCTGTTTTTAGGTAACACATAAGCTCATCGAGCGTCTAGTTTGAAATAGTGTCGGTATTTCATATAACTTTCTAAGCAAGGAACGGCGTAACAAAACAGAAGCACCGGGTCCTGGTGAAGGACCTTGTCAGCGATTTAAATACTACAAAAAGCTAAAAAGATCAAGGCTGAAATAACGGTGAAGAAATATATTGAAAAAAGCCAATATTTCGAAAGGCACTACCTTTATTCATCAGGGTTTTGTAAGCAATGAGTACGGTTACTTGGCTTTTTTCAATATATTCCTTCACCGACGGAAGCTCGGACCGGCATTGTGGTGGCGTGGTCCAGTAGTTAGGGCGTAGGGTTTGCATGCGGTTGCCCCGGGTTCAATTCCCGTTATATCCGCTGGTATGGATTTTTTCCGGTTGTTCCGGATTCAACTCCACCACGCGATGTCACTTGCCATATTGATCCAACATAGAATCCTCAGCGGCGTCTAAGGACCTGTTTATATGAGGCGAGCCTGTCCGGTTAGGCTTTGCCGAAATCTCAGCCAATGCCTATTTACTGGGTTGCCAGTATGGCAATCCCAGTTGGAATCTCCGTTTCATTTCGTCGTTTTTTTCCGTGTCGGTAAAAGTCTTGCCTGTCACTCCCCTGTAAAGTGGTATCTTTGTGCATAGAGCCTTCTGCTCGTATTTTCTTAGGATAGATAGGGTAGTGGAAATGCGTAGATTTCTCTGGTGGACACACAGTAGAATGATAAACTTAACCGGCAATGGCGTCGAAAGTCATGTAACGCGAATGGCGTTTTAGTGGATCTTTGAAGAAAATACAAGGAAAGGTTACGTTTATACAAACGTTGGCCGTGTAGCACTTATATTTTAAACAGAGTTCACTGAATAGAGTGTAATGTGAAGTGCTAGATTTCAATCCCATATGAACCATGTGAGCGCCAGCCCCACTGACGGAAATGGGCCCACACAAGGACAGAGAAAAACTCCGACCAGGGTGGGAATTGAACCCACGCCCCCGGGTTAGATCTCCGCCGCTCTACCGACTGAGCCACAAGGCCAGACGGGAGCAGGCCGTGGGAACTGAAGATGCTAAAGTCACGGCAATGAACATGCACAAGCACAAGGAAAGGTTATGTTTATAAAAACATTGGCCGTGTAGCACTTCACATTACACTCTATTCAGTTAACTCTGTTTGAAGAAAATATACCCTTATGAAGCTCAATAATGGCAAGTCAATTGGATATTGAACAAGACGGGCGGTGGAATCTTAAAAGCGACGAGTAATGGACTTCGACAACAATCTGTCGCCCGTCGAGCCGAAATCAAAGTGAGCTGCATTTCTAATATTTTACCAAGTGTGCTGTTATGTAGAACACTGAAACCAAATGGAAAATTCTCTGGTAACTTATGGCTTCAACAAAGACAGAGAACGAATCAAACACCTTAAGTGGATCTGTGATCAACTCTGCACAGTCTTCAGGTAAAAAAAATAATTGGAAATGTGACAGCCAAGAATTATTTGAAAGAAAGCTTGTCGTTTATTGTTATTATTATTTTCTTTTCCGTGTCGGGAAACGTCTTCCCTATCCCTCCCCCGCTAAGTAGTGTCTTCTGGGCGTAGGTTTGGTCGGTAAGAGGGGGTAGTAGAAATGTGTAGATTTTATCGGGTAGACAGCAGAATATTTCATGAACCTGCAATGGCGTCGAAAGTCATTGTAACGCGAAGACATTTTAGTGGAGCTTTAAATAAAATGTACCCTTACGGAGCTCAATAATGTAAAGTCAATTGGATATACAAGACAGGCGGTAAAAAATAAATACCAGGAATCTTCAAAGCGACGAGTAATGGTCTTCCACAACAATTGCATCTTTCGCCTTCGGATATCACAACGTTAGCTTTGTTTTCAATGTTATTTGGCGTACTGTGGTGTTAGGTATAACACTGAAACCAAATGGCAAATTATGCATGGGTTTAAAATGAATCGAACGCCATAAATGCATCACAAAGTTTACTGAAGTCGCATCTCAGTTATCTAGCAATTTATATTTATTTCGTACTCTTCGTACTCAACTCTGCACAGTCTTCAGGTAAAAAAACTGGAAATGTGTGACAACGAAGAATTATTTGAAAGAAAGCTTGTTACCTCTTTTGTGCTTCATTATTATTCACGGTCAAGGTTCTTCTGAAAAGGGTTTTAAGATCCCGAATTGTGATTCTGAAATTCATTTAATTGCTGTTGTTTCTTACTTGCCCGCACGCAATTACAACAGGAAGGGGTTTTTTGCCTCTAACGGCAAATGTTTTGTTTGTTTCAATAAATTTTACGCTGGAAAAGGTTTATGTGACATTTTTCGTCCAAATGAACGCCCAAAAAAAATGACCTTTTTTTGTAATTTGATATTCTCTGTCAAAAATTTGCATAAGAAGCTTGATATAAACACAGTGTAAAAATCGCCACTCGCACAGGAAATTTAGTCGCTGATTTGCCAGTTCGTCGAGTTAATGTTCTCGTTAATATTTTATTTAACTGTGGTGTAGACTTGGTGTTATGTAGAACACTGAAACCAAACGGCAAGTCCTCTGGTAACTTTTTCGAGTTGGATACCAGAGACGGAATCGAACATCTTGAGTAGTCTGTGTTTAGAGCTTCTGGCTATTTATAATTTTATTTATTTGTACCGCTCAACTCTGCACATTCTTGTTAGTTAAGAATTATTTGGAAGAAAGTTTGTTGTCCATTTTTTGCTTCATTATTGAAAGAAATGGTTCTTCTGTGAAGGGTTCAGTAAACATTGTTCCAGATAAGGGTCCATTGTTCCAGACATGCCCCGCTCAGAGCAAAAAACAAATTTTCGGATGAGTGTGTAGAAAGGTAAAAATGCACTGTGTGTGCTTCTCTCTTCAGGTACGCCTTTCATTGCCTCGAAATTTCTAACTTTCATTTGCTCTAAGCCCCGTCTGGGGTTATAGAGGCAAGGATACACGCTCATTCACACTCACCCTAAGTCACATCATTAATCTGCTGCATTGCCGGCGTGGTAACCTTGATGGTGTAGTGGCTTAGCATGCCCGACTAGTAATCAGGGAGACGTGGGTTCGAATCCCGCTGAGGGCAAAAACCAGTTTTTTGGGTTAAATGTGTCGAAAGGTAAAATGCGCTATGTGTGCTTCTCTTCTCTTACTGTATGTGGATTAAAAGCCATTTTTAGTTATATTAAACGGGAGTAAATTTTTACGGTTTTTAATTTTCCTGTTTTCTTTCGGCTGGAAATTATCTTTGCGGATCAAGTACATCCGCAAAAATTACACCTCGTGAAATAAAAATGCTACACCGTAACTCCCGGCTTTTGCGATACCATATGGTGCAAACGTAACAAAAAAAAAACTTGACCTGTCACCAGATTGGACTGAAAAGAAGAGAAATTATGAAGTGGAAACAACATGTTCAGTCCTTCCTTAGTGTGTGGCTTAAACGTTTGCTTAGTGCAACTCTAGACATGCATGACATGCAGAAAAACGTCTGTCAGAGCAATTTGCAGTTAATCTTTTGCAGACTATTTCACTTAAAGGGGCCATGCCACTTTATTTTAGGGTGTTTCGAGAAAATCTTTAGCTAATCATGAGTTTAAAACTCGAAAATGGTAACGTGGAATTCCTTTACCGATAAAATTATCGTTACATCACAAAACAAATGATTCTGAGAAATATAACGACCTTTATCCAGCGATTTTCCATAACTGGATAACGTCGGGCTGACTTTTTTCAAGATTACTCAAATGTAATCCGTTTCAATCTTGTACGTTCATGTCCATCCATGCCTCTCTTTCCTTTTGCAGTATTTCTTTTATGTTTTTCAACAGTTTTAAGTGGCTATTGAAATGTTTCATTCTACTCTTTGAACATTTATCGAAAAAAAAAAGGAAGGAAAGCAACTTACTAAGTGTCTTGTTCTAGCGCTTGAGCACAAATTGGGGACACTGTAAACTGAAATTAACAATTAACGCAAATCAAGTCAAATGTTCAGGAGAGGGGAAAACCAGAGTATCCGGAGAAAACTCTCTCGGTGCAGAGTTGAGAACCAAAAATATCACGCCGACTCTGGGAATCGAACCCGAGCCATATTGGGGGGAGGCGAGTGCTCTCACCACTGCGCCATCCCTGCACCCCGAATCATGGAATTATATCTTTTTAAGTAACATAGCCCCTTTAAAGAAGAAACGAGCGAGTTTCACTCAAGAGCGATTTTTGTTATCTTTGAACCGAATTTATCACCAAAGGTTAAAAGGTAAAAGACCTCAAAACGGGACACAACATTACAAAATAATTGAACGTGTGAGCCAAAGAACCATTGCTGGCATGACGTCTGGGGGATACCTCAAATGATCTACATCACCCCCACGCCCCACTTAAAAAAAATTACTGGAACGCTGCATTTCAATACCACCCAACTCAGTGCCTTCTCTTTTTGTGTAGCACGTACCACAGGCAACCCAGTTTACACTCGAGGGTTAGTAACATCTCTGTTCTTTTATGAGAAGGCGGGCTGGCCCGCATGCCGAGATACCGATCTGAGCTGCCGAGATCTCGGCAAGCCGGGCTGAAAACTTCGCGTATAAACGGTCCAGCCCGGTTTGCCGAGATGAAGGATTACTTTTGTATCTTTTGTTTTAAAATGTCATCCCATACTTGTTAGAGCTAAAATGAACCTTCATTTCGGACTGACAATCTTAACGGAGCAGTAATATGTAGTTTAAATAAAAGGCTGTTTTTGAATCGAGAGTTTGCGTTGACTGCGGTGAGAATTCTGGCGGGAAAAACCTTTTCTGCGCTTACCAGAAGTTTATAGGAAAACAAGAAAGGAAAATAGCCAAAAAATCGTGGAGAATATTGGCTATGGCCTGAGAGTAACGCCATAACCCACTTTAATGATAGACCAAAAAAAGGGAGCATAGCTACAGCAAGGGTAAAAAAACTAAAGCTACGTGTAAGCGTACCGGGTTAGTCAGAAGAAACCTACCCCAAAAAACTACGTAGGAAAAAAAGGGAACAGGAAATCTGGGACAGGCCAGTCACAACTCACGTCCCCCGCCAGGACTCTAAATAAATTACTCAAAAATTACAAAGCCGGCAAAAGCGCCATAAACACGAACATAAGAAACAACTAAATTGAAAGAACCTTATAGATGTTGCTAAACGCTCGCTAATATAATATAAGACCATGCAGCTGCTTAATACACCCATGCTTAGTGGATTTGCACCTCCAACCAGCATGGATGTCTAACAAATCACCAGCTATTTTCCTAAAAGCCGGATTAGACGCCGCACCAGACTTCTTACTGTGCGTGCCGTACTTAGAAACATCCCTTAGAACAAATGGCTTAATATACGTCCTCCCTTAAAGTGGAAATAGAAACGCCCAAACTAGAATGTATTGTATTCCAGCACCGTGGACGGAACCTTAGCATCTAATTGCAGATCAGAGAGGCCTAGCATGTCAGTCAACGAAGAATTGGTCAACAGGGCTGCTTCAAGCCAAATCCCGGAACACAGGACATCTGAAAGAAAAGAAAATATCGTGAAAATGAATCAACTTCCGCGCCAATAACCAAAAATACCGATACAGGCACAAACCACGACGAGACCAAATTAACCCGAAGCCCGCCAAATAAGGTTCAAACTATGCCGATTCAAGCTCAAAATATGCCAAATCAGGCTCAAACTATGCCAATTCAGGCTCAAAATGTGCCAAATCAAGCTTAGAAACCCAACAACTCACCCAAAGCCAACATTCTGAATTTTGGGCAACTGCGAAAGGAAAGGAACTTTATTTAAGTGTCTAGTCGTTCTAGCGCTGGAGCGCTAATTGGGGACACGCACAGCTGAGACCGAAGGGTAAAACCTAGTGAAATACCTAAGCCCGCCGCTAAAGAGCCAAGCAAAACTTAGATTCTTCTGGTGTTCAGCCTGAGGAAACATATCAACATGGTGGTATCCAGATTTGAGGTCCCGGGTAAGGAACCAATGCCCTTCCTGCAGAACCTGCGAGAGCGAGCGAAGGTCCTCGTACCTAAACTTAAAACGAACGAGATGGCAATAAACGTGCCTAAGATCGATCACCAAGCGAAGCATCTTGCCTACCGCATTAAAATACAAAGAAAAAAATAAAAATCTTTCCACACCGCAACCGTCAAAGGGTTGACGCAAAAAGGAGGCTCACTATGCTCCACGATACAGCCATTGCCAAAAGCTCAGAAATAGCATAAACAACAAAGTCGGGATGCCTAATAGCTGACAAATTATTGCTTAATTAAAAAACACGGGGCTGGATAACTGGCAAAAGGAAGCCGATAGCCATAGGAAATGGTATCGAGAGTGAACTGAGGAGCGTCTAAGGTGGACGCCCAAAAACGTAGGAAATTAAAACAGCCTTTAACCCCTGCACAAACATTGCCAGAACAAAATTCATCCGAAAAACCAATGGAAAGCAAATCACACTCAACTGAAGAGTGAAAGTCCTCTCATTGATCTAGTCAGGCACGGCGCGGGTTGGTCTTTGACAACGGAAGAATCGGAAAACTTAAAACAAAAAGCACTAAAGAAAGCACTTCCCGCAATAAAGAAACTGGAAACAAAAAATATCAAAATCAACCTGATTAGCTGCTGGTAGGGGCGAAACAATAAAATAAAGCAAAAGCAAAACGAAACTGTGGGTAGTAGGCGTACACAAACCCGAATGAATACGAATGAACATGACACTTATATAACCTTGTGCAAAATACTTAATACCGCTTAAATACCTGGACACAAAAAGACTGTGAGATCTGCGTCAGTTTTGTACACTTTAAAATACTTGTGAAAGGTCAAAGATAAAGACTAAATGGCAATTTATTAAATGACAAAATATTTATGAACAAAAGGAACAGTGTTTTTAATTTTTACAAGACTTTCACTTCATTCGAAGGCAATGAAAGAGTTAGTAAAATATTCTTCAGTAAGCAAAAATACCACAGTATTTATTAGAAACAATATAGAGAGTAAAAATTTCTTCAAATTCCTGTTCCGGAACGTGACTTCTTTGGAAAGAATGCAAATAATTCAATCTGGTATGCTTTATTAACTCTTTCACTCCTGTGGGGTTTGCCATTCATGAGAAAATTCGTCTGGCGTTAGACAGAGCTGAGTAAAATCTATAAGTGTCACTCTTGGGAGTGAAAGGGTTAATGGGGACATAGTTTTTGAGT